>NC_047544.1:3278551-3612903 GCF_012275295.1 Melopsittacus undulatus
GCGCTCGGAGCCAATCAGCGAGAAGGAGGAAGAAGCTGTTGGAAGGGTGTGCGGAGAGACAAAGAGGAAGTGCGCTTTAAGCGAGGAGGTGATTGGCTGCTTGGGAGGGACGGACAGCCTATAAGCGAAGGCGGGGGGCGTGGCCCCGGGACTATGGGGTCCGTTATGCCCCGACGGGAGGGCGCTCTCGGTCCTGATCCCGATCCCGATCCTTGTCCCGATCCCGATCCCGATCCCGGTCCCGATCCCGACCCCGACCCGATCCTGGTCCCAGCCCCAGGCTCCGGCGCAGGCGGAGCTCCGGTCGCTCTGCCCCGCTCCATGTGAGTTGCCGGTGCGCGGTGGAGCCGTGCAGGGCAGGGGTCGGAGCGGGCCCGGTGCCGGTGCCTGCGGAGCGGGGCTCCGGTGCTGCCCGCCCCGGTACTCCCGGTTCCCCACCTGCACACCGGGCCCTCCTTCCGCCTCCCCGGCAGAGTGAACGGTGCTGCCGGGTGGGGGAGCTGCTGGAGCCCGGTTCTGTGCCGGTGCCGGCGGCAGCGCCTCCGTTGGCGACCGGGAGGAGTCCGAGTGGCTTTGGGAAGAGCTTAACGGCTCCGGTAACGAATACGAGCCGAGGCAGGAGCAGGGCAGGGGCTGGGGAAAGCGCCTCTGTCCTCTTGAGCTCCTATGGAAACAAATGGGACTCACTGCCTTGAATGAAATTCCCGTTGATGGGAAGACAGGGAATGGTTTCCAGGGTTGTCCAGAGCATCTCCCTGCCCCGAGGGGGAGCTAAACCAGTTTGGATGGTCAGGGAGCAGCTTGGGTTTATCGTAGTTGGGTTCCTCCTTGTACAAATCCATTGGCATGGGGAGACCCCCTTGTCTTGGCTGCTTGTAGTGCCTGGAGAGCTGTGAGTGAGGACAAGGGCATGCTCTGCTCTTTAAAAGCAGGCTGAGATCTGTTCTTGACCCTCTACATGTGGATGAGCTGTAGATCCTAGGAGCTACACCCAATACAGGATCTAAGAGCTGGGATCCTGTCCTTGACGCTGTACATCCGGACAAGCTGCTGCTGTTTCCAGCATCCCTCCTCTGCCTCATTTTCCCCTCCCTCCCTTAATCCCTCTCCCTCAGTGCCTTGAGATCGCTCCATGGGGAATGCCAAGCCCCGTTCCAGACAGGTACGTGGCGCTGAGCTGGAAGCCGAGCACGTCACTTGATAAGAATGTGTTTGTATAAATGCCATTGCCCGTCTTTGGAGCTGCTGCCTTGCTCCCAGTGCTCCATGCCCTGTCAGTGAGGTCCCGACTGCACCCGGACCCCTTCCGAACCCCATACCCGGGGTAGATGGAGAGGGTGCGGGTTGAGGCTGGAGGGGGAAGTGACCCTCGGCTGTTTAAAGGGCAACCGGAGCCCAAGGCGCTGGTTCAGCATCCCCTACGGACCGGAGGGGAGCACACACTGTAACGTCGGGTTTGGGGCGAGGAAAGGCCGAAGAACGGGTCCGTGTGTCCGGGTCCGGCTTGGGGCCGTACCGGGAGCGGTCGGTGCGGGTTATACCGGTTATCCCGTTCACCAACGGGACCTCAAGGACGGGGTCCCGCAGGCTCCATCCCTCGGGAGCCGTTGTTCGGTTCCAGCGGTCGGTGCGGGTTATACCGGTTATCCCGTTCACCGACGGGGTCCCGCAGCCTCCATCCCTCCGGAGCCGGCTCCGGTGCCCCCCGGCCCGCACCCCCCGTGGGCGGAGCGGCCCCGCCTCAGGGGGCGGTGCGGCGCAGGCCCCGGCCCGGCTCCATAAGGCCGCGGGGCCGGCGGCCGGACCCAGCGCCCCAGCCCGGGGTGTGGGGCTGCGATGCGGACACGGAGCTCCATGGCCGGGGCCTGGGCCCGGAGCTGGGCCCGGGCGGTGCGGAGCTGCCTCTGCCTCCTGCTGCTGGCCGCGGCCGGGCAGCCGCACCGGGAGGGTGAGTGAGTGCGCCGGGGCCTGCTCCCCCCCTCGGGCCTTGTCTCGGCATCCGGTACCCCCGGTGCTGTGGGGAGGGGTTAGGGGTGCTGCGGAGGAGCCCGAGGGGAGCCGGGTTCCATAGGGGCTGCCCCGGCCTGGGTCCGTGTGGGGCCGGGGCATTGCCTGCATGGCAGCGGCGGTGGGGCAGGGAGGGGAGGCCTGGCTCTCACTGTGGGCTCCTAACGGGTTGGTGCTGTGTGTATGGGGTGTTTGTGTATTGTATATCCGTTTATGGGCTTTTTTGGTGCCAAATCTGATGGGATATATACGTGATAGGCAGAAATGGCTCCTCTTGTTGTTTTCCCCCTCCTAAGGGATGTGTTAAACTTGTGTGTTCATCGCTAATGCATAGTTTTAGATCAGATGTCCTAAAGGAGGGTTCTCTGAACCCATCGCTGATGCTTCAATGCTGAGCACCGGTGCTGTTGTGTGGGGTACCCCTCGTGTCCGTTGGGACCTGCTCTGATGGAGCTCCGAGGAGGGAAGGCATCAATGACCTGTCCGAAGGATGCAGGATGCTCATGCTCCTGCTTTGGTCAGCGGCTTGAGGAGGGATGTTCGAGTCCCTACCTGTGGGTGGGAGGGAATGCAGGTCCCTGAGGATGGGCAGTGAATCTCCTGCCTTTGGAAGTCTCTGACCCACCTGATTCTGCAGTGAAATCCCTTTGCCTTGGGTCTCAGCATGAAGGAGAAGGGGAGAAACGAGTTTCCTGCCTCAGTTCATGCAGGAGCTTCCAGCTTTCAGGCTGGCTTGGGAATGCTTGGGACACTGCTCAATAAACAGGGATATGAGACAGAAATGGGGTGTTACCCACAGCAATGAATGGAGAATTCCTGCATGAACATAATCATCCAGGGATGTATAGCTCCAAGGGAGTTGTGTGGTGGAGATCTCCTTTGTGTCCATAGGAGGCATTTGGCTGGATAAACTCATCCAGAAACCACCTGGCATTGCCCTAGGTAAGGATTGTGGCTCTGCTGCTCATCTCCTCCTTGCTGTTGGGTACCACACTCCCCCACGATGGCCTCGCCGTGCTTTAGCAGTTCCTAAGGGAATTCTTTGTCTGTACCCTTGGTTTGAGTCTCAGTGTTTGATTCCTTGCTTCAGATCATGAAGAGCACAGCTCTGCTTACCCAGTCTGGGATGCTCATTCAGCGTCCTTCAGAGTGATGCTCATTCATACAGGTTTGTGGTTGTGTCCTCCAAGTGAAGACTAAAGAGGGAGCTGATGCTGCCTCTCATAGTGCTCTGCTGGCAGAAGGAAGTTGCTGTTTTTGCAGCTCTTGGTCGTTCTTGTTTCTCAAGCTAAATTTAATGCTGATAAAAAGAAGCTGATTTCCTCCCATCCATGTCTGGATTGTCTGGTTGTGCACTTCCCTTTGGTGGTGTTGCCTCTGAAGAGCAGCGTTCCCATAACCTCTGTGATGAGATCCCAGCTGAGACCCACACAGCCCAGGGGATGTGCAGGAAGTGAGTGGGCTCCGAGGGCAAGGGGCTGCTCTCCATGGGCCAGGCTATCATGGGTGTGAGATCCACTGACCTGGGGGGAGATGGATGGTCTTGTACCACAGAGAGGAATGTGGCTTTGCTCTGTGTCCCTATGGAAGAAGGTTCCTAGGGGTGAGGGTGCTGTGACCCACCAGACAGCAGGAGCCATAGTTGTTGTGGAACAGGAGTAGTTGTCTCACATTAGGCTGCCTTTAGAAGGGGCAGAAGGAATGGAGTCTAGACAGGAAACTCTGACAGCATGGGTCAGGATTCCAGCAGGAGGGAGGTAAGGACTTTCTAGGCAGTATTGCTATGGAAGAGCACTGCATCCTCATTAACCAAGGGAAACACCATGAGCTGCTCTTGCTGGCTTTAACGTTAAACCAGTATTCCAGGTGAGCAGTAAATCAGAGCAGGTCAGTGTGCTTCAGCTGTGACAGTTGCTCACCTCTTCCTGCCTTCAAAAAGGCCCTGTGACACAAGGAGACCCCCTTGATCCGAAGACTTAACCCAATCCCAGTCGTGTGGGCACATGAGAGAAGGATGTGGTGTTGGAAGGACTGGTCCAAAGCCTTCTACTGAGGTGGGTTAATTGTCTAAGGATGAAATAATATCAAGAGGGTGAAAACTGGGGTGCAGGAGCCTGTTAGGAGAGGAAATGAGTGTTAAGAGTAGGTTAAACATCAAGTGAATCAGCCCTGCTGTCTGCTAGGGAAGACAGATTAACCTGGGGAGATGCATGAGTGCACAGCATGCGTGAACCTTGGTACTGGTGAGGGGTCCCTGGACTGCCCTGGTTTGGATCCCCTTTCAGTCTAACTGGGAAGTAGAGCCAGTAGAGCCCAATGGGAATGTCAAAGAACTGGGTTCTGTAAGGAAATAGCAAGCACTGGTTTTTACTTAACAGCACCAGGGAAATCCATTGGACATCAGGATACTTGTTGGAGATCCTGGTACCCAAGGGTGGCTGTGTAAAGCCTTTGGCAGCTCTTCCAGTGAGCAGCCTGCTGCCTAAGTGTCAAATGACCGGTGAGCTGACCTCAGCTATTAATTGTAATTGATTATAACAGTGGTTAATTTAATGAGTGTGTGTGTTTAATGCTTTAGCAACGTGCATCTTTGACTCAGATGCATGTGGCTAATGAGAGGTTAAAATCACTGCTGCTCACTGATAAGGGAAGTGGGGCAGCATCAGAGCATTTGCTTGTACAGGATGATGCTCTCCAGTATCACTTGTGGGGGATCCAGTGGGGTGGTCAGAGCACAGGTGGAGCTGCACAGGCACTGCCTTGTCTCCATGAATCCAACCCTGCTCCATGTGGGAAGGGCTTTTTGCCCTTTGCAGCTGAGCCAAGGGTCTGCCAAGGTGTATGGAGATGGGAGATGCAGCTTGACCTCTGCTGCATGTAGACCTTACCTGTGATGGAGTGAATCCTGTAGCAGCTTATCTCAGCATCTGGAGAGCTGGAATGGCCTTGACACGTTCCAATGGTTTTCAAGCTCCTGCACGCCACGGAACGTGCACCAAATTCCTGCTGTGGAGTTGGGGCAGGGAAGGGAAGATGAGTCACATCTTCCCCATTGCCTCCATTACTTGGTAATTAAAGTCAGTCTCTAATGGGACAAGATAAATGCAGTGGATGTAATTGTGTTTTGCTCTTTGGAAGTACAGTCTCCAGTATTGTTAGACCCAGGAATGAATGAGAAGAAGCACATTGGTGGTGGGATGTGAAGTGCAGCTCAGCTCAGCTTTGACCAGGGGCAGGAAGTGCCCAAGTACAAGTCCTGCAGCATCTATTGCAGACTGCTGTGTTTGAGGACCATGCTGATGGTATTGCAATGAAGCTTCTCCAAAGAGGTGAAAAAGAAGCCACAAAAAAGAGAACGTGAGCATCTTCAAGCATCTTATGTGCACAAGAGCTGAGTATCAATCCAGGTTGGCTCTTTGCTGTCACTTCTGCCTTTCCTTAACTGCTGTAACTTAAACCACCTCTACTTTGGCCTGAAATATCCAGATGGATTCCTGTGGATAATAACTGTCCTGCAAGCAGGTAGTGTTGTTAACAGGGATGTGGTTGCAGGAACACATCTGATGCCTTCACATCACACTGGAGCCCAGCCTTTCCCTATGGTGCTGTGGCCACTGCAAACAGCCTTATCCTGGTGGGAATTTCGCCTGTGCTAATTGGGTCAGGCCGAGTGTGTCTCAATTCCCAGGGTGAGGGAAGGTCTGAATGTGTCAGCCACTAACAGGAGCATTGGGTGCGAGCTGGTGCTGGGCTGCTGGCTGGTGTGTGTTGATCCCTGCAGGAACCCCACAGAACATCCCCTTTGTGCAGCAGGGGCTCAGTTTGATCGTGCTCTGAAACACGAGGATGCCAGAAGAGGGAAGAGGTCTGGGGGTTAAAAGCAGAGCTCTTTGCATTGAGTTTGCACTTGTAACGTGTGGCTGCTCCTCTCCTTGTAGTTCCATTGGGAAGTGAGCTGGTGCCTTCCTACCCTTGTGCTTTAGCTTGTAATGGGAAGCTTGTTCATCAAGACCAACACACCTTCCTTCTCTGAACAGTGCCCACAGTGAAGGGCACAATTCCCTACCCACTGGGGTAGTGCAGGCAAGGAAAGGAAGCAGCAAGCAGGGCCTATCCCATGGTTGACAGCTTCCCTCTTGGTGCTATTCCTCCAAGAGGAAGCCTCACAGTGTTGCACCCTTCCCAGAAATCCCTCCCAGTCCTACTCATTCCATCGGATGATTCACTCCTTTGTCTCCTGCTTCCAAGCTGCTTCTTTGGGAAGCACACTGCTTTCCCAGCACCTCAATGTGTCACCCCTGCTCCTACAGCCTGTGTCCTGAGGTGCAATCCCAACGTCACATCCCTGCTCACAAAGGTGCTTCTTGTTGGGAATGGGTGTGCAGGAACTCCAGGCTGGCTCCCAGTGGAATGTTGTCATTGGAAGTGACATCGAGAGGCTGTTTGCTGAGGCTGTGCTTTCAGTGGCTCATCCAGGGAAGGAAGCAGCCCTGCCCACCATGACTGTCAGGCCAAGGAGGTGTGGACATGGATGTTCTGTAGCCTCTGACCACCAGGGCTGTTCTCAGGAAGTTTATCTCGGCTTTAAGACCTTTTTCTTCCCAGCAATTGCTGTAATTAATGAAGCTTCTGCAGTGATTGTGCTGTGTTACCCCTGAGAAACAGCACAGCTCTGCCTGTGGCTGTGTGGCAAAGCTGCTGTGTTCAAAAGCAGTGGCCGTTGATGGGAAAAGTCATTGACATGTGCAGCTTATTATGGGTTACACATTGAGACTGTTTCTTGCAGAAACTGCTGCCTTATAAAGGAAACTTGGACCAAACTTGTGTTTGCTTGGGAGCATCTCTCTGGCATCACTTGTTTGACCTCAGTAAGGTCCTGAAGAGCTCTCTTAAGAACACAATGAGTAGCACTGGCCTCGTGTCAGGCTTTGGCTGTGGTGGACAAGGGTTGGATGCTGAGCCGGGCTTGGGGCTGGTGTGGGGCTGGTTCTGCAGCTTCCCAGCACAGGATACCTGGTTTGACAGCATCTTTCTGTGTGTCCTTGAGCAAGTTCTCTGTGCTGACCTGCTTTGGTAAACGCTCTCATTCCTGCTGATGGGAAGTGATGGTGGGTGCTAGGGACACTTAAGAGAGAAAGAGAGAAAGAGAGAAAAAGAAAGCTTTTGCTTTGAAAAGGGAATATACAAGGCAATCTGAGCATCCTTTGCTCTGAGGTTTGCCCTGCGAGCATCAAGGTCTGTGGCTTTTTCTATTTGGGTCTGAATCCCAGACTGGTTTGGGTTGAAGGGACCTTAAAGCTCCTCCAGTTCCAATCCCTGCCATGGGCAGGGACCCCTTCCACTGGAGCAGCTGCTCCAAGCCCCTGTGTCCAACCTGGCCTTGAGCACTGCCAGGGATGGGGCAGCCACAGCTTCTCTGGTCATTTTCTTCCTTGTGCCTTGTCCTTCTTGTTTCTGCAGCCAGTGTTTCCCTTCTGCTTTCCAGGTTTCCAGCAGGTTTCTCTGTTGTCTTCCTATGAGGTTGTAATCCCGCAGAGGTTAGGAAGAGAACGGCGAGAGGCTTTCAACGTCTCCTCCGTACAGGTACCTTCAATATGCCTTCAGTTTAGCATCTACATCCTCATGTCTCCCCCCTAAAACTGACCTGAATTCTCACAAAACCCTGTTGGGCTCATCTAGCAGCAAACAAGTCTCCATCCTCACAAAAGGACACATCAGGATCCTGGTTGCTGTGTGCAGCATTTGGCTAACATAAGGCTGTGGGGGTCCTGGCTCACTGCAGATGTTCAGTAATAGAACTGTGTTGTCCTTTTCCAGCTGTAACTAAGAGGTTTTTCTATGGAAGTCTTAAAAACAAGGAGTGAGAAAACCACAAAGCTATTTTGGAACAGCTTCTTCCTTCATGTGACTTTTCCCCAGTTACACAGGAAGGGATGCCAGGTTCCGGAGGTAGGGATTATAACAAAATAGGTTTCAGGCTCACCCACATGTGGCTTTTCCTTGTCTGGGTGCAACTAACTCAGTACCTGGCTGGTGTAGTGTATGGGCCTTTTGTGTGCTGGGTATCAGGGGAGACAAGGGACCAGTGCTGAGGTGACAGCAGGAACCAGGGATTTATAATGAAGTCTCTTCCCTGCACCTTTTTCTCCTTGGAATTCCAAATGGGAGACCTGAACCTGTGACTTGTGCATGTTCTTGACTGGGATATTTGAAAGGAGCCTCTATAACCCTGAATTTAGCAGCTGCATCTCCAGCAACTGCAGCTGTATCTCAGGTCGGAAGGTGACAGTGATGCTCTGAATGCTGTGGTAATGGAGCTCACAGGGTGTTTTCTGCCCAGCTTTTTCTGATCTCAAAGAACATTTTCCTCTTTAATGTGAGTAAAATGCAACTGTTGTTTTCTACACAGGACAAGGTGTCCTATGCTGTTGAGATAGAGGGCAAAGAATACACGATTCATCTAGAAAAGAACAAGTAAGTGATGGGTTTCTTTTCTGTAGGTATTAAACTCCATCTGTGTGTCTGAGTTTCAAGCTGGCAGGTAGCATTCCCTGACCCTTGAGGCTCTTTGGGGAGGACAGTCCCACACCAGCTCTGTGAACACAGATTGAGGCCCACAGCCTCTCCTCTCAGCCAGGAACTGTGTGGAACACTGAGCCCTGGTGATCCCCTTGGCTAGAGGAAGCTGCCCTTTGCTCAGAGGGATGTGGGGAATGGGGGGGATTGGCTCTTCCCAGTCACATCCAAAAAGAAACAAACGGAGCTGGATTGCAAGTCAATATTTTCACTTTCTTATGGGGTTTGTTTGTTGTTTCAGGGCTCTCTTTTTTTCCTGTCTCAGTAGCACACGGATGCAGTCAGCTTCCTCACGTAGTATCTGAGGCCACAATAGCCATAACTCACAGACAAGCTTAATTTACTAGAGCTACTTGCAGCACTGGCACGTTCCCTTTTATCAGGCTCTGAAATAGCTCTGTCTTCAGACTGTCACAAAGACACAGAACTGTTGGACTGCACAAGCCCCATGGGTCCTACAGCTGCCACTTGACCTCAGAGCCATGGGAATTCACTGCTACAGACCAGCACTCATCATCATGGGAGACATTCCCAATTGAACTTCCTTCCTTAAGTGGGCAGGAGAAGTCAGACACAGCAGGCTGAGGGCTGTCAATAATTCATTTCCTGTATGAAATCAGTACAGTTGACTGGGTTCTGATGCTTGTTTTGCATAGCTGGAGTGAGGTGCTTGACTGGATTTCATCAACGGTTCCAGTGTTCTGATAGCTTGGATTTTGCTCTGGAAATTCCCATTTTCTTTGCTAATTTTGGAGGGGTTTCCTTTTCAATGTCTCCTTATTTAACTGCTATTTGGGATGCTTCTGATTGGGATCATCTTGCTAGAGTCAATTCATGCAATGGCTCCAGTATTCCTTCTCCTCTTCCTTACAGAGAACTGCTGCCCAAAGACTTCACCGTTTATACCTATAACAAGGAGGGAAAGTTGCAATCTGAGCATCCAGATGTCCAGGTAAGGTTTCTTTCTTTTCATACCCTTACCAAAGGTGACTTGAACATTGAGCACCAACCTGGAGTCACCTGTTACAAAAGGAGAGATAATGTTTTCCTTGTTTTCCCATGTAGGATCACTGCCATTATCAGGGATACGTGGAGGGGAGCCTGGATTCTGTGGTCGCTCTCAGCACTTGCTCGGGGCTCAGGTAGCACAACTCTTTTGTGTCTCAGCTGTGTCTTACATCTTGTATTTGCTGAGCCTGAAACAAAGGTTTTGAGGTGGGGTTCAGCAGTGGGTGCCTTTGGGCAGCTTCTCTGCTCCAAACCCATTGCAGTTGGTACTTGCAATGCCATTGAATAAGCTGGTTGATGCAGTTTATAATCAGTTGTTCTGTGACACAAAGTTGGCTTGTTCTGATCTGTGTAGAGGATCACTTCAAAGAGCTGTGCACAGTGCAGAGCTGGGGAGCAGAACACCAGTGTGCTCACATTTGACTGCTCTTGGGCCTGAAATGAAGCCCACTGGTTTGCCAGGACTGAGATACAGACATGCCTTTAGATACCAAAGAATGACTGTTCCTATGTTTTACTGTAAGAACCTGGGGGAATGTCCTCTGTGCTTAACAAGGATTTCTCATCCACTGTTATATTTTAGGGGCTTGGTGATGATGGGGAACATCACCTATGGGATTGAGCCCATGGATTCCTCTTCTGACTCTAAACACATTTTATATCGATTGGATAACGTGAAGAAAGAGCCCACAATGTGTGGAGTAACTGCTGAAGACCACAACAGTGAGCACAGGGAGGCAAATCACCATCCCAGCATGACTCAGCTGCTGCGAGTAAGTGCTGCACTGTTTTCTCCACAGTAATGAGTTCTGGAGTGTTCACCTCAGAGTATGGAAGCAGCTTATCGGATTTCCTGGGGCTTAGCACATACCTAAAGGCTTCTGGTTGAGGCCTTCCTATGCTGCTGGGAAACTGTTGCTTCAACAAAGCAGTTGCACATTCCTTCTCCATCAGTGAGAGGTGAGTGGCTGCTTGCAGTGTTCACAGGCAGAGCTTTGTGGGGCTTTTAAGGGCAGGAACACTGCCCTCATTGGAGAGGCTCATGAGCAAAATGTTGCATCAGGAGCCAGGAGAATATTATGGTGTGTATTCCATTCTGCTAACCGTCAGGAGAACAGTTTGATGTGGAGGTCCCTGTGTTGTTTAAAGCCTGCCTGCATGGGAACACGATTGTGGTAGAAGCTTGAGTCTGAAAACCATCACGTTGGCATTTGCTTGTTAGTGCCTTTCAGCTCCTTTCTTTCCAAAGAAACCTGTGTGGAAAGGAAAAGGATCCCTTGCTTTTGAGACAGGAAATCTTTGTGCTGCTAAAGTTGAAGGTGAAACACTTGCAGAGAAACGGTCATTGCGTTGGCTTCCACCTCGTGGCTCTGGTTACAGTCTTGGCACGCTGTGCTTTGGGTGTGCCTTGAGCCACCCTCTGGATCACGTGAAGTTTGATGATGTCAGGGTTGTGTTTTTGGTTTGCTAACACTGAAGCTGTTGCAAACTCTTCTCCCCAGACAAAGAGAGCAGTCCTGCATCAAACCAGATACGTGGAGCTCTTCATAGTTGTGGATAAAGAAAAGGTAAAGCTCATGTGTTGTTCCCCCTTCCTTCTCCCGCAGTCTGCATTACTGCCAAATGGACTGTGGACAGACACTGACACTGTAGCCACAGAATAGTGATGGTTGGAAAGGACCTTAAGATCATCCAGTTCCAACTGCCATGGGCAGGGACACTGCACACTAAGCCATGTTGCCCGAGGCTCTGAGCAGTCTGGCCTTAAACACTGCCAGAGATGGAGCATTCACTTCTTTGGGCAACCTGTGCCAGTGCCACACCATCCTTGGCAGGATGTTTGAGCAAGGCCAGGGTGGTTTTCATGTTAACTGGTCCTTAAACGTTTTGTTCCATTTTATCTTCTGTCTTTATTTCTTCATGACCAAGTTTCTTTGTCTTGCAGTTTGAAGATTTTGGGAAGAGTGAAACAGAAGTAAGAGAGCACATGGTGCAGCTGGCAAACTTCCTTGACAGTGTAAGTTAAAGCTGGGTTAAGTGATGCTGTGTGCAGCAGGCCTGCACCTCTGCTTCCTTCTGTCAGCTTCGACCTCAGTGTTCTGATACTGCTTTGGTGAGGATGGAAGAGGGGGATTTGTCAAGCCAGGAGCTAGAGCTGTTCCCTCAGCTGTGATGTTGGAGCCTGAGAGCACTCAGCCTGAGTGTGGTGCTAAAGGAGCATCACAGTGGAAAGCTAACCATGGTGTTCCAAACCAGCAGTGAGCTATAGAACACCAGACACTGCCCTTACCTGAAAGCCTTCAGGTACATTTCCCCTTTTCTTCCTTGCCCAGATGTACATCATGCTGAACATCCGTGTTGTACTGGTGGGGTTGGAGATCTGGAAGTATGAAAATATCATCAGCACGGATGGAGGAGCTGGGGATGTGCTGGCAAACTTTGTCCAGTGGCGAGAGAAGAACCTTGTCTTGCGCCGGAGACATGACAGTGCCCAGTTTGTCCTGTGAGTGGCAGTTCCTTCCCTCTGACTCCTGACAAGCTCATTCTCTTCCTGCCTGCTCAGCCGCACTGTGCTAGCAGTAGTAGCTGCTGTATTTCAGCAGAGAATCAGTGCCATCTGCTGTGGTTTAGCTACATGGTAGAACTTTCCAAGTCAGTGTAAATGCTCTTCAGAAGGCTTCTGTGGGCCTTGAATTCAATGTCCTCCCTGAGGGTTATCTTTTTTGCTTGTCCCATGTGTCCTGCAATGTTGTGTGTTGCATTGTATAAAGGTTCTGCTCAGATAATCCTTTATCAGGTTGTACACTGGTTAGACTTGTCATCTAGGGCCGCTCCCGCTTGAAAATGGGCAGAAACCTGATGCAGAGCATTGTATTTTAATGGAGAGAAGGTTGTTTCTGCAGCTGGTACCCAGGAGCTGGCTGCATGGTTTGAGCTTTGACAAGAACATTGATCTGTCTATGCTGCCTTAAGCTAGCACAGAGCTTCCTATCCCGTCATCTCTGCCCTTCCAGGACATGTGCTCCTGTGCACTTCCTCCTCTGTAGACAGCGTGGCCCTTAGGAAGTCACTGCTCAAAGCAGTCAAAGGGCAAAGGGGAGATGCTTCCCCCTGTGTAGAAACAAGTTAAGAGAGTAACAAGGAGGAAGTTGGCAAGGAAAGGAATCAGTGGAGTTTGGCAGTAATAGAAAGTCAGGGAACAGCCAAGGAAAACAAATGATTTTAAGGGTGGACCATTCAGCTCTTCGTGTTTAGAGGGAAGATGCCAACTTTCTCTGCAAACTTCTGTCTGAATTCAGAAGCATAAAGAACCATGAAGCTGAACTGGCACATCCATGCTCCTTTTTCTCCCCATTCCTGCAGGAAGAAGGGGTTTGGTGGCACAGCTGGAATGGCCTATGTGGGAACAGTGTGCTCCAAGAGCCATGCAGGAGGCATTAACGTGGTGAGACATCCGTAGTGATACGTGAATGTGATCGTGATAAAGAGTTTTGCACTCCAGAGTCTTTAATAGCAAAGCTGAAGTGGTTACTGGGGGGGTTTGTGTATCCTCAGCTGTTTCTGGCACTTTGCTGTTATCCTTTGCAACCTTTGCTCAGCTTCCCTTCTCAGTGTGTGGCACTCAGGAATGCAGGACAGGGCTTCTGTGCTGATGCAGGCAGAATGACACAAGTGTCTTTTGGCACATAAGGACTCTCAATACAAGCTGCCTGCTCATTTCCTTCTGCTTTGCTGTTGTGCAGTTTGGAAGGATCAGTATACAGATGTTTGCATCAATTATGGCTCATGAACTGGGACATAACCTGGGGATGAACCACGACGATGAACGTGTCTGTCACTGCGGAGCAAGCAGTTGCATCATGAGCTCTGGAGCATCGTAAGTACCTGCTGGAAAGTCCCTTTTCCATGTGTTTAGTTCTTGCAGGCAGCTTTTGCCTTCCAAGTACTCGTGCAAAGAGTCATGTTTGTGCTTGCAGCTCATGGGGAAAGCCAATGTTACCCTTGTTCTATGGAGTAAGCGAGCACTTATGGGTTGGCTCAGTGTAGAGACAAGTGCATGTGCCCTGTTGCAGGGGATCGAGGAACTTCAGCAGCTGCAGTGCAGAAGACTTTGAGAAGCTGACTCTCAACAAAGGTGGAAGCTGCCTGCTCAACGTTCCCAGGCCTGATGAAACCTACAGTGTCCCCTACTGTGGCAACAAGCTGGTGGATGCTGGGGAGGAATGTGACTGTGGTTCACCAAAGGTTGGCAACTTGTGCGTCCTACAGATGCTGCCAGGGCTCCCCTTGCTGGAGAGGGGCTCTGGGTGGTGGAGGATGAGGTTTCCTGATGCTCACTGCACTTCTGTTCTTAGGAATGTGAAAGTGACCCTTGCTGTGAGCCAGGCACTTGCAGGCTCCGATCTGGTGCTGTGTGTGCTTATGGTGACTGCTGTAAGAACTGCCAGGTAAGAGGCTCAGTGTTCAGTGCTTGGGAAGAGGAGAGCATTGGCCTCACCAGGGCATCTGAGAGGGCACTGGTGTGTGGCTGCACAGCACTGAGCTCTTTCTGTTTTCCAATGCCATTTCCTCTTCCTCCTTTCTCTTTAGCTCCTTCCCAGAGGAACTGAGTGTCGGGCGAGCAGCAATGAGTGTGACCTCCCAGAGTACTGCAATGGCACATCCCAGTTCTGCCAGCCAGACTTCACTGTGCAGAACGGGCACCCCTGCCACAACAAGGAAGCCTATTGCTACAACGGGGTCTGCCAGTACTATGATGCACAGTGCCAGGATATATTTGGCTCCAGTAAGGAAGGGCACAGTGTTACAGGAGATGTAGCTAAAAGAATACACTCTATTTAAACTCTACTTGTTCTCCTTGAAGACCAGCTGGCTTTGGCAAAGGGTTTGAAATAGTGGCATTTATGGCTTCATACATGATTCCTTTGTTAGGTTTAACAGCGTGCTGGTGATTCAAGTAGTAGTTTTCTTGCTGTATTCACTCCTAGCACAGTGTATAGGGCTGTAAAGAAGCCAAAATATCTAAATTTGATATTTTGGTGGAGAAATACCAAATGGTGTAATTGACTCAATGTGAAGTGACTGTTTCTCTCTTGGAGCCTTGTAGTGCTGACATCTTGATCAGGTTCTTAAGCTGTCTGCTGTGTGGAAATCAAATGTAGCAGCATAATTACTCTGGGTGAAAGAGACATGGTAATAGGAGATGTTTCTGTCCCTGTGTGACTTGGTTCCTCTCTCTGCTTGCAGAAGCCAAAGCAGCCCCCAACATCTGTTTTGTTGATGTGAACTCCAAGGGTGACAGATTTGGCAACTGTGGTTTCCATGGTCATGACTACAAGAAATGTTCCAGCTGGTGAGTTGAGGCCAGTGCCTCAACAAGTTCCTCACTGCATCACTGAGAGCCCTTATTTGCATGCTGCAGTATCAGTTTGGGGTGTCCTAGCAGGTGCACTGAGGAGGGATGTGTTACCCCATCCTCTAACCTTGCTGACCTGTGTGCATCAGTCTGAAACCACAGTGAGAGTGCAGATGTGCATTACCCTCATTTCTGAAGCTGCTGTTAGCACTTCAGAGCCTCCCCACTTTGGCTTTGCTCACTTCTGGTTTAAGTTGTCTGCCCTTGACTCTTGCACATAGGAGGTGGAATGAGTTTGAATGCTTGCTCTGTAGCTGGCTTTGAAGCTTTGGGGCTTGTGCTGGGGTTTCCCATGTGTGTTCTGTAGCCTCAGGGGATCCATGCATCAGATGTGATGCTCCACATCTCCTGTCACTGATTGTTCTTACCCAAAGCTGTTCATGTACAGAGAAAGGATCTTTAATGTATAGATCCCAACAGCAAGAAGGGATAAAGCCATACTCCTGCAGCCCAAAACAAGGCCCAGCTCAGTTGTGTTTGGCCTCAATGTGATTTTCAAGCAGTGTCTTCCAGTAAGGAAGAAAACACCATCTCAAGTACTTGATGCTCTTTCTCTAGGCTCAGATTGAAGTGTTACTCCAGTATTGCTGTGTTGATGTTGTAGGAATGCCGTGTGTGGGAAGCTGCAATGTGAAAACGTGGAAACTATGCCTGTGTTTGGAATTAAGCCTGCCATTATCCGAACTCCCATTCGAAACACCACGTGCTGGGGTGTAGATTTCCAGCTAGGCTCCGATGTCCCAGACCCAGGAATGGTGAATGAAGGCACCAAATGTGGTAATGGGAAGGTAATGAACAATACAGAAGTGGTTTCTTAATGTAGTCATCCAGGGGGGTTTATGTGAATGCAGTTTTCAGCTGTGTTGTTTTGGCTCTGTTTCTGGCCCTTAACTTCTTGATGCCTGGAGTCAATGCAAAGCAGAGTGAGCCCCTTGCTTCCCAGCACTGCACTGGGTGTGCATGGGGAATGGAATGAGCAGAAATGAAGTCTGAGAGCCACAAGCTTTGCTCTGTGAGAGGGAAGAGCAAGTGCACACAGATGCCTTCAGGACGACTTTGAATTAAAACTCAGCTGCACTGAAAAGCCTTGAGGCTTAGCCCCAGCACAGGGATGTGCATTCCACATCTCACTGAGCACAACTTCATTGCTGTTCTTTTCCATTCAGGCCAGAGACAAAAGACCCCAGTATCAGTTCAGACCCCATTCTGAGAAGCCTATGGGGCTGTTTGTGGAGTTGGGCTTTAGCAGGGATTAGCCTGAGGCTCTGTGGTTCCTTGGCACTGGGTGACTGATGGAGCATGGAGCAGGGGGGATGAGGGGCAGGTCAGTGAGATGCTGTCTTGCTTCATCTGTGCACACAGATCTGCAGACACTTCCAGTGTGTGAGTGCCTCTGTTCTCAACTACGACTGTGACGTGGAGAAGCAGTGCCATGGACATGGAGTAAGTAGAGCAGGAGCCTCTGTGCCTGTTGGAATCCACTGGTGAAGGATAAAGCCTGTGGCTGACTGGGGCTCCCCATGAAGGTCTCTGACTTCTCTGTTACAAGAACACGAGGTTCTTGCAGTGCCAGCCACGCTGTGATTGTGCTTCATCAATAGTGTCCATATCCTGGTCTTTTTCTGGCCCTTGGAAGTCTTGCCATTCCCTCTTCAAGGCTGTAACTGATGTGAAAGAAGTTGTAATGGTACAGGCAGGGGTTCTTGAGGGTGGGTTTTGCTGTAAAAAGCTGCTTTTTGGTACTGATCACAGCAAAAGTGCCTTTTAACAGCAAAAGTGAGACCAAATTGGGGTAAGCTGAGTGAGGTTTTAAATGGTGGATGGGAACTCAAGTGTTCTGGTTTGTTTCCTTGTAAAACACTCTATAAAATGCCTCTGGGGGAGAGAACCTCTAACAGTAATGAAAAAAAGCTCTTCAGATGGCATGTTTCTTTTGCCAGGCAAGAATTCCCAGTTCCAGTGTTACGAATGTAACTTGGAACTCTGCATCTCTCCAGCAAAAGAGCACAAAAAGGGAAAGCCAAGGTCTTTAAGCCGTTGGGATATAGCTCATCTTTGGCAGGTCATCCTGCCCAATGCAGTCATGTGCAAGCCTGAGATGTCTGGCCAAGGGGCTGTGTGTTGATGTGGGTTAACGTTCTCCAGCCTGAGCAGTGTGGGATGGGTAGAGCAGATGGGCCTGGGTCCTGCAGGCTGTTTAAGCAGGTGGAAAGTGGGGCTCCTCCATAGGCTTACAGTGTTGTTTGTGCTGTTTAAATGCAGGTGTGCAATAACAACAGGAACTGTCACTGTGAACCAGGCTGGGCTCCTCCTTACTGCGACGTGGAGGGCTACGGTGGGAGCGTGGACAGTGGCCCCCCATACAGTGGTAAGTGAAGGTTGTGGCCCTGCCTGCTGTGGGGCTGAGCACAGGGCACCCCATGGCTCCAGAGTGATGCCTCGGTGGTTGGCTCTTTGGGTGTCATCTGCAAACAGTCCTAGTTGAGGTGTGGGCTCAAGGGTTTCTCCTCTGGGATGCAGGGGATGTGTAAAGGAACTGGGCTGGTTTCATTGCCCCCAGGTGATTTCGGACACATTGGAACCAAGATCCTCTTGGACTTCCCTGTTTCCAAGCAGGGAATTGTAGCCCTTTCCATTCTTAGAGCCAAACAAAAGATGAGATTTAGCTGGATATGTGGCTTCAAATGCATGGATGTGACTCTGCATCTCCATAAGGATGCGCTGCTTCTAGCAGTGGTGGGAGAGATGCCCTGTTCTGGTACCTCCGATGCACTCATCTGGCAGAGGTGGGCTGGTGCAACCCTGGTTGGAAAGTCACTGTTTTATTAGTGTTTGTTCTTTGAGTGCAGACAGCATGCTTACAACATGTAGTAAATACATACATAGTCCCTGCCCCAGCCAGTAACCGACTGGAGAATCACAGTGGAGCAAGGACAGATGCTTGAAGCCATCAGACAGCGAAAGGGAAAGGTCTTTTAGTACAGCCTTGTTAAGAACCTGAGTTCTTTGCCTACAGCAAACAATAGTAGGAGAAGAGGCAGATTTAGGATCAGCCCACAAGGCAGAAGTTCTCTTTCTCTCAGTTGATCTTCACAGTAATGTAGTGGAAGAAAAATGAGGTATTGATCTTGTAATTCAATGTGCTGGTCTAGCCCCGGGTAGTAGAGCATGCACAGTTCTTTCATCTCTGACCAGATGTGAGGAGATAATCAGAAACTAATACACTTGGGCATAGATCTTGCAGTCTTCTTAGAGTCTTTCGCTTTTGCTTCTGTGACAAATGGAAGCTGGAGAACAAATGGGACCAAATGCAGCTCCAACGGGCCCAGCTATGATGCTGTGTAATTCTTTATCCCTCTGTCTCTTTGTCCCCTTCCCACAAAGACTCCTCACTGAGGAACGGGCTCCTGGTGTTTTTCTTCCTGGTCCTCCCACTCCTTGTAGCTGCTGCTGTGGCATTTGTGAAGCGAGACAGGCTGAAGCGGTGCTGCCGACGAGCGATGTCGCGCTGCCATGGGTATGTACAGCTCCTGCTTTCCTGCTCCTCTGCCCTTCTGCAGTGGTCCATGGGCACTTGTTCCAGGCATGTTCTGGTCTGGAGATGGCAGGCAAAGGGCCTCACATCAAGTGATGCCTGTAGCTTGTCCCAGGCAGGGACAGAAAGATAGTCTTAAATTGAGGGAGCAGAGAACTGTCTTTCTTACTATTGTTACCCACTGGTGATGGAGTTTGTCTTGTTGGGTCCTATCTTTGATAAAAGTGGGCAAATATCTCTGTCACGGTCCTAAACAGAGAAAGGACTACATTGCTCATCAGATTTGTGACAAGTATCATCTTCCTGACATCTGATACGTGCTGAGATGGTATAAATCCATCCAGCAGGTTTACTGTGCTTGGCTTCACAGCCTGCAGGGTCCTTCTGTCAGGGCTACATGCTCACACACTGCACATTGGTTGGGTTTTAGGTCACATTCGTCACCACCTCCTAGGATGGAAGCTGAGCCAAGAGAGCACCACCACCCCCGAGGCTTCTCACAAGGCATGCCCTATGCACCAAGGGGTGCCCCTATGGTAGGAGCGATCTCTTTGTCACTTTCAAGATGCTTCTTATGGGGGGGAAATGTCCCATAACTGATGGAACAAGTATTCCAGTTCCCTATGTGTGGGTTTGTGAATGTTCTCATTGTGTTTTCTTCATAGGTTATGGAGCCAAACAGCTTTCCTGCCCCATCTTACCCAGTGAACCAGCACCCTCAGCAGGCTTACCACCAGTCCTACTACCCACCTCTGCAGTACCAGGCCCCACAGCCACAGAAGCTGCCGACAAGGTTGGCTGACTTATTGCAAATAACTACTGCTATTTGCACTGATGTGTATATACTGTTGTTGTCTTCATCTCTGTAAGCACTGGGGTGTTTCATCACGTTCTGTACACACACACAGGCCTGACCTTGTATTGCCAGAAGCTTCTCCTTCATTTCACACTGTGCTATTACCCACAGCATTCATTTCACACCCTGTCACAGCTGCATTTTGATGAACAGGATTCAGAATGCTTTTGTGGGGCCAGCTTAGCCCCGTGTCCAGGTCAATAATAAAACACCTCTCAAAATACCTGGTTTAGAAAGAGATCACTCAGGAATCTGTCGTTCTGCTGATGGGGGAGTGTTATTGCTCAGTACAGGATCATTGCTCAGGAACCTTGGGCAGAAAGTTTTCCTTTCATTGTACTTTTAAGATGTAAATGCTTGTGCTGGAACCTGTGTATCCAGAAAGGGCAGGGGATGGAGCTTGTGGTGGTGGTAAACTTGTGGGGTCTTGGGGAAGAATGCTGTGTTAACACACTGGGTTCCCTGAGGCTTTGAGGCACTGGGAAGCAGCATCTAGCCACAGCACGTTCGAAATGGGGCTTCGGCTGGAAGCTGAGCTTGGGGCCATGTTATGGGGCTGAGTTATGGGGCTCACCATGGCTCCTGTGTCCTCTTGCAGGCCCCCACCTCCGCAGCAGCAGTGTGCACCTCAGGGAGCGCCTCCATCCCAGCACAAGTGTTTACCTCAGGGACAGTACTTCCCTTCTCGACCTGCACCTTTGCCTCCCAAATAGCTTTTGGCTTCTGTGGGGCCTTGATGTGAGCTGACCTGGGCACTGAGAGCTGAGATTGCAGTTACCCTTCGTGCATGGAAGTGGCCCTTGAGCCTTCCTGCTGTGGTCTGGGATGAGGCGGATGAGATACAGCACCGAGGAATGTAACACTTCAAATACCTCTACCAAAGCTCCAGGGACTGAAGAACACCTAAACCCCATTCCCAGCTTTGGGAACGGGCTGGAAGCTCCATCACTGCTTGGAGTTCAGCACTTGGGAGTTGCTTTGGGTTCCCCAGGATGCGACCTGGATGCTGGGGTTGTGTGGAATGTGCAGTGAGGAGCTGAAGTGACCCCATTACCCTTCTCAAAGCAAGGAGAATCAGGGCAGTTAAGTGGAAATCACTGGGCAAGGACTGGAAGACATTGTCCATTCCCACAATAACAGCACAGGGGCAATAAGGTGTCAGTGTCCTCTTTCAGAGGAAGATCAATATAGTGTGCACATGTTTATGCATGTATATATGTGTATTGATGTGTAATAATGCACTTACATCCTTTCCTGCTGACTGACACTAAGCTGTGCTGGAGGAGCACTAGAGTTAATGAGTTACTAACTGAGAATCATGTACTAATGTCCACTAATACCACCCTAGTGTGGTAGTGAAAATAAAGGTACGAATAGGCCTGGCCCCAGTTTGGGTGGAGGAACTGGGATGCTCTCAGCTTTGAATCTGGAGCACAGCATTGAGCCCATGGAGGAGAGATCAGGTCAGGGTGATGCTGCTGTGTGTGGGTGCCCAAAGTAGTGAGAAGAGCTTGGCTTTTTCCCTTCATGCTGGCCACTGAGTGCAAACTCGGCCTGTAAAATGCCCCCTAATATTGCCAAAAATGAAACCTTTCCCTCTGTATATACATCCATGTATACAATAACAATGTGTATATAGTGTTTGCAGTAATAAAATACTTGAACTCCTGAGGTTTCCCATCAACATAGACTAAGGTTTATAACACTATTAAAACCTGTAAACCAGTACCTAGGCTAGCACCAGATGTATCTGGGGGGGTCCTCTGTTCCATGTAATCACTTCCCACTGTTTCTGCTGTGTCCTGCTCCCTGGGGGCTGTCTGTCCCGACCAGCTTCCTGCTGGGAACAGGAGCAGGAATCCAGGCTGGAGAGAGATGCATGGGCTGTATCTGAAGCTGCATCCGCTACAACTGTGCTGAAAACGGTGCCTTTTAACCCACGAAGAGTTTGGATCCCGGCCGCAGTGTGGGGCAGGACTGATGCCACGGGAATGGGACCGGCTCCGCTGGGATGCTGATGCTGACTGACTGTCATGTACCGCGTGTGCCCGTCCCCTGCGCATCCCGGTCCCGACCCGCGCTGTAAGCGACAACGAGCAATAAAGAGCCCGGTTTTGTACAAGGCTCTCGCTCTCCTCCGCCTCTGTTTCCGGGCTGGGCGGGGACGAACGGCCCCGGGGCGGCCGTTACCGGTGCGATGGAGCCGCACCGGGCGCTGCTGCTGCTGCTGCTCCTGGGGCAGTGCGGGGCTGCTCCGCTGTGGGTCCAGCACCGCTCGGGGCTCTCCTCCCTCCCTCCGGGCTCCCAGGTCCTGGTCCCACTGCGGCTGCCCCCCAACGGGACCGAGGCACGTTGGGGAGGGGGCTCCGGCTGCAGGGGTTGGGTGATGCAGATGTGTGGGCAGCTGGAACGGGGGGTTAGACCTGACCTTGCTCCTTAAGGGAGCAATGAGCTGCTTGGGCTGCTCCCAGGTGTCTTCTCCATGTGCTTTTCCATAGCCAGTGGTGCTAATTCTGCCTTTCTCCTTCTGCACACCAAGGATGCAGTGTCCTATGTCCTCAGCATCGAGGGGAGGCCGTACACCATCCGCCTGCACCCGCAGTAAGCTGGTCCTGATGCTGCTGATGGCAGAGGGGTTTGGCTCTGCCAGGCAATACTGCAGCTGCAGGCCCTGCGGTGAGCTCAAGGGGTATTGTTGTAGGTGCTTCCCTCTTGATGCCTTCCTTTTGTAGTGTCTTTTTATCTGAGGATTTCAAGATCTTTGTGTTGAATGAGGTGGGAGCTGTGCTCGCTGATTCAATCCAGTTCAAGGTAACCTGGGGTTCATCTGGGGACCATAAGTGATGCAGCCCAGAGCCATGTCCACTTGGGTGATGGGTGAGGGTCTCCTTGTCCCCTATCCTGATGCAGGGAAGCTGCTACTACCAGGGCTACATCGACGGCTTCCCCGGCTCAGCAGTGACCCTCAGCACATGCTCAGGGCTCAGGTAAGGAGGCAGCACATGGGTACCCAGGGATGCTGCAGCCCCCGGGTGTCAGCATCCGCTGCTGTCCACGGCAGGGGCTTGCTGCAGTTGGACAATGTCAGCTATGGCATCGAGCCCCTGGGCTATTCACCTGCGTTCGAGCACCTCGTGTACCGGGTGAGGGATGGGGAGGCCGCAGGGTCCCTGCTCAGCAGCAGCCGCCCCGAGGCAGAGCCCGATGGGCTGACGGTGATGGAGGCAGCGAGCAGAGCACAGGGACGTGATGAGGTGAGCTCTAAGTGCTGGTTCTTGCTGTGCTGCTGCTGTTCCTGTCACATAAAGGGGTCTTATCCTATTGGGATGCTTTGTTGGGTGCTGTGTGGATGGATGGGGGATGCTCAGAAGCACCAGTGACCTGGTATCACCTGGGTTGTTGCCTAATGGGAAGCATCACCAAGGTGAAATGGCTTTGAAAGGTGTCAGAAATGGCCAAGTTTGAGCATCTTCTGCCCTTGGGCTCATTTGAAGGCATCAAAGAGGTGCTTTTGAATGGGCACTTGAGCAGTGGGGCCAACCCCGGGCACAAAGTGACCATAGGGTGTAGCAATAAGTAGCATTGGAGGCTCTTTTCCTTTCCAGCCACTGTCGAAGGCAGCACAAGCTCCCAAATACCTGCAAGTGTATGTTGTTTTGGACAAGGCTTTGGTAAGTTTGGGCCACTCATTTTGCCCTTGTGTTTCCCTGATTTTGGGCACAAAATGATGCCATTTCCCACCTTTTACCTGTGTTTCTTTTGCCTTGGAAAACTGTTATGTACTGTGGATTTATAGGGAAGAAACAGTGAAATCCGTGGCTTCCATTTACACGCTGGGATGTTGGCAATCATCATTCCAGTGATGAACGATGCCTGCTCTCATGTGCCCTTGGGTTATCTTTCAGTATGACCATATGGGTTCGAGCACGAAGGCAGCGACACAGATGATAATGCAGGTCTTCAATCTGGTCAACAGTGTAAGTTGGGAAGCCTGTAGTAAGGTGATGGAGGGGTTGGTAACAGCCACCTGAGTGCTTTGGTTGGAGGAGGAGGGTGCCGATGGTACCCAGTGGCTGACAATAGCAATGGGCTTCTTCTATGTGGTTGAATGGGTGTTGAGCTCTCAAGGAGTGGTACCCAAGGGGGTATTTGTTGTGCTTTCAGGTGTTTCATCCTCTCAATGTCACCATTGTGTTGGCCTCCCTGGAGCTGTGGACACAAGGCAATAAAGTCTCTACAGCAGGGGAAGCAGAGGATCTTCTGCAGTGGTTTTTGCAGTGGGTAAAGTCTCACCTTGCTCTGCGGCCATACAACATCGCATCCCTGTTGGTGTAAGAGAGAGGTTTTGTTGCTCATTACAGGTTACTGGGTAGGGATCAGTTAAACCACCATGGGTTAACTACAAGCATTCCTATTAAAACCAGGGTTTTAAGATGCATTTCTTACATGTTTCCTAATTCCTTTATATCCTGGCAATATTCCACTCAAGTCTATACCTTCCAGCTGGGCTTTCAGTGCCAATGTGAGGGACACCAGAGCATCCCAGTGGGACTCAAGCCATACAAAACCAGGACCCCCAAATTACCCCCAGTGATGGGGTCTGCCTGTGTTTCAGGTACAGGGACCAAGCAGCGTTCATGGGCACAGCAGCTCCAGGGAAGGTGTGTCAGAGGGATGCTGCCGGCATCGTGGCCGTGGTACGGTGCTGCCTGTCCCCATTGAGCCATAGGGATGCATGGGAGCATCCGCAGGCGGAGCTGGGATGCGATGGGAAGGATGCTCAGGGAAGATGCTGCAGCCCCTGCTCTGTCCTCCCTTAGTACCAGGAGGCCACGACACTGGAGTCCTTCTCTGCCCTCCTGGCTCAGCTGCTGGGCCGCAGCCTGGGCATCGCCTATGATGAGTCCCCTCAGTGCCGCTGCCCTGGGCACGTCTGCATCATGAGCCCCCAGGCGCTGTGAGTTGGTGGTTGGGTACCAGGAGGTGGGAGGATGGAGGCTCAGAGCCTGGCAATGGATGTGTTGTTATATGCATCAATAATTGCTCTGTTTCAGGTATTTCAGTGGGGTAAAAGCCTTCAGCACCTGCAGCATCAGGGACTTTGAGGCCTTCCTAAGGCACGGTGGGGGCACGTGCCTCTTCAGCAGACCCCTCCTGACTGGTCCATCCTCCCAGAGAGCTGCCATCTGTGGCAATGGCATCGTGGAGCCCGGCGAGCAGTGTGACTGTGGGGCAGACAAGGTTGGGGGTCAGGGATGGATGTGGGCATTGGAACCATGTCTGTGTTCAGAATGAGGATCCCTGGAGCTGGAGCCAGCCCAAGGTGCATTATATGGGGTTTGAGATTGTTTCTCAACAATAAGAGGGTTCTGTGATGCCCCCACAGGACTGCTTGAAGGACAAATGTTGTACTGCAGGATGTCAGCTCAAGCCAGGAGCGAAATGTTCCTCTGGATCCTGTTGTAGTGCCTGCCAGGTAAAGCAGGGGTATGGACATCAAATAGTGTCCCTATGATGAAGGATGGAGACAAACCTTGTGCTGTCCAGCAGGAACATCCATGAGGATGCCCTTAGGGCAGTGTGTGACCTGAGTGCCTCAGAGGGGACCGTGAGCACTGGGGGGGCTGTGATGGGGGTACCCCACTGATGTCTGTGTGCGGATGAAGGCTCCTTCTGCCTCCTCCTCCTCAGTTCAAGCGCAAGCACCAGCAGTGCCGCCCTGCTGCCGATGAGCAGTGTGACCTGGCCGAGTTCTGCACCGGGGCCTCAGCATCCTGCCCCCCCGACCTGTACGTGCAGGATGGGCACAGCTGTGAGCAGGACACCGGTTACTGCTACCGGGGCCGCTGCCAGTCTGCGGACCTGCAGTGCCAGCAGATCTATGGGAAAGGTAATGGATGCTCTGGTGTCACTGGTGCTCAGTTTGTGCCTTTGCTCTTCAGTGCAGTGGAGGGGCAGTGGGTGCAGGGGGCACTGGAGCAGGAAGGATGCAGCTTTAGGAGAGCGTTGCAAGCTCAGCTCTGGCTCTGGTTAATGGGCACTGCATTAGTGCGTGGTCCTCCAGGTTCTGCAGAGGTAACAATGAAAGCAATAACATCAAATACCCGTTATTATCTGTGGGCAAGCTTAATCAGTCACTGACCTCCTGTTTGCTCATACCTGGGGTGGCACTTTGGGGACAAGTACTGTGTTTTCTCCAGTTAGCAAAGAGCATCTCTGTTGTGCTGCGAGCAGCACGAATAGCACAGGATTGATTTGACACCATAGGATCTCCTTTTGGGTTCATTTAAACGAGAGCAAATCTTCTTGCTATACTCGTAGGTGCCAGGAATGCTCCTGTGGCTTGTTATGCAGAGCTCAACAGCCAGCAGGACAGGTTTGGCCACTGCGGGCTGCAGCCCAGCCAAGACTTTAAGCCCTGCTCTTGGAGGTAGGCCTGGGGAAGGGAAGGTTTAAGGGCAAGCATCAAGGCTCCAGCCGATAGGAAGGGTTGCAATGCAATGAATAGGTGCGTGTCCTTGCCAGGCTCGCAGGTTGACTTCCCAGTCCCGTTCATCCCTTCTCATGCAGCTTTGCATGGTGTTGTTGCCTGTCTCTGGTGCTCCATCAGGTAGCACTGCTCCTGTGTGTGAGGTACACAGCCCCTGCACATGGATTTTGTAGGGATCTGAGGTGTGGGAAGCTCATCTGCACGTACCCGTACAGGAATCCCTTCCACACAGATGTGTCTGCCGTTGCCTACGTCCATGTGCGTGGGCAGTTGTGTGTGTCCCTGAATTACCTGCATGCAGGAGCAAGGCTGGATCCTATCCTGGTTCCACCAGGAACAAAGTGTGGCTCTGGGCAGGTGAGGAAGGGTTTTGTGACCCCTTAAAGCGACAGGACCGGGGCTGGATGCTGTGATGGCAAAGCTGTGCCAAGCTGGAGCTGTTGGGGTGTTTCTAGGTGTGCATAAACAACACTTGCCAGCCACATTCGGTCCTGGGCTATGACTGCGATAGCAAAGTGAAGTGCCACGGCCACGGTGTAAGAGAATGGGATGGGTTTGCTTGGCTGATGGAAGGGGGGGGAAGAAGGAAGGAGAAATGAAGAATTGAGGGCATCGGAGCCGGGGGAGATGCAAGTGTTGGGTGGTTGTGGTGGGTTATGCAGGAGGATGATGCCTGATGCTTGCTCAGTGTCTCAGAGTCACAGGATCCTGCACTTTAGAGTGGGTTTCTTGCATGATTCCCTTCCTAAATGACCTTGGAATGGTGCTAAGTGCCCATGGCCTTGTCCCCACCATGGGGCAGAGGCTGATGGTGGTTGGGGCAGGAGCATCCCTTGCATGGATTCATCGCTCACCACCCATCCCCTGGCTTTCCAGGTGTGCAATAACAAGGGGCAGTGCCACTGCCAGCGTGGCTGGAACCCCCCGGATTGCCTGCAGAGGGGATCCCGCCGGGGGGGCAGCATTGGCAGCCGCCTGCAGCTGAATGATGGGGGTCAGTACCATGGGGAGGTGATGGGCGCTGGGATGGAGGAGGAGGAGGGCACTGGTCCCATTCTGCTGCCCCAGCAGGTCTGCACCTGGGGAGGGGGATAGAGGGTGTGATCATGGCATGGCCGGTGCTGGGCTTCTGCCTCCTGCTGCTGCTCCTGGCCGGGGTCGTCTGCTTCCTGATCCGGTGGTGGGCGCTGGGCTTGTGCGGACCACGGCCCCAGAGCACCAGTAGGTGAGATGGAAGGAGGGGATGGATGGGGCACGGGGCTCCATTGGGGGGGGGGTGATCCCTGTGGATGGGTGATTCCCTTGGAGCTGTGGATATGAGGAGGTTCCTCTGGGCTGAGATCCGGGGCTGAGGGACCCAGGGATGGGGAGACTCCAGGGATGAAGGGATTGGAGGCTGAGGAAACTCAGGGATGGGGTCACCCCAGGGATGAAGGGATCTGGAGCTGAGGGAACCCAGGGATGGGGAGACCCCAGGGATGAAGGGATCAGGGGCTGAGGGGTCCTAGGGGATGGGGAGATCCCAGGGATCAATTGGTCCAGGGCTGAGGGGACCCAGGGATGGGGAGACCCCATGGATGAGGGATCCGGAGCCGAGTCTCTGCTCCCCCCCCCCAGCAGCGCCATCACTGCAGAGAGCAGCGAGGTCTCGGATTGGAGCTCGTGGAAGGGCCTGAACCTGAACCCGAACCCGGACCCAGACCCGGCCCCGGACCCGGCCCAGGACCGGTCCCGGTCCCGGGAGCCGAGCTCGGGGTCGAGCCTCGGGCCTCAATAAAGGCGTTGGGCGGAGCCTCGCGTCCGTGCTGTGTGGGGGGGGGGGGGGGGGGTGCGGGGCCGTTACCGTCCAACGGGGAGCGATGGGCGCTGCGGTGGTGACCGCGCTGCGTGAGTGAGACCCCCGGGACCCCCCCCCCCCCCCCGGGATGGGTTCGTTCCCCCCTCCCTGCCCCCGGTACCGGAGGAGCCCCGGGGGGGGTCTGGTCCCTGCTCTCGGACGGGCGTTGGAGCCCGATGGGGCCGGGGCCGGTGTGCTGGGAGCGTGCGGAGCTGCAGGGGGATGCGGAGCTGCATCCCTCGGGATGGAGCTGCGGTGGTGCCTTCCCGACCGGACATCCCTTGTGTGGCTGGGGTGGGAGGGGGGGTTGGAGTCTCTGAGCCCCATTCCCTGGTGCAGGGTGGGTTTGTGCAGCTTGATCCCATCCAGGGTTTCAGGCTCCTGGGCTCTGATCCAGCAATAGGCACACACTGAGCTTTGTTTTACTCGTGCAAGTGCCTATGTACAGGGGGATAAAGTGAGGCTGGATGGTAGCAGGGTAGAAGCTGGAGTTGGAAGAACCCCTGCCGGTAGCAACCACATCTGTCCATGGGCTGTAGAGGCGTCTGTACAGGTATATGCATCCTGACATGGTGACAGCATCTGGGATTGTAACTGGGAAAACCAATTCTTCCCTAGGGTCACAAATGCTGCTGCACATCACAGTGCCCCAGAGGCTGCTCTCAGAAACAGCTGGAGAGACGGTACTGAAGAAACCATAGCATCATAGAATGGTTGGGGTTGGAAAGGACCTTGAGGTCATCCAGTTCCAACCCCTGCCATGGGCAGGGACACCTCACACTAAACCATGGCACCCAAGGCTCTGTCCAACCTGGCCTTGAACACTGCCAGGGATGGAGCATTCACATCCTCCCTGGGTAACCCATTCCAGTGCCTCAGCACCCTCATGCTAAAGAACTTCCTTATATCCAATCTAAACTTCCCCTGTTTCAGTTTGAACCCATCACCCCCCATCACTACAGTCCCTAATGAACAGTCCCTCCCCTGCATCCCTATAGCTTCAAGTTCCTTGAAGCCCTTATGCTGACCCCATGCGTCTGTAGCTTCCCTCAGTGCCTTTCCACAGCTAATTCTCCCTTTCTCTGCTCTCCTGCACACACAGGATACAGTGTCCTATGTCCTCAAGATAGAGGGGAGGCCATACACCATCCACCTGCAGCCACAGTGAGTTGGTCCTGGGGCTGCCTCATCCTGTTGGCAGCAGGTCTGGCTCTGCCAGGGCATCACCTACAGCTACAGGACCCTCAGTGACCTCTCTGTGCTCTTGGGAAGGGCATGGCAGAGCGTTTCCAGAGGATCCCATTGTTTTCCTGCTCTAGGTTCTTTCTATCGGATGATTTCAGGATCTACACGGACAATGGGAAGGGATCTTTGCACTCCACTGCACCCCCTACCAAGGTAACGGTGACCTGCTCCCTGCTTCTGTTGCTGCCTCGTGCCCATGGTGCTGCCCCTCTCCACGTTCTTGCTTCCTCATCACAGCATGAGGATAAACCAAGTTTTCCTTGCGTGGTCAGATTCGTTAGGGAAGGTTTTTGGAGGCACTGAGGTTGGTTGGTTTAAAGGGGGTGATTCCGACCATGGCCACCCTTCCTTGGTGGGAAGAGCCAGCATTGGGCCTTATTGTGTGGGTGCCACATCCCCATGCTTCATTCCTTGAGACATCATCCATACAGCCCTTGAGGCGCCTGCCCTTCAGCCACGGAAGGGTCTCCTTGTCCTCTACCTTGATATAGGGAAGCTGCTACTACCAAGGCTACATCGACGGCTTCCCTGGCTCAGCAGTGACCCTCAGCACATGCTCAGGGCTCAGGTAAGGAGGCAGCACATGGGTACCCAGGGATGCTGCAGCCCCCGGGTGTCAGCATCCGCTGCTGTCCATGGCAGGGGCTTGCTGCAGTTGGACAACGTCAGCTATGGCATCGAGCCCCTGGGCTATTCCCCTGCATTTGAGCACCTCGTGTACCGGGTGAGGGATGGGGAGGCTGCAGGGTCCCTGCTCAGCAGCAGCCGCCCCGAGGCAGGGCCCGATGGGCTGACGGTGATGGAGACACAAGGACATGATGAGGTGAGCTCTGAGTGCTGGTTCTTGCTGTGCTGCTGCTGTTCCCATCACACAAAGGGGTCTTATCCCATGGGATGCTTTGTTGGGTGCTGTGTGGATGGGCAGGGATGAGGGGGATGCTGGTGCCGGGTGTTGTGTGGGTCATTGCTGCTCTAGTGCTTAAGGAGAGGTGTCCCCATGGGTTACAAGGTTTGTATAACGAGGGTATTTCTCCCTCTGGTTTGCAGAGGGTTGGCAGGGATGTGCTGCCTGCTTCAGCCATAGGATTCATGTGAGCATCCCAGGGCTCGTCTTAGCCAAGAGCCAATGCCATCAGCAAAAGACTTCAGCCTTGTCCCAAGTGTCAATGCATGGCTCTTGCTGTCTGTCTGACAATAACAGCAGCAGATGGCAGTGCCTTCGGGAGGGTTTAGTGTCTCAGATGAGCCGCATTCCTTATGCCTCGTGACTGAGCTGGTGCAATGAATGATTAACAGTGGGGAATCCTGTTTTCCAGCCCGGGTATGAGAGGAAGATCGCCCTGCACCTCATTTTGGAGAGGGCTTTGGTAAGTCTGGCTCAGTCGGTTCCTGTCCTGTGTTTGCCTTCTTCCCCTGGCTCAAGCTGTGATAAACCAGTGCTAAATCACTGTCATTGTCCCCATGGTCCTGCCCGGTCTGTAGCCACATTTCAGTGTGCAGAAAACCCTCTGAGAAAGACTGTGATTACCCCACATGTTTCTGCATAGCAAATAACCTACAACCAACCTCATGTCCTGTTTCAGTACGACCACCTGGGTGCAGATGACTACGTTGTGGTCCAGAAGCTCGTTCAGGTCTCCAGCCTGCTCAGCATTGTAAGTTCTATAGGATGGAAAACGTGATGGTTCACTTCAGCACACTGATGTCCATCACACTGATGGGTGGGATTGGGCTAAATGTGCTTTGTGGTGGTACCAACTCTTTGGGTTAGGCTGGCAGAGCTTCAGGTTTGCTCTCATCCAGGCTGGGATAGGAGCTGTAAAGGGGGTTTTGCCCCTCGCTGGTGCTGTAAATCAGTGCTGTAAGTCAATCAGTGCTGCTCTGCAGTCCAGCAGTGCCTATTCCTCAACCCCTCCACATTATACACTGTGCCATGGTACATGCTCCCCAAGGTGTATTCATGCTCATAGGCAGGAGCCTGCAGCCTCGGCTGCTCCTTTCCATGTGCCTCTTAGGGAGTGATGTGGGCTTTGCCCTGCCTGTGTAGTACACAGCATAGGCATCCGTGTAAGCTTGAAATCCAAGGGGCTAGAGTGTCTCCTCCTGGAAACAGGCAACAATGCAGACAAGAAGCACTCTGTGTGTTCTCTGTGTGTATTGGATATCTCTGTTCAAGCTGAGGTTGTCTTTATTAGATCCTGCTCTAATTGGGATAATCTGGGGTTTCCCTCTCGGACACGCTTCCATGTCCATTCCCCACACCATTTCCATCACACACACACCCAGAGCAGCAGATCAGTTGCCAGCTGCTCCCATCTGTTTGCCTGAAGGAGCAGACATTCAAGCAGCACCTGAAACGGAGCATATGGGAAGCAACCACTTCTCTCATTGAACTTTCAGATGTTCAGCTCTCTTAACCTAACAGTCACCCTGTCCTCCGTGGAGGTCTGGATGGATAACAGCATGCTGAAGACAACAGGGAATGCAGAAGAGGTGCTGATGTGGCTGCTGCAGTGGAAGAAGAGCAGTCACGTCCTGCAGCCCCCTGAAGTGCCCTTTCTGCTGCTGTAAGGATCGGTTGTCATTGTTTAAGAGCAGGTAGCAACCTGCTGAACGCCCGTGCTTGTGAGGAGCAGATTTTGCTTTGAATGGGATGCCTCTTGTATAAGCTAAAAGGCTTTGCAAGCATAAAGCTGGGCAGGACCATTGGCTCTGCCTGTGGATGCGCCTGTGTTTCAGGTACAGGGACCAAGCAGCGTTCGTGGGCACAGCAGCTCCAGGGAAGGTGTGTCAGAGGGATGCTGCCGGCATCGTGGCCGTGGTACGGTGCTGCCTGTCCCCATTGAGCCATAGGGATGCATGGGAGCATCCGCAGGCGGAGCTGGGATGCGATGGGAAGGATGCGCAGGGAAGATGCTGCAGCCCCTGCTCTGTCCTCCCTTAGTACCAGGAGGCCACGACGCTGGAGTCCTTCTCTGCCCTCCTGGCTCAGCTGCTGGGCCGCAGCCTGGGCATCGCCTATGATGAGTCCCCTCAGTGCCGCTGCCCTGGGCACGTCTGCATCATGAGCCCCCAGGCGCTGTGAGTTGGTGGCTGGGGATGCTCCCATCAGAGGTGCATTGGGTGGGTTTGGCTTAAGCAAGATCCATTCCTGCTCTGAGGTTGGCAAGAGAACTGAAAGGCATCCAGGGGACCACTGTGCCTGCATCAGAGCCGCACAGAGACCCACAGCGAGCGAGCAGGGATGGATGTGTTAACACACATGGATCACGTTCGTTTTAGGAGGTTCAATGGGGCAAAAGCCTTCAGCAACTGCAGCATCCGGGACTTCCAGAGCTTCCTGAAGCAGAACAGGGACTGCCTGCTCATGAGGCGAGCTCAGCCCCAGCTTCCCCATCATCAGGATTCATGCGGCAATGGTGTGGTGGATGCTGGCGAGCAGTGCGACTGTGGGTCTGTGGAGGTGGGTGATGAGTGGGTGTCAGCTGGGTCAGGGGGTGGATAAAGCGTTTATAGGGTAAGACACACAAGGGCAGCGTTCCCATTGATCCCGTGGCCCCACTGAGGGGTCTGTGTGCTGGGAGGATGGGGTCAGGACAAGCAGTCACCAGCCCATAGGGAAATCCACATAGGATAATGGTTCCTGATGTGTTTGCAGGACTGTGCTTTAGACAAATGCTGTACCCCCCAGTGTCTCCTCAAGCCAGGAACGCAGTGCTGGTCGGGATTATGCTGCCATAATTGCCAGGTGAGTTGTGCCCAGTGTTGTCAGAACTTAATCCCATATTTCAAGCTTGGATCAATGGGATTCTATGGGAGCATTGTCATCCAGCCCTCTGGTTTTGCTTGGATGGGTATGTCCAACAACCTTAAGGATATTTGTGCTGCTTTTTGTCTGGTTTGGATCCTGTTGTAGTTCCTGCCAGGTAAAGCAGAGGTTTGGACATCAAATAGTGTCCCCATGATGAAGGATGGAGACAAACCTTGTGCTATCCAGCAGGAACATCCCTGAGGATGCCCTTAGGGCAGTGTGTGACCTGAGTGCCTCAGAGGGCATCCTGCGAGCACTGGGGGGGCTGTGATGGGGGTACCCCACTGGTGTCTGTGTGTGGATGAAGGCTCCTTCCTGCCTCCTCCTCCTCAGTTCAAGCGCAAGCACCAGCAGTGCCGCCCTGCCGCCGATGAGCAGTGTGACCTGGCCGAGTTCTGCACCGGGGCCTCAGCATCCTGCCCCCCTGACCTGTACGTGCAGGATGGGCACAGCTGTGAGCAGGACACCGGTTACTGCTACCGGGGCCGCTGCCAGTCTGCAGACCTGCAGTGCCAGCAGATCTATGGGAAAGGTAATGGATGCTCTGGTGTCACTGGTGCTAACAGTGAGCTCCAGGGCTGGTCCAGGGGGGAAGGATCCAAGCAGGATGGGTGCCCACATTGTCCTGTGTGAGATTACGGAATCTGGGCACTGCTGGTGTGAGTGGTGTAGGGAAGGGAAGGGGGGACCATGGGAAAGGAATGGGCCATCCAAAGGGAGGTTTCAGTCTGAACATGGAGACACCAGAGCTATCCCAGTCTGTAATCAGCATTACTTCTATACTTCCAGGTGCAAAGAATGCTCCTTTGGCCTGCTATGAAGAAGTCAACGGCCATCAGGACAGGTTTGGGCACTGTGGCAACCACCCGATGGATGGCTACCAGCCCTGCTCCTGGCCGTAGGTTGCAAGGGGATGCAGGGTGTTGAACTGGGGACATACAGTGAATCTGTGCTTCCTTTTGCTGCCCATGTAAAGCAATAACCTGTGAGGAGGGTTTTGCAGTGTTAGCTCTGGGTTTTCCATAGGGAAGTGGTGATGGAGAGAAACGGGAGGCAAGTGCAGCATGGATCTAATGGGGCTGCAGTTAATGCTCTGGTTAACAGGATGCCTCCTCCCCTGCTCTTGGGGAGCATCACATCCATGTGGTTTTATGTTGTGTAAACCCCCTCCCCACTTTGTGCACCTCAACATTCCCAGCACCGGGATCAATCAGATGCTGTGTTCTAATCCATTGTGCTGATTGTCTTAGGAATCTGGGATGTGGGAAGCTGGTGTGCGTGTACCCGAATCATCTTCCCTTCACAAAGATGAAGGGGGCCATAATTTATGCTCGTGTGCAAGAGCATCTGTGTGTGTCTTTTGACTTTATGAACGGGCCCACAGAGTTTGATCCTGTCATGGTGAAGGATGGAACAAAATGTGGTCCTGGAAAGGTGAGAAATCCTATGGGATCATCTGGAAATGGCACAGAATTAGTGGTAGGAATAGCTTAGAGTTCCAGTAATCACTGCCTGTGCCGTCCCTTTGGTCATCCTTTAGGGCTCAGAATGCTTCTTAGATTCATGGCATACAATGGTGATGGATGTAAAAGAGCCCAGCAGGATTCTTCTCCTTTTGGTCCTGCAGGTTTGTTTGAATGGCACCTGCCAACCCCATTCAGTGCTGAACTATGACTGCAACATACAGGAGAAATGCCATGGGCATGGGGTAAGTCACAGCAGCATCTTCCCTTGGTGGTGTTGGGTTGATGCTGCTGGAGAGGAATGAGTGGTTCTGGTAAAAGGGCCCTTGGGGCTTGTCTGTGAATGGGCCAGGGCTGTGTTTTGGGTTGCTGTGGGAGAAATGAAGTGAGATTGCCTGAATTCCTTTGCATTCCAAGTGAAAAACAAAGGGGATAAAGGAGCGTGGAGGAAAACAAGGGTGTTTATTGAGGATTTAATGGCACAGCATGGAAATGGTGCTGGAAAGGATGAGTGGAGCTGTGCAGGGCAGGGTGCTGGGGCTGGAGCAGGATGCATGGATGAGGCTCCTCAGGCTGTACAAGGAGGGATGCTTTCCCCCCACCCTGGTGCATGCAGGTGTGCAACAACAAGAAGAACTGCCACTGCCATCGGGGCTGGAGCCCCCCCAACTGCGAGACCACAGGACCCTTTGCTGGCGGCAGCATCGACAACCCATGGGAGGCTGGTGGGTGCCCCATGGTTTTCCTGGGTGCCACAGCAGCTCCTGTGACCCCACAAACTGTGGGGCTGAGCCCATGGCATCACCCAGAGCTGCATCTTTGCCTTGCTCCCCAGCTGGAGGTGTCCAAAGCTCTTCCTTGCTATGTGGGCTGCTGCTGGGCTTCAGCATCCTTCTCACCAGCCTCTGCAGCATCATTGTGGTTGTGAGGTGGAGGCGGCAGAAGGGATTCGTTACAAGGAGGTGGATGCAAACCGAGGGGTGAGTTGGTGGTGAAGCAAAACAAAACTTTCCCAACACCAAGACCAGGGAAACGGGTTTTCCATTTGGGAATTCCATGGGGAAAGGGCAAAAGTCCGGGAGAAGCTGCAGGGCACGGGGAAAAGGGGGAGCTGGGGGCTCGTAAGTGCGATGGGGAAGGGGAAAGGGACAGGGCATGGGGCTGAGCCCGGAGGTCCCCGCAGCCCCGACGACACCGGGAGCACGGAGACGGAGTCGAGCACAGACGAGGAGGAGAGCACGGAGCTGGATCCGGCCCCGGAGCCCGGCGGGGCCGCAGAGGAGGCCTCGGGGGCTCCCCGCAGTCGTTAATAAAGGCGTTGGGAGCAGCCCCGTGTCCGCGCTGTGTGCGGGGGGGGGACAGCGGGGCCGTTACCGGCCGTTGGGGCGATGCGGGCAGCGCCGGGGCTGTGGCTGTGGCTGGGGCTGTGGCTGGGGCTGGGGTCGGTGGCAGCAGGAGGTGCCCCGCAGGTAGGTGCGGAGCCCCCGGCCCTGTCGCTGCCCCCCCCTTGTCCCCCCCGTCCCTAACGCTGCTCCCCCCATGTCCCCCGGTCCCTAACGCTGCTCCCCCCTTGTCCCCCGGTCCCTAACGCTGCTCCCCCCTTGTCCCCCGGTCCCTAACGCTGCTCCCCCCTTGTCCCCCCGGTTCCTAACGCTGCTCCCCACTTGTCCCCCGGTCCCTAACGCTGCTCCCCCTTGTCCCCCGGTCCCTAACGCTGCCCCCCCTTGTCCCCCCGTCCCTAACGCTGCTCCCCCCTTGTCCCCCGGTCCCTAACGCTGCTCCCCCCTTGAGCAGCGTACCCGGAGCTTCATCATCCCCATCGAGGGGACCCCGCGCACCGTGCGGCTGCGGCAGCAGTGAGTGGGGCACAGCGGGACCCTCCGTCGGGGAGGGCCTGGGGGGGGGGGGGGATCTGTCCCGTACGGTGCCTGCTGCAGGGGCCGCGTCTCGGTTGTGTGCACAGAGCGTTTCTGGGCGAGGATTTCCGGGTCTACAGCGATGGCCAAGGGGGGATCACGGCATCCGAACCGGCACACGTGGAGGTAACGGTTGTGCCCCCTGCACCCCCTGTGTCTGAAGGGGGGGCTGCAGGAGGAGCACACAGAGGGGGATTCCCCTGCTCTGCTCCAGCACCGTCGGGTCATGGAATGGTTTGGGTTGGAAGAGACCTTAAAGCTCATCCAGTTCCAACCCCCTTCCACTGGAGCAGGTTGCTCCAAGCCCCATCCAGCCTGGCCTTGAGCACTGCCAGGGATGGGGCAGCTCATTCCCAGGGAGCACAGGTAACAGTGCCAGCGGTGCTCAGACTTCCATGGTTGATGCCGTGTGGCTGAGGAAAGGGGGTTCCCAGAGGTGTTGTGCTTCTCCCTGTTGTGCATCCTTTCCCTATGGGATCGGGGCCATGGTGCTACCCGGGTCTCTGTGGAGAGGGCACTGAGCCATTGATGTGGCTTTGCTGCTTCCAGCGGGATTGCTTCTATGAAGGTGACATCAAGGACTTCCCTATTTCACTCGTGGTGCTCAGCACCTGCTCTGGCCTGAGGTAAAGCCATTGCTGTTCCATAGGGGTGTTGGTGTCACCCCACAGTGGCAGCAGAGCCGTTCCTGCCACTCTGCTCCTTTGCTTTGCAGGGGGATCCTGCAGCTCACCAATGCCAGCTATGGGATCAAGCCTCTGGAAGCGGCAGCCATGAATCAGCATCTCCTGTACCCAGTGTGGAATGAAAACACAGAGGCTCAGCAGCTGGCAGAGAAGAGTTCCCTTGTCTGGCCTAAGGAGGTGCCACCAGAGCCAGAGGATGCAGTAGCAGTGAGTGGGATGTTGTGGGATGTTGCTGTGGACATGGGAAATGCGCAGCTGAAGGATGCTCTTTGTGCTATAATGTGTTGTTTCCAAGTGTATTCAGTGCAGCCGATGCTAAAGGGTTTTGTAACTTATCTGTGCTAAGGATGAGGCCTCTGCTTGTGCTGGGAGGGAGCTGTGAGGGTGGCCTGAGGCTGGGTGAGCAGGTTGGGGATTCCTTGGCACCCAGTGTTTGTATGGCACCATGGGACTGTGGGCATACAGAGCGGTTGGGAATGATAAGGAATCCCTGCTTGCCTCTGCTCTGCTGTGAGAGGCCTTTCCAAGATGCTCCTTTGTTGTAAGCACTGATGGAATCTGGTTGAGGATATCATGTGGATGATGGAAGGACTGCACCTCGGGGAACTCGGGGCTGTTTGACAGCTCCAATTGGCCCTGAAGTGCAGGACCTGACCATGGCCTATGAACAGCAGCAGCTCTGCACTAACACGTGCATGGGGGATGTTGTGTGTGTGTTGTGTTACTTGATTTTCCTATAGCATAAGGAAGCTGCCAGAAGACCCTCTCTGTACCTGAAAATGCACGTCATTTTGGACAAGGATCTGGTAAGCAACAGGAGATAACCCCCTTGGTATGACCAGGAATACACATGGCAGGGACCACAGCCCTGCATGGTGCCCTGATGTGCTCTTGTGTTTGTCACCTTTCAGTACAGCTACATGGGAGCAGACAAGGATGTTGTGGTGGCCAAGATAGTGCAGCTTTTCAGCTATGTGAACAGTGTAAGCTGCTTTCTGTCCCATCCTGAGTGTGTATGGGATGTGTGGTGGTGGTGTGGGCCCATACATAGAGCAAGCTGGATGCTGTGGCTCAGCAGGGCTCTGTGGTCTGTCTGTCTGTCTCCCTCCAGATGTTTGCTCCCCTCAATCTGACCATGGTGCTGTCTTCCCTGGAGTTCTGGGTTGAAAAGAACAGGATCCCAACCACAGGAGGTGCTGAGGAGCTGCTGCAGAGGTTTCTGCAGTGGAAAAACGAGCATCGCATGTCGTGGCTGCAGGACGTAATGTTCCTATTTGTGTAAGATAAGGATGGCTGAGGAGCATGGGTTGAAAGGGAAGGAAGGTGCTGTTACACCCCAGACTCACTCTGGTCTGCTCCCCAGTTACAGGGAGCAGTCCCGTTCTGTGGGTGCATCCTCTGCAAGAAAGCTCTGCCTCAAACCCCATGCTGGAGGTGTTGCCTTGGTAATGTACCTCCCATCCCTATAGGTGATGCGGTGCCAGCATCTGAGCCCTGGCTGAGGACCCCACAGAGGCTGGGGCACAGCATCCCTCACATCTTCCCACCCGCTCCCTGTCCCCGCAGTACCACAGGGCTATGGCACTGGAGGCATTCGCAGTTGCTGTGGCCCAGCTGCTGGGGCTCAGCTTGGGGATGGAGCTGGAGGAGCCTGGGAGCTGTCAATGCACAGCAGCCGCCTGCATCATGCAGTCCAGCTCGATGTAAGGCTGCCCTTGGGGTGTGCTGTGGTACCCGAGGGATGCCACCCATGAGGGCAGAGCAGGGGATGTGCCCATGAGCAGAGGGCATGGGCTGCCCTGTGTTACTGATGTCTTAGTGGTAACACAGCCCTGGGCTCACCTGCAGGCACTCACCTGGTGTGAAAGCCTTCAGCACCTGCAGCATAAGAGCCCTACAGCATTTCCTGGCCACTGAGGAAGGGCAGTGCCTGCTGAATAGGACAGCCATGGATGTAGCCTATAAAGCTCCCAAATGTGGGAACAAAGTGGTGGACCCAGGAGAGGCTTGCGACTGTGGTACAGCAGAGGTGAGCTGAGGAGCATTGGGACAGTGGGGCAGAGCCAAGCTATGCAGGAACAACCCCAAGGGAGGTGGGAACTGTACCCTCCAGTCCTCTCTGCAGGCTTTAGGAGACCATGGAGCCATGCAGACACTTGGCCACCGTGTCTCAAGTCTATCATAGAGGACTTGTGTGGTGTTGGGGATGGATGGATGGATGGATGGAGTGTTGTGAGGATGGACAATACAGGCTTCCTATGGGAGCATGGGTGGCTGGTGGCAGCTAGCATGACAGAGGGCTCTGCCTGGGGAACCAGGGTGCCACCGGCCACAGCAGGGCCTGGGAGATGGGAAAGGCCAAGCTTAATCCCTATTCCTTGGGAGAAGCGGAACCTTTCCCGACTGTCCCCACTGGTCACCTCCAGGAATGCAAGCATGACCCATGCTGCACCATTGGCTGCAAGCTGAGGCGAGGGGTGCAGTGCCTGACAGGACCGTGCTGCCGGAGATGCCGGGTGAGCCATGTGGTGGGATGGGAATGCTGCATTCCTATGGGATAACACCTGCACCGGCATCACCTGCTTGCCTGTATCCCCCTGGTTTGGTGGTGACTCTGTTGCAGTTCTCCTCTCATCCCTGTTCTCTAGTTTAGGAGGAAAGGCACAGTTTGCAGACACAGCTCTGAGGATGAGTGTGAATTGAAGGAGTATTGCAACGGCACCTCTGCACAGTGCTCACCCAACCTCTGGGTCATGGACGGGCATCCCTGCAGCAGGAATACTGCCTTCTGCTACCAGGGGGTCTGCCAGACAGCCGACAAGCAGTGTCAGAGGATCTTCGGCTCAGGTAAGGGTGATGGATTCTAAGAGGGAGTAACCACAGCACCCCAACCTATATGTGTGTGTGTGTGAAATGGGATGGGTGGTGTGGAGGAAAGGGAGGAAACATGTTGAACCTTGTGCCCATCATTGTGCTGTCGGGGCATGGGGTAGCCTGGGGTGTTTATAAGGTGTTGGTGATAGCAGAGACCTCAGGGGAGGTGATCCAAGCTGGAGCATCCCACCATGGTGTGTTGGAGGGACCAGGCTGCGTCTGATGCCAGTGGCCCCGGGCATCACTGAGGAGCAGGGCAGCCTATGGAGATGCTCATTCCCAAGGTGGAAAGAGGCTGTGGGACAGACACCAAGTGTTGTCCTGTGTTTGCAGAGGCCAAGAACGGGCCCTTGGCCTGCTATGAGGAAATTAACAGCCAAATGGACAGAATGGGACACTGCGGCTCCAACCAGCATGGTTACCAGCGGTGTGCATGGAAGTAAGTGATGCAGCAGGGTCTGCCATGGAGCGGGAGAGGTGGGATCCCAAAACGTGCAGGGGAAACGCTGCTGAGCACTGAATGAGTCTGTATGGAGCTGGGAGGGGAGATGCAGAAAGGCCTGTGTGAAGGTAAGGGTGCCATATCCATGTACCGGGAATCAGGTGCTTGGGATTCAGGCTTCCAGTGATGATGGCAACAGAGCTGCGATGGAAGGTTGGAGGTGGCTGTGGCCAAGGGCTTTGCTGGTGCTGCCTTTGCAGGGATCTCCAATGTGGGAAGCTTGTGTGTGAGTATTCCAGCTCCAGGCCCTTCACCAAGGAGAAGGCTGCGGTGATGTATGCTCTGGCGCAGAACAAGCTCTGTGTAACGCTGGACTACATGAAGCCTCCCATGGAGAGGGACCCCATGCTGGTGAATGATGGCACTGTCTGTGGTGACGGCAAGGTAAGTGATGCCCTGATGGTAGCAGCTCCTTTAGGAGAAGGACTTGTAGACAGCATTGCAGTGGTAATAGCATCAGGACCACAAGGGCAGTGGCTTTTCTTTAGCTCCATCCCAAATGAGCCAGGATGGATGCATGGGAACCATCACAAAGCCTGGTGCTCCCTTGTGAGCTCCCTGATGGAGCTGGGTGTGTAACTTAGCCAGGGCTGCCTGTGTGCTTGTGCTATAGATCTGCCTGAACCAGAGGTGCGTGTCTGTCACTGTCCTGAACTACACCTGTGGGATGAAGTGCCACAACCACGGCGTAAGTCACAGATGTGCTGGGGACGTGGCTGTGCTAAAGCAGCCATTGGGTCCTATCTATGGGGAAGAGCAGCAGAGGTGAGGTTGGTGGTGGAAGTGCTCAAGGCTGCTCAAGTGCCACCAGCAGAACCCTGTGCCCAGTGTCTGGTGGGTGAGGATGTGAGGGCATCATCTTCTGCAGGGGGTGATAGATCCCATCCCTCCCTGTGTGTCACACAGGTCTGCAATAACCTAGGGGAATGCCATTGCTATCCCGGCTGGAAACCACCAACTTGCTCGGAGAAAGCAGGGACAATAAGCATGAGTGGCAGCAGTCCCAGTGGGCAGGGTGAGTGGTGAGGGTTCCTATGGGAAGAGAGAGGTGATGGATTCCTGCTCTGGTAGCTGCTTGCCAGAGCCATTGTGGCCAGGCAGGCACAAGTCTGGGTCCCACATTGTGTCCCTGGATGAGCTCACGGAGGTGGTTTTGTTTCCTTGTGCCTCAATGGAGCAGATGTGACGAGCATGAGCTCAGTGAAGCTGTGTCTGTTGCTCGCCTTGTGCCTCCCTGTGCCCCTCATCCTGGTGCTCTTCCTCATGTTGCTAAAGAGAAGATGCCCAAGCTACTGTCACACCACGAGGGTGTTGAACGATGACAAGTGAGTCTGTGCTCTGCACCAAAGGGTGTTGGGGTGAGGGTGTGGAGGTGGCTGTAGGCAGCAGGAAAGCTGGAGCCGGGACAAGGACTCTCACTGTGCAGCACAACCAAGGTGGGAAGAGGTATTTAACCTCTTGGATGCAGCACTTGAGGACCTGGTTCAGTGGTAGACTTGGCAGTGCTGCATTAATGGTTGGGTTGGACACAATGTCCCCATGGCTCGTGGTGGGCCTGGCTCCCCAATGAGCTCCATGTGGGTCCATGTGGCTGGAGGTGGGTGCTGACCATAATGGTGCTTCCTCTCCAGCCTCACGGTTCAGAGCTCCATCTATGGATACCAGGGCACGAGGGATGTTGCAGTGCAGCACAATGGAGGGAGACACACATGGCGTCAGCCTTGGCAGTCACATAACTGCATCCTGCACACCTCTAAGCGTGTGTAGTGTGTCCGGTTGTTGCGTTTTCAGTTGTTCAACAAAAGGTGTTCACAATCAGTGAGGAGTTGTGTGGTTCCTGAGCGGCACCATGTACCAGAACAATGTCTGCATCGGGACCCTTCCAACCCATGGCATCTTCATCCCTTCCCACCCACCCATGGCATCTTCATCCCTTCCCACCCACCCATGGCACCTCCATCCCTTCCCACCCACCCATGGCACCTCCATCCCTTCCCACCCACCCATGGCACCTCCATCCCTTCCCACCCATCCCTGGCACCTCCATCCCCAGCATGGGAAGTGTTCAGTGCAGGCACTGCTCCCAGTGCTCATTTTCCCCCAGGAAACCCCTGTTGGACAGGCCCTGCTCACAGCATCCTGTCAAGCCCCCCTTGCAATGGGGGGGACCCACCAGTCTGCCCCACTGACCCCAGCTGCAGGGCCCCTGCCCGGCGCCGACCCACAGGAAGAGCCTGGGGCGGATGCACGGTCCCTGCCATGGGGCAGGCTCCTTCCCGCTGGCCTGGGGCTGGGTGGAGGAGGAAGCCTGAGTCATCGGAGCAGGAAATCCCCTCTCTTGTCCCTTCCCTGCAGCCGCAGCCCCTGGGCAGGCGCCCCATGGCCCTCACTGGGATGTGTGGGGTGGGGATGCCCACAGGGGGGTACCAGTGTGCCATCGACCACTGGCAATTAAAAGCATCGTTATGGACTTTGATGGGGATTTGAAGACCAATTTGATGACAACTCTGCTCTTGTTCAGGCAGCTCACTCAAAACACCAATAAACCCTTGATGATAAGAAATGTGGATTAGGGAGTTTTATTCCTTGCTATGCAGGGCTTTGGATGTGTAGCATCCATCCCATCTATTTATTCTGGCTGTGTTGGGCATAGTGTTAGTGTGAGCATCAGCATCAGGATGAGGGTACAGGAAGGGCCTCCTGTATCACTCCTGTGGTGCAAAATACATCATCCCTGAGCTGGGTGACTTGGAACACCCCAGGTCACCCTGATGCAGGCTCCTATGGGAACCTGGAGCATCCCTGCAGCTCCAAGGGGAGGTCCTGGGGAGAGCCAGCTCCCACCCCGAGCCTTCCCCATAGGTGGATGCCATGGGGCTGGAGATCAGTGTTTGCTCTATGACAGCACCTTATCAGCAACCTTTAACCGTGTTTGCTCGGCCCCTCCGGCCATTGGGCTCTGGCTCCCATTGGGACAAGGAGCGCTGGCTCAGCACATACCGGCAGCAGGGCAGGCACCAGGAGCCAGGTCCATCCTGAGCCTGCAGTGATGGAGCCTGGAGACAGCTCAGAGGAGCCCCCATTGCCTCTGGCGCTGGAGAGGTTTCAGCTCTCTGAGGAATACGGTTCCCTGCTTCCCGAGCCTCTGGTAGGATCCGGCACAGGAACAGAGGGGTTGGTGGTGGCTTTGGGGTTGGGTTTCAGTTGGATGCTGCTCTGACCCACTTGATAAACAGCAATGGGGAAGGTGAGTGCTATTCAGGTACAGTTTCATAGGACAAGGCACTCCATTTACAAGGGATTAGCAAGAGGCACAGGGGAGAGGAGAAGGGTGTTTGCAACCCCCTTTGGCCTTGGCTTTGCAGGATTCCAGGGTGAGGAGAGCCCTTTTCCATGCTGAAATCACTGCCATTTATCACTGGGTTTACTTCACAGCAGGGAGCACTCAGGGACAGGCAGACACTTGTTTATCATCCATTAACCGAGATCACAAGGGCTGCTGTTACAGGCGGGGGCAGCAGACACAAACCATTAACTGCAGTGGGTGAGGCTGGATGGATGCTGGTGGGTGGATGCAGGCTCATGGTGCATTAAGTGTTCTCCTTCTCCCCTCTTTACCAAGACAGAGCTGCCGGAGCCCTATGGTCCATGGATGGAGATTGCCCATGACCTGCCTGAGCTGATCACAAGCCATCGGCTCCGCTCACGTGTTCACCAGGTACCTTTATCCTTCCCATCCCTGAAGCTCCATCAAACCTTGCTCTGACACAGCAGTATCTGCACTGCTAAAGCCCATGGAAAAGCAAAGCCATGTCCTTAGCAAGGGCACAGGCAGACAAGGACTAAGACAAGGACCCAACAGTAATGCATCAGTATTGGTGGTGGATCCTTGGGCTCATCCCGGCTGAGGAACCCAAGGCTTTAGGGTCTGTGGTCCAGCCGGACCCATGCAAAAGGAGAGGGATGCTTTAATGGGTGAAATGCTGTGATTTATTGTCTGTGCTCACAGACCAGCAACAGGGAATCAATAGCATCCTGGGCAAGGAGGTGGGATGGAAGCTGGCTGGGGTTGGCACTAGCAGGGTCTGTCCTTGGCAGATGCCACACTTGAGCACCCGGCACCTCCATGGGCGCAAGGAGCTGCACTTGGCACATCTGGTGCTCAGCTTCATCACCATGGGCTACCTGTGGCAGGAGGGCGAGGAGGGCACCGTGAAGGTAAAAACATCACAGAGCAAGTTCACCTCCTCCTGGGACTCATCCTATGGGAGCAAAGCCCCTTTCCTGACCGTGACCCCATAGACTGGCACCATTCACCTGACAGTGACTTCTTCTCCTCCTGTGTTTTATGCCCTTCAGGTCCTACCCCAAAACCTTGCTGTCCCCTTCTGGGAGGTCTCACAGGCTCTGGGCCTCCCACCCATCCTCAGCCATGCAGACATTGTGTTGGCCAACTGGAGGAGGAAGAACCCCAATGGGTAAACAGGCAACAGTGGTGACCCTGAGCAGGTCCCATCCAGCACAATGGGGACAAACAGATCCCAAACTGCTCCTGTTCCATCAGACCCCACTGAAACCCACTATTGTGGGGCCTGCTTTGGACCAGTGAGCCCCTTTGTACCCCTAGAACACAGCCCATTGCTGATTCTAACATCTCTCTTCTCTCTCCTTTCCTTGTGCTTTTGCTGGCAATAACAACAATGTCTTCAGGCCCCTGGAAATCGAGTAAGTATTTAAGATGCTTATTTATTTCCAGGCAGTATTGGTTTTGTTTGGCTTGGCTCTCCAGCACTGCAGGGCTCTGCTTAGGTTCAACCTCTCTTGATGTATGAGCACAACAAAACCAGCTCAGTCTCATTGGCACGCAAATGCTACTGCAACAACAGCAAAGTGCCATGGCTGCGGCTGAGCCTCGCTGGCCTGGGCCAGCCCTATAGCCCAGTGAGTGCATGGAGAGGGTCCTGCACCCATAAAACCAGCTCTGCTCTGCCCAGGGCGCAGACAAGAGGCTCTGTGGCTGGGGAAGGTTTGGTTCCAAGGCTCAGTGGGTTTTGGGGTGTGCAGGGAACTCCTGAGAGCATCTTCCTGACCCCCCATCCTTGGCTGCTGCAGCAACCTGGACACCATCATTGCATTGCCTGGGGGAGAGAGCCTGAGAGGCTTCATCCTCGTCACCCTCCTGGTTGAGAAGGCAGCTGTGCCAGGGTTTAAGGTAGGGGATCCTTGTCCTCACAGTGCTTTGATGTGGGGACCATCCCCTGCTCCCCTGCTCATGGGCAGAGCCGGCAGTGGGTACCCAGAGCCGCAGACATCCCAGCCCCTCATCACTTTGTGTTCTCCTTTCTCTCCTCTCCAAGGCAATTGTGGAGGCTGTTCGTGCTGTGCTGCAGCTGGATGAGGAGACCCTGCACAGAGCACTGCAGGACATGGCAGAGGCCATCCGGGACATGAGCAAGGCTTTGAAACGGATGCATGGTAACAGCATCCTTGGGTGGAGGGCAGCCTAACCCTAACCCTAATGCCAGGTCCTTCTCTGAGCACAGATTTGGGTCCCCTCAGCTGTGACAGGAGGGACACGGCCATATGGGAACCACTGGTGCAGGGGGAATGACTTGCCCTTTGCTTGCACTAACATCTATGACCTGGTTTCCTCCTAGACCATGTGGATCCAGCCGTGTTCTACTCCGTGATCCGCATCTTTCTCTCTGGGTAAGCAAGATAATCCCCCCTCAAACACTGGAAAAGGTCATTTAGACAAGGCAGAACCATGGTTATGAGCCCAGCACTGTGGGTTTATCATCCCTCCTCTTCCATGCGGGGCTGTGAGCATCCTTCCCAGGGGGTTTCTATTCTTACTTCTCTTCAGCATATCTCAGCATTCCTAAATCAAAAGGCTCCATGCATCCGGCTTAGGCTTCTCTCATATTTTATCTGAGCTGACCTTGTCTTGATGGCCATCGGCCTGGAACAACATGCCTCTTAAATTCCCTTCTGCTTAAAACTTCCCACTAGTAAAGATTACTATAAATACAGCCCAGGGAGAGCTAAAAATACACTGGTATTTGATAATGGATCTATTTTCACTGCAGTTTATGCAAAACCAGCTCCAGCACTCACAGCCCAAGCAGCAGCACCCAAAGCCTCATGAAACGGGTGCATTCCTCAGAAGGTCAAGAGATATTTTTGTGCCAGGCACGTTATCTCTGGGAGATTAGAACTCCCCTTTCCATCTGTAAGCAAGCATTGGTCCATGCACGGAGCCTGCTGCAGGGCCCATGGGTTGATGCATGCACTGGTCTCTGGGCTTGCTGAGGATGAGCAGCCTGAGGACAGGAAGGGAATCATGTTGCAGGCTGGGTCTCTGCTGTCTTTAAGGGCAATGCCTTAAGAGCAACAAGGAATGACCCAAATTCCAGGGGGTCAGGGGAGCATTTTGGGTGACTCCATCTGCTTGGAGATTGGCTTCTCCCAATGGCCACTGGGATCTCAAGGTGTTGATGTCAAAAGTGCTCTTATTGCCCCTCTGCTCCAGCACACCCAGCTCTGCACATGAGCCCAAGGTGCTCATCCATGCATGGCATCCCATAGAATGATCCCTAGCTCCTATTGAGGATTCCTCCCTATACCCATGACCTTATTGTGCACCTCAGCAGTGTTTGCTTTCCAAGTGCATCTCCCATTTGAGGATGAGGCTGAGTGAGGAGGAAGAGATCCATGGCTGGGTTAGGAAGGGTTTGTTCCATGTTACCAGCTCAGGGTCTCTGCTTGCAGCCCCCTCATCCCATTCTCTGCTCCCTGCCTCACTGCTGTGTCTTCCTGCTCAGCTGGAAGGATAACCCAGCCATGCCGGATGGGCTGATATATGAAGGGGTATCCGATGAGCCTATGGAATACTCGGGAGGGAGCGCGGCACAAAGCACCATCCTTCATGCCTTTGATGAGCTCCTGGGCATTCGCCACAGCGAGGAGAGTGGTAAGACACCCACTTCCTAAGGGAATAAGGGGTGAGGGAAGAACCAAGGCAGAGCGATTCCCATCTCGCCCTCGCATTGCTTTGCTCTGCCCAGTTTGTTAGGGAGGAAGCCTATAAACGAGGCTCTGGCAGCACTTCCTTGCTGCTATAAATTCCCAGCTGGACCAGCCTCTGCTTTCCGTGTGTCAGCTTTATATTGAGGTTATATAGGGGTACCGAGATGAGGGAATGGAGCATCCTGCTGTACCCACATCATCCATTCACACCTCATCGCTTTAGTCCATCCCACAGGATACGTTCATCAGAAATCAGCAAACCCATTCTAACAGCAACAAAAATCAAACCCCAAACAACCCCAAACCCAAAGGCTGAGAGCAAAGACTAAACTCTACCTTTTAGGCTTAAAACCAACCTTAATGAAGCATTGGCCTAATATGGGTCTTCTTTGTCACGTAGCAGGCTAGGGGCTGAGTGTCAGGCTGCTTTAACCCACTGATTTCTCCCTTTGCTGGTGCCTTGCAGCCGCTTTCCTGCACAGGATGAGGGGGTACATGCCCCCCCCACACAGAGCCTTCGTGGAGGAGATCCACCGTGCCCCATCCCTGAAGCAGCTCGTGCTCTCCTCTGGGGACACACGGCTCCATGAGGCTTTCAACCAGTGCGTGTCAGCACTGGTGGACTTCAGGTCCTACCACATCACCATCGTCACCAAGTACATCAGTGTCGCAGCGGCCAAGGCCAAGGCCGGGAGGGCAGAGCAGGGCACCAAGGCTGGCTCCTCCATAGGGAAGCCCCCATCCGCACTGGAGGCCAAAGGGACCGGTGGGTCCCACATCTTCTGCTTCCTGAAGAGCATCAGGGACACCACCAGGGAAGGGATGATAAGTGCCTGACTTTGCCATAGGGTTTGCACTGTGCAGGAGGCCACACGTGCGTGTCTGCAGTGCCTGAGCCACAATCCAACCACAGGGATCTTCACCCAAACCTCCTCCAGCAGCACCCATCCTGCTCATGCATGTCTGGGACGTGTGGGACATGCTCTGGGTTGTTGAGGGAGAAAAGCACCACTGCTGGGAACCCCCAGAAGGCAAGCAGTGAGTTCAGCATCCTTCCACAGCACTGTGATGGGCACAGCATCCTTCCATGACACTGTAATGGACATAGCATCCTTCCATGACACCAGGATGGGCACAGCATCCTTCCATGACACCGTGATGGGCACAGCATCCTTTCAATGCACCAGGATCAGCACAACACCCCCCCCACAGCACCGGGATGAGCCGTGTTCATCCAAGCCCTGCTTGCTGCTTCGCACCAGGCTCGCTCCCCCCCGAACTCTGGGGTTACACGGACTAATAAAGCAGCGCTTCCCCCCCGCCCCGAGCCGTGCTGCGGACCCCGTGTCTGTCTCCGAGCCGCTGCTCATCGCGACATCCCAGCGCTTCCCATCGCGAGGTGGCGACAGAAACCCGCTTTTGGCTGTGCCGCAGCCGGGATGCTGGAGCAGGGATGGGGGGGGGCAGGTCAAACATCGCACCCGTCGGGGTCTGGGGGCTTCCCGTTGCCTTCGGCACCCACACACGGCTCCTCTCCCCCCCCCGGCATTGCGACACCCGGACGTGATGCTGTTGGGGTCCCAAACAACGGGGGCAGCCTCAAGGCGTTCAGTCCGCATCGACCCTGTCAGCCCGATCGCGATAGATGGGTGGGTAACGACAAGCGGTGCCGTCAGCATCCCGGCCTCTGGATGGGAGCCGGGTTTCACCATCACTTGTGTCTGTCCGAGGCAGCTCTGTCTGTTCCCAGCTTGAACAAGAGGCAGAGATCTTGCATCTGCTGTGGGAGCACAGGGGGATGCTGCTGCCAACCGCAGCTCCCCAGCCAGGGGGATGATGCTGAAGTCACTCAAACCCTGCAGTATTTGGGCACTCACAGGCTTTGCTTTCTCATGTCTCAATGAGCAGCAACAGCTCATGGCAGGGGACATGGAGACACATGGTTATCCCAAGGCAATAAACCACCCATGGTCCTCATTAGGTATCTGCAGCAGAGCAGCACCCAGCCTGCTGCCTAATAGAGGGGCTCTTATGATAGAGACACTGTAAAGCCAGACTGCACTGGGATGGGTGGGTAGGTCTGCTCCAAGAACAGGGTTAAATCCTTTCCTATAATGCCAGGTGCCCTTTACAGTGTGATCACGCCCCCAAATGCCTTGGAAGCAGCGTGTTGAAGGAAACAAAGCCATATGCCACCGTGTTTTGCCTGCCCAGGTTTTGCTGGCACGGATGCCAGAGACGGGTTTCACACCCAATCAGTGCCGCGGTGCAAAAATAGCTTTGGCAGTGCCAAAAGAGAGTCAAGGTCCTTTGAAATGAGACTTTGTTCCCATAAGGGCAACAAAAAGCTCAGCTTGAAGCGTTAAAGCTCCTTGGTGAATTTTGGTCTGTGCCCTCTTTAGAGGTCCAGGCTTAAAGCTGGGGTTTAGGCTTAAAGCTGGGGTTTAGGAGATGGTATCTTCAGTAAATGACCTATGGGAAGGTGTCAACTTTAAATCTCCTTTAAAACACCTTTACATCTCAGCCTGGCAGCCCTCATTGCGCTTGGATCTTCATTTCTGACCAGCTGCTGCATGTTTGAGGTGGGGAATATTTCATCCTGATGCTTGGCTTGGTCTATTTCATTTCAGCCCATTTCGACTTGGAAGGGAAAAGGAAACTGCTCCAGCTAAATGGAAACCATCATGGGGCTTGCAGGGTCCTTCCCCTGCCCACACCAGCACAACCCCAGCGATGCTCCAGCTGTGGGGCAAGGAAGGTGCCCCAAAAGCTGCACAGCTCATGGTGTTCCCAGGGTGGGAAACTACACAACAAGGGCTCCCTTTTCCAAATGCATTGTCAGGGACAGAATGTGCATTAATCACATTCAGATCCTTTAAAATCAGATTCCAGGAGGACCCTGCAGCACTCCTGCACTAGACAGGGATGCACAAACCCTTCCTGCAGGATGGGACAGCTTTGCTTTCTCTCTGCTCCCAGATCACTGCTGTCTCCTATTGATCACAGGACACAGAGATCTCAGGTCTTGGGTGTTTCATGACTGGCAGCACATTGCATTGTAGCTAAGGCCACACCAGCAAAACCCCTGCAATGGGATGAGCCCTTTTCTGCCCCTCTTTACTGAAGTGGGTGTTTATAGAGCAAGGAGAAACCAGCAAGAGGACAGAACCCCCTCCCTGAGCACAGCAGCATCTGCAGGGAGCTGATGCAAGACCAAGCAGGATGTCACAACCCTCGGCCCCAACAGCAGCCATGGACCAGGCTTAGAGCCACCCACAAGGAAACTCTTATCACTGCAAACAGGGGCCGGGCCCTGCAGCACCAGTGTCCACCTCTCCATTGTGAAGCTGCAGCTCAGGAGCAGCCCCAGCACCAAGCTCCGAGGTCTGGGCTCCTTATTACCCCTTTGCTTAAGCAGCGATTCCCCTGTGGTGCCTGCAGTTCCTAAGATGCCATCCCGGCCACGGCTCCGCTCCCCAGGACATCACACAGCCCAGACTCCTGCTTCCACTTTGGTCCCCGTGACTGGAATCGAAGGAGAACACAAACATTTGGATTCCAGACACTTCCCAACCCCGACCTTATTTATCATACTTGGCTCCGCTCCTGGAATCAGGGCCAGAAGAGGCCCTGAACAATTTATGTTATTTAACAGGCTGTGCATAGATCAATCTTGCTCTTCCCCTCTAGCCACGGGTTTCCCTCTGTGGTTTGCTGCACACTTATTATGTCCGTCAATAGCCAAGTAATTAAAATCCCCCATTATCCAGGTCCTGGCTGCCTTATGAGCTCCTCATAAGCTATAAAACCTTTGATCATCAACCTTCCTTAAGTACCCGGGAGGTCCAGAGCCCCATCTCAGCATCCCCTGAAGGTCCCATTGGAGCTGCCGTCTGCCATTCTGCTCCTCTCCTTCCCATTCTGTGCCAGGATTGCTCATTTTTATTCCCATCTTTCTCTGTCTGCTGGCAGCCACCAGCTCCTACCTTGCTCACAAGGCAAGGTTGGGACCTGCTGCATTCCTGGGATGTCACATCCCAGATTTCACCCCATTGGCACACACTGTGTACCCGCAGTGACAGCATCTCTACAGATGTGTCCCCAGGTTGGGTCTCCTCTCCTGCACAGCTGGGCCACAGGTCTCAAAGCAGTGTGTTAATAACAACCAAGTTTGCTTTGCAGTTCCCCTTTGGGATGGATGGGAGGATACAGAAAACACATCACCTTATGGAGCTGCCCAAGACCCGATGCTGTATCAGGTCCATGCCCTGAGCACCGTATCTCTCAGCCTGGCTTTATCTCCGCCTAGGGAATTACTCACCGTGGCAGGACTGACTGCAGTCTAGATATGATTAAAGGACATGACTCAAGCCCCAAAGTGCTAATTACAACACAGAAGGAGGAGGAGGACAGAGGAGCTGCTAAATTACACCTAATATGGAAAGTGAATTAGGAACAGATTGAAAAGCCATCACTGCAGGGATGATGAACCTGGGGCTGTCCCAGCCTGGGGAACACATCAGATGCAGCCCCCCTGAAGCAGCCTCAGGCCTCTTCCCATTGTTGTTCCTGTTCTGCACTTGGGATCCCGCTGCTCTCCTTGCTCTGTCATTCCATTCTACACCTGCTTTGCCCCAGCATCCCTGGGACCTGCCCCCCCCAGCCCACCAGCAGCCTGTGAGCAAGCCTTGGAGGAGCCCAGCCATGGGAGATGGGTTGGTTTATGTGGGACCTCTGGGTTTCTGCTGTGTTTTAGCATCCCAGCCTCCCCAGGCAGAAGCAATCTCTGCTGAGGGCTCTGCTGCATCCATGCAGGCTGCAGTCACACTCCCATCACCTCCCCTCGCTGAGCCCAATGCCTGCACTGCAGCAGTGTGATGATGCTGGGGTGAAGTGACACAAGGGACATGTCACATACACTCAGCTCCCATTTCTGCCTGCTAAAGGGACTAAACCAGCCCAAAGCCAGTCCCAGGCAAACATTGCTCCTGTTTTCCCATGGAAATGGGAAATGGCATCGTGATAACGTGAAACTCCAGATGGGAGGATGCCCAGAGGTTGCTTTGGGCAAAGGGCTTTATTTCAAGCCCTGATGATGATTTCAAGCTGGTGCTGTTACACCATTGCCCTGATGGGTTTAATTCCCCCTTTGGCCTGCAGTGAAGCAGGGGAGATGCAGGTTCTCTGTGTGCCAAGCAGCTCCAGGACTGGTGACATCCAGAGGGGAGGTGACAGGGCCCATAGACTTCACTGGGGCCAGGGCTGTCTCTTTCTGTGTGTGCTTGGACACAGCACAGCAGGTTCCTGGTTTATGAGGATGCTGTGGAGTAATCAGAATAATAAACACAGTGAAGAAAGTGCATTATTGTGAAATAAAGGTTTTCCCATTAAATAAATCCTGGCCATTATCTGCATGTGTAATCCATGCGTCAGGAACAATGGGTGCTGGCTGGGGGGGCACCAAACCAACATTGCCTCCCTTTAGCTCACCTCTCATTCCAGCTCCATCGGGTTTCAGAGCATCCCTGCCTGGTTTGGGTTGGAAAGGACCTTAAAGCTCATCCAGTTCCACCTCCCTGCCATGGGCAGGGACACCTTCCACTAGAGCAGGGTGCTCCAAGCCCCATCCTTGATCACAGACAGGGATGGAGCATTTGAGGGCTCATCAGAGCAGGGATCACTGGTGCCACACATCCACCCCAATGCCTGCTTGCAGGCTGCTGGCAAACAAGGGCAAACACCCCCTTGGCAATGGGACAGGTGCAGGATCCCAGGGTGATGCCTCAAGGGCTCTGTCAAACCCATTCCTTAGGGAAAGAGAAAGGGATTCAAAGACAAGGCCTTGCTATTATTGCAGTAAGAGCTGCCTCACGCTGGGCTCTGCTGCTAAATATATTCCATGTTTACTGTAGGCAAGAGCAGTGGGAAGCCTTCCGAAACGGCACTGGGGTTGCTCCAATTCCTTTCAGCAATCAATCCCGCCTGGCTTGAGCCGTTTTTATCCTGACACGAATGGAAACTATTCCCCTGTTTCATTTCTCCTGATGAAAGACGTTTCCTCAACAGAGAGGAGCCCCACAGCCCTGGGAAGGCATCCCCAAAGGAAGCATTCCGAAGGGATGCAGGGCACAGCTCGCAGTGGGGTGCCCTGTAAGCAGATGGGGCTGGTCAGGACACGGCCCCATGAGGTCAGGAGCCCTTCACAAGGCTGTGATAATGCTTCTGCTTCCCAATGCATTTGCTGAACAAGAGACTTGGAATTTACCCTCTTGCTGGTCAAATGCAGCCACGCTTGAGGCTGTTGATGCTGGATGCAGGCAGGGACTTGTTGGTGGGGATGGTGGTGAATGGATAAGGGGTGATGGTGGTGCATGGATAAGGGGTGATGGTGGTGAATGGATAAGGGGTGATGGTGGTGCATGGATAAGGGGTGATGGTGGTGAATGGATAAGAGGTGATGGTGCATGGATAAGGGATGATGGTGGTGCATGGATAAGGGGTGATGGTGCATGGATAAGGGATGATGGTGGTGCATGGATAAGAGGTGATGGTGCATGGATAAGGGATGATGGTGGTGCATGGATAAGAGGTGATGGTGCATGGATAAGGGATGATGGTGGTGCATGGATAAGGGGTGATGGTGGTGAATGGATAAGGGGTGATGGTGGTGCATGGATAAGGGATGATGTTGGTGCATGGATAAAGGATGATGGTGAGCACAAGGGTGAGGGCTCAGGTCCCTCCACTCCTCTCATCAGCTGCTGCTGTAATGAGAGGGGCCTGTGAAGGGGGCGGTTTTGGGGTCAGATCTGCTGGATTTTGTTTACTTTCCCCATCAGCTTTCCCTAAACAGCAATTGGGAAACACTCCTTCCATGAAGCTCATCGAGGCCGGAACTGACTCAGCTTCGTGCATGGAGAGGGCTCTGGAGACAGCTCAGCAGCTCCGTAAGTTAATGTCACACTCGTCACTGTTTACTGACTGACAGACAACCCATTTCGTTTGCATTTGTGCCTCACGTCAGCATGGCATGCCCAGAGCTCCCTCTGCATCCCTGTGGCATCCCTGTGGCATCCATACAGCATCCCTACTGCATCCCCGCTTCATCCCTGCAGCGTCCCTGCAGCATCCCTGCAGTATCCCTATTGCATCCCCACTTCATCCCTGCAGTATCCCTGCAGCATCCCTACTGCATCCCTGCCGCATCCCCACTGCATCCTTGCTTCATGAAGCTGCCTGAAGCAACAGCCACTCATAGGGTCAGTGGCACCATTCAAACAGCAATTTGGCATTTCAAGAGCAGCAGTGACCACTGCCATGTACAATAACACCAAACCTTGAAACCTGGAATCTCCTTTTCCCCTGCCTGCTTCAGGGACTCTGCTGCTCCCAAAAACACAGGGAATTGCTCAGCTCTTCCTCATTGATGCCTTTATGGAGCAAAAGGGAGCAGCTTGGAACAATCCAGGCTCTCAAGTGCATTCAGACCAGCAGTCCACAGCCCACACTAGGGCTGTTGTACCCAGTGTTCTCCATCTAAATGCTCCTTTCACGTACACGGTGTTGCAGCACTTCAGTGTGCTGGTGAGGCTATGGGATGGAGTGTCACAAAGGAAGACTGCAAATGCCATTTGTCTTTCAGGGCTCCTTATGTAAGACAGAAAGGAGAGAAAGGGGACATGGATGGAAGCAGCATCAGGGCTTCCCACCACCTCATGCACTGACTGGGTGATCCCTGTGCTGATCCAGCCAACACTGATGCTGGGAAGCAGTGACTTGGAAGAACCAGGCAAGGGAACAGCTTCAGGCTGAGCACAGCCTACGTGAAGTGTACCTAAAAGGACAGATAAGACCCAGTACATATCTTGGAGGCCTTATCTCCTCGGGCTGAAAGGGTGGCTGGTACCAGTGCTGGCTCCTGCTTCACTCCAGCCTCAGACAGACCTCATGATGGGCAGATTTCCCTCCTGAAGGCTGGAATAAAGGCAAATCTGATTTACTTCTCTCAGGCAGATGCCAACAGCTTCAACAGCAGGGCTGGTTTCTAGCTAGACACCCAGCCTCTGATGGATCAGAGCTGATGCTCTGGCAACAGACACTGCTTGTACCATTTGCTGCTCAGCCAGGTTTCTTCCCAAGGGGCTGCAAAGCACTGTTACCATACCTGCCTGCATCCGCACAGCAGCATCTCTCTCCCCTGTCCTCCCCTCCTACACAGAGCCCTTATAAACATACAGCTCTAAACCAGTCCCTTTCTGTTTGAGCCGCCTGCATAAATAACCCCATGCAGACAGGGCAAAGCACCATAAACCAGCGCTGACACTTGACAGGGATTCAAGGGCACATCTCGAGTACAAAGGCAAGGCTCCCTTGTAAACAAGGCATCAGTCACTTAGATTGGACCAATCAGGCAATGTGATTGTTGGAAGCATCTAGAAGGCATCACTGCAAGAGCTAAACATGGTCCTCATGGGCTTCCCACACTGCGGCTGTATGGAGGTCTGTGTCCTGTGGTGCTCCCATGGATGCAGGGATCATGGAAGCCGTCCCAGCTCTGCCTGGCACCGGAATTGGCTGGGCTGGTGATGCCAGCCTGGTGCCCAAGGTGCCAGCCTCGCCTCTGTGCTGAGATAGGGTTTACAGCCCTGTTATTGCTCCCTGGAGCAGAAGCTGACATGTGCTGGGCACAACAACCACAGGCAGGAGGACACGAACCTCATAACCTCACCAACAGGTACAGCAGCCCTAGGAACAGCCCCTCATGGGCTCCAGCAGCCGCACTGGTCACAGACCCATGCAACAACCATACAACAACCACACAACAACCATGCAGCACAACCCTCGTCCCCCCCAAGAGCAGCAGAACACACCAGCCCCATCTGCACACCACTGGAGGGGTCTACAGCAAGGTCTCAACAAAACCAACCCTAAAATCCCCTATGGAGTCCCCATCCCTGTGATTCTGATGCTGATGCTGCTATGGGCAGTGCAGGGGCAGGGACCCACAGATGTTTTGGGTTGGGGTGATAAGGGGAGGATGGCAGAAAGTGCTTTTCTAGCAGCCACAATGCAAGAGCTGTGGGGCCACAGGGAGGGTGATGGGAGGCAAACACCATCTGTTTTCTCCAAGGAGCTCTTTTGTTGCTGGAGGAATGAAGTACAAGGCTGATAACGCTGCAGTTTCAGGCTAAGCTGGCTCATGATTCACCTCAGGGTTGATCTCCTGATCAACCTCCACAGGCCCAGGTTGGGTGTTTCCCTCAACTCCCATTCACAGCTTGTTTCTCCCAATGTTGCTCAGCTGCATAACCCCAAACCTCCACCCAAAGCTGCTCCCAAAGCCACACTGCTCCTCCCCAAGACACCAGCCCCAGCCTTGTGACCCATTGCCAAGACCAGAGTCTCTTCTGCACCATCACAGCCCTCACCAGGTAGTGCAGGTTGGCAGTTTAACACCCCCTTAGATCCCCTCATTCCCTTTCTGCTGCCCATTGCCACTGCTCCGTGTTCAGACTGGCTGTGGCAGCATCTTGCTCCCAGCATTGCATATCACACATCTGGCTCCTGGCATTGCCATGTCCTCTTGCACATCTGGCTCCTGGCATTGCCATGCCATATCGCACATCTGGCTCCCACCATTGCCATGCCATCTCACACATCTGGCTGCTGGCATTGCCATGCCATATCGCACATCTGGCTCCCAGCATTGCAGTGGCATCTCACACATCTGTCTCTGGAGATGCAGCCCCAGGCTGCAGCCACATCTTTGGGGGCACTGGGGACACCCAGGCCCCCCCGAAACAGAGCAGTACACAGCACACATCCTGTCTGCCACCCCTGCACAGCAGAGGAAGCAGCTCAGCAGAGATTAGAGCCTTGCTGAGGGGGGCACTTGAGCACGGGACGTGTGTCTGGTACCGTCGCCCGTGGGCTGGGCTGTGACAATGGCCTGAGCCAGCACCGGGTCCCAGCCCCAAGGCAGGATTTCCCGTGAGCCCGTCCCCTCGGCAGCAGACAATGCAGTGTCTGCCATGCGGAGACTGCTCTGCCTTCACCCTGCTCTAGCGAGGGGGACCTGGGGAACTTCAGGAAGATCCAACAGGAAACTCAGCACAGAAAGAAAGGGCAGTTCATGCTCAGGAGTCTAAACTTTCCTCCCCATGTTCAGTCTTGCTGACACAGGAGGAAGATGCTGGAGTCAGGATGTTAAAGTACTTTCCTTACAGCAGGGCATAGGGAGCTGGTCTGCAGACCAGTTTCATGCCAGAAGTCAGCGTGTCCTCGGTTCAGCTTTGCTCAGTGCAGGGGCTTCTTTAAAAGGGTTCTGCCTCTTCAAAGTGCCAGAAGATTCTGTTTCTCCAGAGGCATGATTTACTTACTGGAACCGGCTATTCATTATGTCCTGCACTGCATTATTAACTTGGTGATCGTGCATTTAGCAGAGAATTTATGAGAAATGAGGAGACATTCATTATCAGTAACACCACAAACTTTACTCTTATATGGTGTCCGTGCAGAGCGCGATGCTCAGCTCCTGCAGGGCTCACACATGGTCCCTGGGCAGCCTTGGAGCAGTCAGCTCAAGCCAGCCCGACTGTACCCCTGCATAGATACCATCAAAAGCTGTTATTCTATGCATGGCACCCGTTGTTTATCCCTTATGTCAGCAGAATGGATGCACAGGTTAGGGTGAAGGAGATGAACATGGGATGGAGGGAGCCCTGTGGAGAGTGTGGCTATCAGGAGGTGACAAAAGATGCTCTTGCTCGCAGGAGGCTGCAGCACAGATTGATGCTGTGCAGAACACACCTGGTAAAACAATGATGGTCTTAGCAGCCCAGAAGCCAGAATCTCATTTGGTTTTCATAGGTAGGATAAAGAACAGTATTCAATAGACACAGGGAGCACACACGTAGCCTAGTTAGGCAAAGGACACCTCTTCCTGCCATGCAATGGGGGACAAGTGCTCTCAGATGCTCTGTTAGAGATACAACAACCACAGAAAACCAAACCAGAACCCAGGTGGGGTCTGTGCAGACAGAGGCACACGACACACAGTGGGCAGAATGGGGAGCCAGGGCCAGCACTGCTATGTGCATGACCTGGGTGAGCATCACAGGCTCCTGGGCATTTCAGAGCTAAAGAGCTAAAGCACATTATATAGATATATATGTAGGCAATATATATATAGGCTATATATATATAGGTTATATATATATATATATAGGCAATAATTTACTTCTTTTCCTGTTCCAAACCCTTCCAAAGACTCAGTTTTAGGTTCTTTCACACACAGCTGGCTAGGTCTCTGTTAGCACCGATGCTCTCCTAGGGAACTGCTGTATCTCCTGATGCCAATGTGGTATTACAAACCGTGCAGGCTTAGGCAGGCTAGTGAAAGGAAAGCTATGCAAAACATGCCCCAGCAAAATGCAAAGACATCCCGAATTACCTTCTTTGGAGTGATTTTGGACAGTTACATGAATGCAGACTATGCTCTCTGCAAGAGGTTGCGGGAAAGGCATTGACTGCCCCTGCCTTCCTCCACCTCCTGCTCTTGGTGCTGGGGGCTTCCAAAAGCCCCTCGCATGGTGTTTGACCCAGTAAGGACCCTGCTTTAACTTCCCCTTTCCCATAATGGTGCAGCCGGGGTCCTGCAGTCCATAGCTCTGAGCCAGAGATGCCTCCAGGTCCATTTAACCCCTCTTTGCATCACTGAGATTCCTCTCTGAATCTTCCCCACAGCAACTGCAAGCTCTGACTGAGACCCTGAGGCTTGGCTTAGCCTACAGCCTATCACAAGTGCTTCAGCTTCAAAGCCCAGAGTGCTCCAAGCCATCATGAGACGCAGAGCACAGTTAGGGATGGGGCTGAGCTGCTCTGCGGAGACAGTGGGGGTAGGAATTAATCCTCCCATTAATGTGTGAAATGGAGCAATTGCGTTTCTCAGAGCAATTATGCACTAATAGCAGGAGAGCAGTGATAGGAATCACATCTTCTCTGAAGTTTTGCTCCATTCCGACACATGAATAATTCCTCCTGGGCATTACTGGAAAAGCAGCATTAAAAGACCAATATAAACAAAAATGACTGGAAAAAGCCCAGATGAAGGATGCTTCACCTCTCAGTCAGAGCCCAGCACAACTAGACTTACACAAACTGGGCACAGAAGCTTGAAGGGGCAAAGACATTTGTCACCGCTCAGATGAGCTCACGAGAACACGCGTGCTTCATCTTGGCAGCTTTCTGATGTCTTCCTCCGACAGCATCGGCTTTAGACTCGGTTTCCATGGCAGATCCTTTCCTGAGCTTGTGTCTTCCACAAATGTGGTTAATTTATGCTCTCAGCCGTGCTTCCCTCTGCAAATACCTGCAGAAGGATCCCGTGTGCAGTGGGAGCAATGGGAAGCAGGCACGTGTTAACGTGTCTCAGCTCTGGTTTGCAGCCAGGGGAAACAAAGGAGGACTCGTTTTCTGGCTGATCTTAGAATCATCCAATCATGGAATGGTTTGGGTTGGAAAGGAGCTTAAGAGCATCCAGTTCCAACCCCCTGCCATGGGCAGGGATGCACTGCACTAGACCATGCCAGCCAAGGCTCTGTCCAGCCTGGCCTTGAACACTGCCAGGGATGGAGCATCTAAGCAAAGATCTTCTTCCTTACATCCAACCTTAACTTCCCCTGTTTCAGTTTGAACCCATCACGCCTTGTCCTATCCAGTCCCTGATGAAGAGCCCCTCTCCAGCATCCTTGTAACCCCCTCCGGATACTGGAATGCTGGTATGAAGCCCATCTTCTGGCATCATTTTTTGCCCTAAATACTCAGAAATGTCATTATCTGTCCAGCGAAGCAAAGTACATCCAGCATTTCTGCAGCCACATTTACAGACAGGCCTTCCCTTCCCTTAGCACTCCAGGCAGCACTTTGCAGGAGAGGACCACAATGAGCACAATCCTTCCTTCCTACTGCTCTCCCTTATATTTCAGGTTAACCATGAGGCTCTTTCCCAGAGATCCCATTTTCCGGGTGGATTTACCAGCCCTACAAACACTGAGCAAACAGCAACTGATGTGTAATCCACACCAATTCAGCAAGACTACAGCAAACTGAGAGGATATTAAGTCTTTCTGGCAGGAGGAGAATCGCAGGGGGTTGCAATGGGGTTGTTTATACACTAAAGCACGTAACAGGCAGCACAAACAGAAGAAATTCCACCACCTGGGTGATGTTACATGGGGCCTGCTCATCACTGCGGTCAGAGATCACCCCACAGCTCCAAGGGAACCCCCTGGGCTGTGGGGACAGAGGCTATTTCTGGAGTTCCTCGCTGAGGATGAGTAACAGGGTCACCACCACCACCTATAAACAAGCAGCCGGTTTCCCAAACAGTGCTTCTGCAGCATCCGGATGCTTTTAAGCCATCATCCATAATACCCTTATCCCCAGATCCCTGGCTTCAAGTGGCTTTTGAGCCCACTGCTCTTCTGGGTCAGGTTTAGTTGTGCCTGGTAATACCAGATTCCTAAGCCCAGCAGGAGCTGCACAGTCAGAGCCAGCCCAGTCCACATCCCCAGTGAGAGGGCATCAGGTTGATCCCGGGTTGGAAGGGACCCATAGGGACCATCAAATCCAACCCCTAAAACTAATCCATATTAAGAGTGAGACCTCCCAGCCCAAGAGCTTGGCACTGGGCAAGGATGGTGCAGAGAGCACTAACTCTATGGGAGCAGAGGAGATGGAAACTGAAGACAATGGATACCCAAGGCAGGAGCAGGACTTGGTGCAGAGATTCACCACAGTGAGAGCATGGCCATGTGGGGTGTAACATCCCTGGAAGTCACCTCATTATGGATCCTCTGCCTTCAATACACCCCTTGCCAATTAGAAAACACAGCACTGAACAGGAGCTGCATCATCTGGGAAGCAGCAGAAAGCATCCCGTGCCTCGGCCTAGGCAGGTTTTGTTCTGCTGTGTAGACAGAGACACAGAGGAGCGCTCATCTGCATGCACTGGCTCGCAGCTATCACCTCTTGTTAGTGCTGCAAGAGCTTTAACTCTTTATGATGTACCCTGAAGGCAGCACAGCAGAGGGCCAGGAGCAGAGCGTGCCCTGAATGAGTCCCTCAGTCTGAACCCGCACATCCCCTGCTCCAAGGAAAACCATTCCCATTGCAGAACGCTCCAGGAGTGATTCCCCCCTCGGCTGCAGGAGTTGGCACTTCAACTGTTAAACTCGCCTATGACCATCCGGTGTTGACATCAGCGTGAGCTCATCGCTGTAACTTGAGCCTCGGGCTTTTTCCTCCTGCCTGCCTTTAAATACAGGTCCCGGGAGCCAGCACTGCCCGGATCGACCGAGCGACCCAACCGGGAGCAAACCCGGCTGCACCCCACGTAGATGAAAGCGAAGAGAAGCTCCAGAGCCGCAGCCATGTCCACATCCCTGCGGGTGAGCCCCTCGGTGCATGGGTACCGCTTCGACACTGCCCTGCGCAAGAAAGCTGTGGCCAACATCTTTGAAAGCGTCAACCAAGAGTCCCTGCAGAAACTGTTCAGGAATTCCGGGGATAAGAAGGCAGAGGAAAGAGCCAAAATCATCCTCGCCACCGACCAGGACCTGGAGGAGAAAACCAGAGCGCTAATGGCACTAAAGCAGAGGAGGAAAGACAAACTGCTCCAGTTCCTGACGCTTCGGAAGTACTCCATTAAAGTCCACTGAGCAGCAATGGAGAACGCTCCAGGACAGGACTGTTTGTGAGCTCCCATCATGCAGGCGAGCTGCTGCGGGACAGGGGATGTGACAGCAGGGCTGCAGCAGCAGTGGTGTGGATGGTGCTGCAGGCTCCATAGGGATGGCAGCTCCAGGTGGGAGGCGGCCGTGGGGCTCTGCATGATCCCACACGATGGTCCTGACCCATCCCGTGTGCCTGGCTGCGACTCGAGACCTTGCCATGGACTTGGTGTTTACCAGCCTTTGCCTTTCCAGACTGGTTTCCTTAAAGGCTGAGCCTAAAGGTGGGATGCAGGCTCTGGAGACCCATCAGCTGCTGAGCATGGATCACCCAGTGCACTGGATGGGTGCAGTGGAGAACACTCTAAACACACTGCATCTGATCCTTCTCTTTCTCCAGCAGTGGAAACGTTTGCACAGAAGCAATAATAATGACCTGGTTTCCCTGAATTTACTGTGAAGTTCCTTAATGTTTTGTTCACTTCCCATTAACACCGAGAATCTAAATAGCATAACTACAGTTCTTCTGTGTGTAGATTACAGTGTCTGTTAGTGAGTCCTTCATGGTAATGTTTTGTGACAACGTTATTATATTGCCTATAATTTATTGCTTACAGCAATGTGAAATGTAATAAATTAAGAAGTAAATCTCAACTCGCTTGTCTGAAATGCTCAATTCTGCTGGAGTGGGTTTGTATGGTCATTTCATATGGAGCAGACATCATGCCCCTCTCCTTACTCCCTAAAGGCTGCTCTCTGAGCCCGCAGCCCCCCCAGCATCAATGAATACTGGGTGCAGCTCCATCAGCAGCACCAGAGTCTGAGCCATGGTCCCATGAAAGACCCCACCAAATTTAGCTGTAAATTCCCTTTCCCCTGTGTAACCTATGACAATGCAATAGCATCACAGGAGCATCAGGTTAGAGTACAACCAGTCCTAAGGCACAGTGAGCGCTCCTCCGGGCTCTTGGTGTTCCTGCAGCACAGACTGAGAGCTCAGACTTGGCTCCAAAGAAACAGAAGTGAGTTATGAAAGCTTGGCAGCAGAGCTGGACTCGGTTTTCCTGCAGATTATGCCATGTTATCCTGATAGACTATGTTGAAAACACTTAAAAATAGCCAAGACTGGTTATTTATAAGCATGTCCTTTAATAACCCACTGGGTTAGAATGAAACATTCCCATGACTCTGCTCACAGCAACACAGATCAAAGGATTCAGAAGAACAAGAGACCAGCCCTTAGTAATAACTCCAAATGGCCTGGAAGTCAGGGGGCCTGGAAGTTATCCTTTAATAACATGGATAATTGTCATTACTTATAGTATGGGGAGGGATACCCCAGCATCCCTGAAAGCACAAAGCTGGGGGATGCAACCCACATCAGCTCTAGAGACATGGCTCCTGGGATGATAAGAGCCATGGTTTGGGATGGACACCTCTGGAAGTGCTTCCAAAGGCTTTCCAGAAGTGTCCTTGCTCAGAGGAATCTGCTTCAGTGTGGGATTTGCTCCAGTTTTCAGGCATTCAACCTGTCCCATGCGGCTGTTTCACTGGCTCGTGACACGTCCCCACGAAACCATCCTCAGTGACACAAACTGCCTCCAATTCCCAAAAAAGGCCAAATGAGCCTCCATGCATCAGCCCCAGGCATTTGGGATGCAGCTTCTTTCCTCTTGATCCAGCAGGTTTTCCCATCGGAGCCTTTTCTTGTGTGACAAGCACTCAAAATAGAACCCAGCAGGGTGATGCAGCCACCGAATCCATCTGCATCTGGGCTGTGTTATAGATGGGATCCCAACAAGCCTGCTGCAAGCAGATACTCTCAGAACCCCTGCCGTGGGTACCAGATTAGCTTTGTGCTGTCCCACTGCTTCCCACATCCCTCTGCTGCTGGGGTTTTGCTCATCCCATTGGACCATGGAGCTTTCCACAGGGCTATGGTGGGAGAGTCTCCCAGTTTGGGGAGAGGGGCTGACAATGGGACACACACAAGGATGCTGGTGCTGCGGGACATGGGCAGAGCCACTGTTGGGGCCTTTTCCATATAGAAAATGACTCTGAAGGAAGCTTGCAGCAGGCTGAAAGCAGCTCTGATGGAAGCATGTCCTGCATTGCCCAGACATTCCTGCTCCCAAGCATTTGCATAACATGATTGATAAGATCCTGTGACTTTAGAGTCCCTCTTGTCTCATTACATTGAAATCATTATTCCAAGTGGCATCCCTGATGAATAAAGGCCACTTACAAAAGGATGCTTCTGGGATTTTTACAGTGGAAAAGGGCACTTCTCCTTGTGTTTGGCACGTTTGTGTTGTGGGAACCACACAATGGCTCAGGAGCAATCACGATTAATTGCTATCAATTGCTGTCAATGGGGTACAGGCCCCCAACCATCACCCATCACAGGTCCCTTTGCTGCTGCTCTCCAGGGCTGGTGACTCAGTGCTCACCGCATCCCAAGCGATGCTTTGCTGTGTGATCCTAACACAATCCATGCGGGAGAGGTACAGGTCACCCAATAGGGCTGGGCCTTTCCGGAGCAGCCGGTGCTGCAGACTCGGTGTCTGCCGGCGTGTGCGCGGCATTCCCGGGACAGCCCATTGTCAGCTTCACCACCAACAAACGGAGGAAAAGGCTGTTCAAGGGATTTCCTCCCTTCAGGAGCCGGGCGTTTCCATTAATTCTTCTCTATGAGTCAAACTGGCTGTACTGGGTGTCCCTGTGTCCCGGCATCCTGAGGAACGTGCGTCTGAATAGCTAATTTTATCTCTTCTCTAATGCTCTGTCATCAGCAGCAGCACCACAGAGACTGTGGTTGCTCACCCCCAGCTTGCAGGACCTATGGGGAACTTAAGCCAAGACACAAACCAAGCAGAAGCCTTTTCCACACAAGCAGAGGGGGATCAGTTGGAGCATCTCCATCTCCCCAAAAAGCCACATCCTGCTGATGGGAAGATGGGGCTGGAACAAGTCAAAGGTCCCACTGTTCAGGAGATGGGGATGCTCCATAGTGCTCTGACCTTATGGTGAAATCAAACACAGACAACAAGAGCAGAGTCCAGAGCAGAGCCAGGCCAGCCCTCGCATGGCTGTCTGTGTGCTATGGGACAGGGTGCTCCAGTCAGCAACACCTCCCGGGCAAGTTTCCCTTCCACACCATTGAGCAATGGGGCAGGTTAAAAATTGACTGTTCAGCTGAACCATGGAGCTGTTTCACCCCCAGCTACAGGCTCGCCTTTGCAAACAGGCGCTCAGCACCATGGGTGCACCCTGGATACTCCTGCATAAGCACCTAAGCACAAGCATCCTCGTGTTAAAAGGGACATAAGAGGCGTATTTCATCTGGGGCTGCACAAGGAAAACCTCTGCTAGGAGCTGTGTTAAATGGGAGTGAAGAGCCATAAAGGGGTGAGATTTATGGGTGGCTTTCACAGAACAGAGCTGGTTTGGGGTTTCAAAGCAGGGATGCCTCACATGCAGCAAACACGATGCCACAGTGTCACTTTGTAGTGATGGACAGGGCTATTCATGAGAAGAAAAGCCTCCAAAACACTGTAGCCAACAGGAGATGGCACAGTTGCCATATATCTGTGCTAAAAACTAGAAGTTAGGCTATGACCAGAATCATAACACACAGCCCAGAAAAAGCCCTTCTTCCCATTGAGCCTTACACCAAGCTGGTACCTGGGGCTCAGTGTGGGGATGCTCTGCTGTGCCATGCAGTGGACTCATCCCTACCCAACATAAGTACTTGCAAGTAAGGAAGAAGCCACCACTTGCAATTGATATCAAGGTACCGTGACACTTCCAAGGCATCAAAACCAAAATGCCACCTCTTACAGCCCCTTTGTGATGCTCATCTGCATCCCTGCTCTGCACAGGGGCTCTCAGAGGGGTGTCTGGGATGCAGCTGTGGGCTCCTTGCATGCCAAGAGGGTTTTATGGTGTGTCAGGGCAGTGAATCAGAGCTGAGCCAGCGGCTGCGGCTCCTCCAGGCCCACGCATAGGGAGCATCATTGGTAACTGGGAAACAGTTGGGACTCGGCATCCTCCTCCGTGGAAAACCAGCTTCCTGGGAATGACCGAGCACAACCCAGGGCCAGGGGTGTCACTGAGTCACCGGTTCCCAAAACACCCGGCTGGAAACAGTGCTGGTCCTGCAGAGTGCTGCCTGCTTCCTGCCTCCTTCCCATGGGATTGTGCTGCCGGACCCCAGGGCCAGGACCCTGTTGCTCCATGGGGAAGATATTCCCCATAGGAAAGCTGTGTGGATGCTCGGAAGGGGCTGAGAGGATGCAGCAGTGAAGCTTTACAGGGGAAGGTGGGTCTGAGAGATGCTGGGGCACCCACCCAAGGCAAAGCCCTTTGCAGGACCAGGATGGGGGTTCAGTGGGCTCAGGGGCCAGTCTGTGCTGCTCCCAGGTGTGTCCCATGTTCCTGGGGCAGCAGGGATGCACCCAACCCTTGCCCGCTCCATTCCTGCTGCTCTCCCCCAGCATCAGAGAACAATCCCAGTCTTCTAAGCATCCACACAGAACAAAATGTGCATTTCCATTGTCTTTGCCATGTAAAGGTGCTTTTAAGCCTCAAGGAAGCTGGCAACACCTGGCAAGCCAAATATCCCACAGTACCTTGACATGACTTTCCCCACCTCTGTAGTTTCTGCTTTGACACCAAAAGGGAAGAGAAAATGGCAAATTCAGCTCCCCAGACCATGGGTTTCCACTTGGAATTCCTCTGCCATCCAGAATGGTAAACCAGTTCTGATCCAGACCTGCATTTTCCTCTCCCTCTCTCTTGAACTGTAAAGAATAAGGCACAATTCACCCTTTCACAAGCACATTTGGGGGCCACCAGACCCTTTCCCTCTGCCAGGCTTTTGGAGGGCTGTGATTGATGCCCCATACCCTGTCCTAAGGACACTTCCTGAGCCCATTTGCAGAGTGACAGCACACAGGGGTCAAGGACAAAACTACAGCTCAAAGGCACAGCAGTATCTTGACCGAGTGGAGTCCATGGAAAACATCCAGGCAGCTTGAAGGCTTTTGTGCAGGGGGAAAAACCTTGAGGATACTCTGCAGAAAGCGCTGCCAAACAAATACTGGTTTTATCCTGATCCCAACAATAAATAAGCCTGTTCCTAAAGACTGTGTGACTCTGCTGCAATAAAAAGTATGCAGAAATGCTTTATGATGGTGGAGAGGCATTTATCAAAGTCAAGGACCAGGTTTTCCCTGGTTAACTGGCCAAAACCGCTTCTCTCTTCCAAGGAAAGTGAATAAAACATTATCTGCCTCCCCAAGTCAATTATGTGCAGGTGAGATAGAGACAAACACCAATGGCCTGTGTTACCTTGAGCCAGCTCCCCCAGGCACTTGCAGACAGAACAAGCACATTATCACTTGCTGCAGCATCCTGGCCCGCTCCCTGCTTCACTGTTTGTTGCTGGTTCCACCCAGCAACAGCCATTCCCAGCCACAGGACCTGCATTTAATGGACCTGCTCACTAAAACCAAGCCTCTTACGTTGTCCTCCCCCTTGTATTTTCCTTACAGCAATTCCTATGAGTCATATATTCAGCCAGATGCCACGTCCTGCTGAGCCAAGAGCAAGCAATGGCAATGGGGGTGAATCTCAAGACCATGCTGCCTTTTGGATGCATGGCAAAGGCAGGAGCCTGGATGGTGAGTGATGGGATTGAGGGGCTGTGCTGTGTCGGTCTCTGCAGGGGGTTTATAGCAGTTAATCCCTGCCTGTGCCCCCTTTATACCCCAGCATCAGCAATGGGGAGGGATCCAGGCACGTCCCCTTGCTCCGGGGAGTGCTTGTGTTAGAAAGCTCTACACGCCTGACTGCAGAGCTTATAGTTTGCCATAAGTAAATAAATTAAGCTTAATTTAATATTTGATTGTAAGATTTACTGTTCTGCTCCTTACAGCTTCTCAGGTGGGTGCCCTCTAATTGAGCCAAATGAAGAGCCCTATTAATTCCATGCAGGGGATGCGGCAGCAGCACCGGCTTGGGAATCCTTCCATCACCTCCTGCCTGATCCCGGTGTCCGGAGTGGGGGACAAGGAAACTGGCATTGAAGGGGGGGGAATTATTACCCTTTGCTGTGATTAATGCACCCGCCCCATTGGAGGGCAGAGTCCAGAGGCACCTTACAGGAACATGGGTTATCCTGGCACAAACCCCCAGGGCTATCCAAGGTCGGTGGTTACAGACTGAGATTTGCTTTGCTGTTACTTCTGAGCACATTTCATTTTGAATAATTTAAACTCTCTTTTCCAAGATATTAAAGTTAAGCACTTGAACCGGTGTCCTAATGGAATTTAATAGCTTCCCGGTGCTGAATCACGTTGCAGACCTGCAGAGGCTGGCTCAATGGGATGGGTTTAATCCCCCTTCTGCTTTCAGCTGGGCAGGTTTTGCTTACTGCAGAATTCAAATGCCATCCTTTTGTGTACTATTCCAGAGCAGCTGCCTAATGGCATTAATCTCTGTTGCAAAACATTGTGTAACCAACCATGTCTGGGTCCTTCAGCACCAGTTCAAGCACAGGCCTTTAAACCGGCTTCTCAAAGTCCGCAGGTATCGATGCCAAGGAAAAGCTCATAAAACCCTTCCGATGTTGTCCTTGTGTTCCCAGCGTTTGGCCAGCTCAGCTTATCGAGTCCCAAATGCTGCCCCGTGTCACTTGAGGCCAATGCTCACTTTAACCTTGATGGGCTGCAGCCCAGGTGCTCTGCACATACCTCCTTCTCCCACTGTTTCTATGCTTGTCCCAGGGCTCCACTGTTTTCCCCATGTGATGGACATGGGACACAATCCCATGGGCACAGGGGGGGTCTTCACAGGCATCATTCTCAGAACAACCCCATTTAAACTAACCAAACAAGCCTTTTTGGGAGACAATGTCCTCCTGCTGCTGCTGCCTGAGCTGGGACTGAGCAAACCCAGGTTATCTTTAGCCGAGGCAAACACCAGTGAGTGTGTGCTGGCCTGGACTCACCCTTACACACCCCTCGCGCAGGCAAAGTCCCATTAAGCTGAGCAGGAATTCGGGTTAAACATCACCTGGGTACTGAGAGCTGCAGAACCACCTTTTAGTGTTGTTCATACCATCCATTGAAGCCAGGCTGAGAGAGCTGGGAGTGTGCAGCCTGCAGAAGAGAGGGCTCCGGGGACACCTTAGAGCAGCTCCAGTGCCTAAAGAGGCTACAGGAGACTTGGAGAGGGGCTTGGGACAAGGGATGTAGGGACAGGACAAGGGGAATGGCTTTAACCTGATAGAAAGGAGATTGAAGTTAGATATTGGGAAGACACCTCCTCTATGAGGGTGGTGAGACACTGGCACAGGCATTGAGTGAGTGCCCCAAGTGCCCTGACTTTGGTGATGGAAAGGTCCTGGAAAGAGCTGCCCCTAAATCCCATCGGCTTCCCAGACCCTTCAGAGGAAACGGCTCTGTCTTCTGCTAGAGAACATCATGGAGTTTTCACCTTTGGAGACCCAAACCCCAGTGTAGGGGGTAAATCCTGGTTGGAAAGCAGCTGTTTTCCCATGGATTCATGCTCCTAAGGAGCTTGCAGAGGAGAGGGAGAGGAGGAGAGGAAGGCAGCTGAGCATTGACTTCGGGCTGCATGTGTATCCTGCATCCTGTGGCCAGGCATTGAGGATTCCCCCTTCTCCCCCAGTTACAGCACTTGGATGTTCTAACAGATCCAAGCTGGAAACAGGTTTTCCCAGCTCACGGCAGTGCCGCCCTCCTGTGGCTGGAGAACAGCTCGAGTTGGGATAAACCAGCTTCAAAACCGGCTGTGGCACAACCGATTAACCAACCCTACGGTTCCAGCCTTGCCTTTGGGATGGTGATGGTGAATGTTACAGCGTGGCATCGGAATCTGCAGCAGCTCAGGGCTAACATGAGGAAGATGCTTTACAAGCCTCTAACTTCATCAAAAGCATATCTGTAATAGCACTGACCATTGCCACATTAAGCCATTATAACTCCATATATAAGCCAGGTAACACCAGAGTAAGATGGGCACAACTAGCCTGGACACACTTACTGGTCCCACTAACTCCTGGGAAGGGTTACAGGCTCTATAAAGCCAAAGGTTTCCAGGATTTGGGATAAATGCTTCATCCCAGTGACTCACCAACTTCCACGACGTGTTCCAGGTTTCCTACATGTGTTATGGCAAAAGCAAATGCAACACATTTCTGTTGGGTGTTTCATACCATAACCCTTTGCTGAAGCAACTCAAGGTGCTGAAGAGATGGGAATGTCGCAGACAAAGCACCACAGACACAGACAGGGGCTTTGGAACATCATCCGGCCACATCAGATGCTTTACAAAGGACTGGCAAGATGCAGGTACAAACAATTGAACATTGATCCAAGCTGGTGGCACTGGTGATGTGAAGGTGATGGAGCACACATGGATCCCAGCATAGGGAGAGCAGCAGGGGAGGAGCAGGGAGCCCTTAGCTGTGCCCAGCCTCAAAACTGCTGCCAACAGCCTCTTGGGCCCAAACCCCACGTTTCACCCACTCATCTCCTCCACATCTCACATAGGAACCAAATAAAGCTCTGGCAAAGCGGGTGGCTGACGTGGCCAGTGACGCAGGTGGGATGCTCAATGTATTGTGAATGCAAACCCCCAAAATACATAGGAAAGTGCTCCATCAATGATCAACAACCCAGCACAGGAGCTCTCCCTTCGCATTCTTAAGGAAGGAGACACAGATCCTTTCTTTCCTCATAACCCTTTACGATAGTTTCTGAAGTACAATGACATCAATGCGACTGTATATCAGCAACACACCTCAAAAGGCAGTGACAGCCGATGCCCTTTGACAGCCTCACCCTGTTGCTTTACCTCACCTTGTTGCTGTCACCTTTGGTGTTAGATCAGACTTTGCAGTCACCCAGAGCTGGTACCATTCTGCTACTTCTCCTACCTGCTTCCACTTTAGAAACAGCATCCATCAGAGCAGCCAGCATGAAAACTGGGAAGCCAAACGTAAGGTACCACAGCACCCAGTGCTAACCACAGAGAGCAATGATCAACTGACAGCAGCAAGTTAACCCACAGCTCTAGGGGGAACAGAGACAAACTACATTCAATACATGCTGCACTGGTCCATTGGGGTTGCCCAGCATGGTGTGGGCATGGTGACTCCTCATAAAGTGCTCCATTAGCTCCCCAGGATAAAGGCCTGTTGGTTCCTGCACTGCTGGAAGTAACAGAAATCATGGAACCACTCCCCAGGAATGTGGATTTTATGAGGATCATAAACTGCAAGGGACCCACGTTGCATCAACAAAGCCCTGCGCAGATCCAGAATTAAAGGCACCCTTGATTCACTTAAAGGGACATGTCAAAGCCTCCCTTAATTGTGATAAATCCCATTCCTTCATCTGAGAAGGTGACATTTCACGGCAAATAAGCCCAAGAAATTGAGTGGAACAAGGAAGAGCTTCCTGTTTTGTAAGTGATTTCCTATAATGAACAAAGCTCAGCGTGAAAACAGTAGGCTGCATGTCTGGTGCTCTGCTTTTTCAGGTCTTTGTTGATCCCAGGCAGGCAGATGGAATTCATCACAAGAAGCTAATCGGGGACACTGAGACCTCATTGCATTTACAGGGAGAAAACCTCGGCTTGGGAATCATTAGAAACCTGTCTCTTGCTTGCACATTTACAGTCCATTTCCCAACCAAACCATCCTGCTCAGGCTGGATAAGCCCCAGGGCAGAGCTATGGGAGTGGAGCACAGGGGTTGGCTCACCTGGGGCTGTGCCTCCTTATCCCAGCATTCCAGCGGTCGGGAGCAGTCACTCCTCATGACCTGCAGAGAGAACAAGAGCAGTCAAGCAATGATATCCCAAACCAGCCCATTTACTCCAATGCTGCTCCAATTCATCCTGAGCACAGCCTCTGCCCCATCACTGCTGGGGTGGGATGAGCAGAGCCACCCATGCCAAGGGGCTGCCTTCGGAAGAGCCTTTATGGAGCTCTGGTAGGTGGAATTGCAAACAGGGAAGTGCTGAGCCAGCCGGGAACAAGCTGTTCGCCTGCCCTCGGGTCTCCCTGCCAGCGACAGTGCAATTCCAGCTCCGAGTGCCAACAGAAGGAGCAACTCCATCAGCAAAGCCGGGAGGAAGGGCAGCTCCTGTTCCCACACAGCACAGCCACCTCCCTTCCTTCCCTGTGGCCATACCTGTGCCAACCAGGCAACAAACCATTCCCATGGCTTGCTGCAGCTCCTGGGCTTCCCGTTTTAGCTGAGGAAGAGGTCAGCTTGGATGCAGCTATGGATTCCCCTGCTTTATGCACTTCCAGGACCCCATTCCTTGTGGTTTAGAGAGGAAAACAAGCTCTCCCCATTAGGCTTCACCGTTCTCCTGATGCCTTCATTATCCCTGATGCGGTACCCATCAAATGTTGCCTTGCACCGAAAGCCGTTCCTGTCAAATTAAGTTAAAAGGAAGCAGTGGAAAACTGAAAGCTCCACATCTAATCCTGCCCCTTGGAAAATCAGCAGAGAAACAGAATTCTGTAGTCGTTCAAATTAAATCAGATTCTGGCCTCTCTGCTGATGAGTTAATCCAGCGCCGAGTGGAATGGCTCTGCTCAACCATGACCAGGTTTGGGCACGTTCAATCCATGGCAAAGCAGTTCCAGTTCAGAGACGCTGCTTTTAATTGTGCTCTCACCCTGTTTCTTTTAGTTCCTTCATGTGGCTCAACACTTCCCCATTCAGAAGCCATCAGAAGGTGGCTCATGGTGTCTGTGTGTGGTTTGGGTGCCCTTTCCCTCCCCATCCTCCTGCAGCACCCATCACAGCAGCAGATCCCACACTGGTTTGGGATCTGTTTTGCACACACCTCAGTCCATCCCAATCCCAACCCGTATCCCTCCTCGAGCTGGATGTGGAGGATACTGGAGCTTTCTGACCATCTGCCCCCAGGTGGAGCTGGACTACATGGGTTGATGGGGACCTCCAGGCTGAACTGGAGTTGTGCCCTAGAGAGAACTGCTAAGCGATCCATAAAGGAGGCATTCACTGCACTGATCTCCCTCCTCCCTGGCCAGTTTTAACCATCTTCCCCCCAAAAAAAATCCACATAAAAATAAATATTATTATAACAAAAAGAAAAGTAAAATCTTTGCCCAATCCTGGAGGAAAATCAGCAGTTTCAGCACCTCAGGAGCTGGTTTTGTTCCCTGTGACAGTGCAAATTAAACCCTTCATTGTTCTTCCTTTAAAAGGATGAGTGTGGTCACAACCCACACTTGAGCATCACACAGCCTGGGTACCAACTGATTCACCCATCACATGGGAAGCCAGACTCAAGTCCTGCCTCAAGCCTGGCTTTTTCTGTGCTTCACCCCAAAGCCAAGCCTGAACTTAAGAAAGTTTCAGACATTCACCAGTGCCAAAGGGTTATTTTAACCTTTTTAACCTCATTTTTACGTTCTTTTAGACAACTGTTGCCTCTTGCAAAGCAGAAATGAGATCATTCCTTCAAAGAAAAAAGCCCAACGAGGCTGCACATAAATGAGGTTCATTCTGAGGAGCTTTTCTGGTATCAAGAGAAATGATCTTAGCACAATATGGTGTTTTGGTTCAGTTTCTGTTTTGTTTTCCTAATTTACAATGCGTTTTAGCATCTATGCAAAATATCCCTCAGGCTGCCAATGGCAACAGGACCCGGAGCAGTGATTTAACATAAGAGACCACGTTCTCCTACACCAGTTATCCAAGCTCTCCCACTTGTGCTGCGAGCTCATTAAACCACTTGAAGCTAAGTCCAGAGTTGTGATGGAGCAGATGTCCTTCCATTGCACACCACCAGATTGCTGCTGTCATGTACTGGTACCTACCCACTCCCTGCTGATGCTGCAGAGCCCCTGCCCTTCCTAGGTGCCTGCAAGGAGGAAGAGGAAGAGGGGAAGCATCACCCTGTGGTTACACAGAGACATTTGGCTTATGAGGAGAGTGACATCCATCAAGCCAAGCTGCATATGTCAGCAGGGCCATACAAATACCACTGGAGTGGACACACGCTGCTATTCTAGAGAATTAACAACCCATCATAATAACAAATCTAAAGCAAAGGCCGAACAGAAAGCAGGCAATAATTCCTTGCCAAGCATCGCAGCTGTAAGCACACAATGGGAATGGAGCTGCTGGGGGAGAAGCCTGACTCCAATGAATCACGGCAGGAGGGGACGGAAAGCTGGAAAGCTGCTCCTTTGACCTAAGCCTAAGCTTGTCTTGGGCAGGGAAAACAGTTTGCATTGCTGCTCCTCCTGCAATCATGACAGATGCTCGTGGGGCAGAGGAGGGATTTATCACTCCTCTCCGGGCAGGAGGTGATGGATTATCAGTGGAGCTGCGGAATTTCCCTAGATCCGATAGGAAATCAATCACCTGGAAACGTTTCAGGCGATGTGGAAAACACAAGGTCCTTCGGTGCACACCTTCACCTGCAATCATCTGGGCTGCAGCAGTTTCATTTGTTTCCTTTAAAGAGACTCCAGGGAACCATAAGAGGCAGTTTCCAGGATTCAAAGGAGACGGCAGAATTTGATCTCTTTCCATGGCCTTGTATGTAATTACTGGGAAGAGGGAGGGAGGCAATAGAGATCCAAAGGCTCAGAGAGGTTGAAAGAAGTTATTCAGCAGACAGAAACTCACCCCTGCAGGGGGTTGGGGAGGGTGCAGGACCTAAGCAGAGCTGGTAACAGCATCTTGCCAACTCCAGTTGTTGGGATGTGTTCCTTGGGATTGGTGCATGGGCCTGGGAAGGAGGAACCATCACTGCCTTCAAACTGACATGAGGAAGCTGGAGGTTTGACTCTATCCACGTTTCATTCCCTCCATCCCTCTCCCATCCCCACTGCAGAGAGTACTAGGCAGTGCGGATGCAGGGAGCAGTGGGTGATGCTCCATAATGTGCGTGCCCTGGGAGCTGCTTTGCCCTGTGTAACTACAGCACTTACCCACCTTGGGACACTTCCCATACCCCAAACCACCTTGTTTCTCTTCTCCCACAACTACACCTTGCCCCACATACAACCTTCAGCACCACCAGTGCCTGAGAAGCCATTCCAGGCTCTCGGCAATTCCAAGCTCATCCATCTTTCACGGCTCTGGATTTTAACAGCCCAAGTGACTCTTCAGCACTGCCACGTTCAGAGGATTTCTCACATGTCATCTAATTTTACTGCTATTCTATTTCATTTGCTACCTTACCTTAATCAATTTTTAACACACTTTCAGTTTGCATTTCCCTCTCTTTTCATCTTCATCTGTTCCTGATATTTTATTTTCCCAATAAACTAAGTAATTTAATGGCCCTAATCCCAAACCTCCTCGTTAGAGCAGGGATGTGGAGGCTGCAGAAAGAAATCCCTATTTAAATCCATCAGTCAAACATAATTTAATCTATCATCTTCTTTATATCTAAAACTGCTCCATGGGAAGGAAACTGGGATTCCATTTATCTTTAAACCACCCATCTTTACAGCTTGCTTTCCTTACACGTGGCCTATTAGAAAGTGACAAACCTATGCAGACTCTGGACAGCAAAAAGCCACAACTCTTTGGGTTCAGGGGTGACCACACAGGATTTAAGAGCCTGAGGACATATTCACAGCTCCTTCACCCCAGTTCAGCAGTGGATGATGCTCACCTTTAACCATCAGTGCAGCATCTGGAGATTCACCTATGGCAGCAGCAGCAGCAACGCATCTCACTTACAGCCGCATCAGTAATTGAATTACCCTCCAGCTCTGGGCCCATAGGAGAAGCAGTATCAGGCAGAATAATGTCCAACAAGACTGGCTGCAAGCTCTGGAGATCAATCTGTGTAAGACAGAGCAGCTAATTACTGCACAAGCACACAATGCACGTCTCAATGCCAGCTCCTGAGTCCCCAAGGGTTATAGACATGGAAAGGGTTTTTGGTAGCTGGAGCACCTTGGCTCAACAGGCTGCTGTGAGCTGCCAGCACTGCCCAGGTATCTTGTTTTAGCACTTTAGTCTGATCCACATGTTCCCACTTTCATCAGGATCACAGGAGATCCATTAAGGAAAGCAGGCTGCAGCATCTCCATTCCCAGCAGTAACCGCAAAGATGCTCAGTGCAGCCAGGCTGTGTCAGCATCCCAATGCATCCCAATGCAGGTCCAACAGCTCCGAGTGCAGAGGGGTGGGCAGGGAGGAGCATCAGGTGCAGGCTTAGGAAGGTGGACCAGGAGAGCACAGCCTTTGGGAAGTGAGCTGGGTGTACCAGAGCCGCCCTGCATCCACATCCATCTCCTAAGGGAGCCCAGGGTATCTCTGAAGCAGGAGACTCGCTCATCTGGATGGCTTTGGACCAGCCTGTGTCACAACCTCTGCAAACAAATCCTCCCATCTTCTACTATGGGTGGGATCAGAGGTTGGGAAGAGGGCTCAAGCATGGGAAGCTCCATTACCCTGGAGCATCGAGTCCTAAGTGCTTGTACTCCATCCATGAGAGGCTGTGTCATGGAGATGTCATTCTACAGGAAAAATGAAGGACCTTTCATGAAGGATCCAGGATCCAGATGCTCCTTACTATGGAAACCCAGAGAACTCACTGCATCCTCACCTGAGCTGGAGCATTCCAAAACCATGACACTCCATCCACTGCTGCTGCAGTCACAGCCGGACATCAGGCACAGCAGCCGGTTAGCAGCTGACCATGGTTTATCCTGGTCCTTATTTCACCCCACAGCAATTAGCCAAGGGGAAAAGGGCCTCATCACATCAATGTCTCAGCCCCATGTATTCTGGAGGGCTTAGGGAGATGGAACCTGTAGGAAGGTGTCTTCTGGATGCTGAATAAACCCACTGTGGATACCTGCTGATGCTCACAAGCATAGCATGAGGCAACAGCTCCTCAGCCCTGCTGGGGTTTAACCCTCTCAGGAGATAACTTTGGACCAACCTGAGGCAATGAGAGGGACGTGTATGTGCAAAAGGATGTGCAAAAGAGGTTTGTACAGGGCCCAAACCATCCGGACACCCTGAGAGCACCATATTGCAGAACAAGCTGCTGCTCCCGGTCCCGAACTGAGCCTGCATCCCAAAAGATGGGAAACTGGAATCTCCCACCTCCAGGCTTTTTACTATCAGATTGTCCACGTGAGCATGAGCAGGGACCCATGTCCTGTGCTGTATCCTGTTCCCCAATAGTAACCTGCACCTCCAGGGCCCTTTGTGCAGCCTGCTGGACATTGGAGCATCACTTGCAGCGAGGTTAGGAGCACCACAGCAGCCCTCAAACACTTAATGGATGTGAGGTCCTTCCCCTCTGCTCCACCTCGAAGTGAAAGCATAAATCTGATGTCCATGCTCTAGTTTTCTGCAATAATATCTTTGCCATAAATATCTCCTAAATAGTCCCAACCTCAAACACAGTGCTAATAATAGCACTCTTTATGGTTATTAGACAAGTGAAATGTCCCTGGACTGAGCAATTACCTTCCAATATCAGTTCAGAACTGGCTGGGAGTGGAAATCAGTTTCTTCCTCCCCAGGTACAAATCCATAATGAGGATTTATTTCTAAGGCAGTGGGAATGAGGTAATCCTGCTGCTTCCTGAGGTGACATAAGGAGAGGGCAAAAAAGGCCTTAAGAAATAAAATGGTACAAGTTAATACTGGAGCATCTGTAAAAGCAAATGATTTGCAGGAGGAAGGGGCAGGAGGTCAATAGCATAGGAAAGCTTTAAATAATCAGAGGGGAAAATGAGTGGTGTGTCTAATGCTGCAGGGTCCCTGACACAGCTCTGTACCAATGGGGTCCTGGTCCTGCACATCTCCATGATGGATTCAGAGACCTGCGCTTCGTGATGCTGCTGCTTGATGTGAACTGATGGAGCAGCAAATGGCCCCAAACCACCCCACACTGAACAGGCTGGGGTTTAATATGGGCTTTAAAGAGAGATTGCAAACCCCTTCCTGTGTCCGGCATCCAGGGGAGAATTCCAGCAGGGAATTCACCCCTCAGGACTGCAAGAACTCATCCCAATGGAAAGCTTTGGTTTCCAGCAGCTCTAACCTGCTCTCTGTGTCTTATTCATGGAATCAAAGAATGGGACATAACAATTCCATGCAGATGATGCTGTTTCCTCTCACTCCCATGAGATGAGGGATTACCAGTAACAAATACCTGTTCAGCAGAGAAAAGGAGACATCCACTTTAGACCTGGAATATGCAGCTACTTCTTATTAATATTTGACAACATTAGGACAGTTCCTATCAGTCTCTCAGCTATTCTCCATTGCTCTAATATCCACCAAAAAGGAATTGAGTCCTTAAATCACCTGCAAGAGTGTTGAGAAGTGATTTGCTGCCATCCCAGCACTGCTGGGTGACAAACACTAAGGACAGATGGACACTAAGCAGGTTTGTTTCAGTAAACTCATCACTATAACAATCCCACTTCCTTAAAACACATCAAATCTCCCTAAAATGAAGCAGACCTGAAGAAATATCACCTGGAGAACAAAACTGCTCCTGGTTCTGCAGCAAAGCCACAGCATATCCATAAACCTGCCCTATGCAAATGGAGTCATTTGAGGAAGAGCTCAGATTGGGATAAAGGTGTTTATGGGCAGCAAAGGAGGAAAAGCTCTCCTGGTATTTGTGCTCTGCTTTTGCTGAGCAGCTTGGTTTTCTGCAGAGCCCTGCACTAGACAGGAGAGGGATGTGTTGATGCTACAGAAAATGAAGCCCTGCGCAGCAGTCCATAGGCAATAATGGATATCAATGACACAGCTGGAACTGCTGACTTGATGGGGGTTTATAACTCTCTAGTCCAGGGGTCTTCTTCATCCATGCACTGAGGGAAGTGCCATAGCTTTTACAGTTCATATGTTTCAGTGTTTCATTTTCAACTGGCCATCTGACAAAATGCTCCTCGGGGTCTCCCAGAGCCTCATGAAGGTACCAAAACTGATGGGAGATGGACACGAGCTATTTGTTCTCTAACGCAGGGACCAGTTTGCCATAATGCTCAGAAACTGCCATTGGAAACCAGCTTCTTTCCCTTCTGCTTCAATCCCACTCACAGCAGCAGGTTCCTGCCAAGTGATTTAGGAAGAGCCTCACTGCAGGGTGCTAAAAGACTGGGTCATCTGAAAGCAAATGGCCCATTGAGGAGTACCCTGGGTTTTGTTGCAGCTGAGAAACAGCATCTTGTGTGAGCAGTGACCTGGCCCAGCAAGGAAGGGCCTTGGGCAAGGCAAGAACAGACACATCCCCTCCAACCAGAAAGGAAAATCACATTGAATAGAGTAAAACCCACCGAGCTCACCTTTGTGTGCTCCTTGCAGCCTTTTATCTGCATCTTTCTTCAATGCAGCCACCATCTCAAGCGCTGAAAGCAGAAATGCAGCCTTCTTAGATGGCATCTTCCCTATGGTAAATCTAATTAAATAGCCATTAAAATGTCTGTTAGCTCGATTATGTCAAGGTGACCTAGAGCTCCTGCTAAATGTTAATAACAGCATTCCCCACTAACTGGCATTCAACAGGGAACAGGCAGTACTGTTTCTACCCATGCAGCCTTTAGATGAATATGGTTATTAAAGTGCTCTGTATATGACAGAGTCCCAAATAGACGTGTATCTAATGTCCTGGCAGCTAAAGCATCTTGGGTACCCCCCCCCCCCAGCACTCCAGCCATGTTGAGCAGGGCACCAGGGGCAGCAAGGGATGCAGGCATAGACAAGCAGCATCTCTAAAGCCCTGGCCAGAGAAAGGAGAGGAGAGAGGTCAGACCCTCATCTGTGAACAGCAGGAGCTGGTTCCCATCCTCATGGCAGCTGATGGGGATCTCCATGGGGCAGGCTCATGGAGCAGCTTCGCCCCTCCACCTGCAGACAAGAGGGTGGTTGTTTCCCAGCCAAAAAGAACATCCATGGATATCCTTAAATCCCTAAAGCTCAACTTGGATCAAGATCTGGGATACTTACTGTGATGTGAAAGGCCTAAAAATGGTGGGAGGCCAACGAGCAAGTAGAGGCTGCAAAGGGGTGGGAGGACATACAAGAGTAGGAGGCCAAAAAGTGGGAATGATGAGGGACATCTCCCTTATGGAGACAGGCTGAGAACATTGGGGCTCTTGAACCTGGAGAATAGAAGCTGCTTGGAGACCTCAGAGCAGCTTCCAGTGTCTGAAGGGGGCTCCAAGGATGCTGGAGAGGGACTCACATCAGGGACTGTAGGGATGGGACAAGGGGTGATGGGTTCAGACTGAAACAGGGGAAGTTCAGGTTGGAGATAAGGAAGAAGTTCTTTACTGTGTAGGGTGCTGAGGTGCTGGCAGAGGGTGCCCATAGAAGTGAATGCTCCATCCCTTGCAGTGTTCAAGGCCAGGCTGGACAGAGCCTTGGGTGACATGGTCCAGTGTGAGGTGTCCCTGCCCATGGGCAGGGGTTGGAACTGGATGATCTCCAGCTCCTTTCCAACCCAAACCATTGGCTTGATCTCCAGTCTCAGCACCCCATATAGTTCACATTCGTGCTTACAAGACTCTGTAGACCGATGTCCACATCCCTCTCCAGAACTAGACGTGCTAATGCCCAACAAAGAAACATCTTTTTTCTGAAGCAGGCAATTTATCCTGTGAAGGTTAATGATAGCAAAATGCTAATGATGGCACTGATAATTGAGAACAGTGTCTCTGTTACTGCAGGTTTTTATCATGCACCCTAAGAAGCATCATTATGCTAAAGAAAATCTTCCCTATGTACTATATCAAAGTTGGTCAGATCTGCATCTAGAAAATGACTCCCTTTGGTTGTTACCTTATGCTTGACTTTATCAGTTTATTCCATAGTAAATATCCCAGTAAGCTGTTGCCTCACTCCCCCCTTGCACATCGAAGGCACGAGTTGGACACTTGGGCTACATGACTGCATAAACCTCCCCCATCCATAGTGAGCAACTACAACATTAACTTACCATCATTCCCAATGACTCAGTGACATCAGACTGAAACAGAGAGGCTGTGGGGGCTCAGAGGGATACATATCATCTCCAAACCCTCCCCAGGAGCTGATGGCTCATTCCCACTCCTGGCTGTAAGCCACACGAGACCAAGTGAGTACAGTCATCACTGGTGATACCCATACCTAACACAGAGAAGTTCTGTTCCCTGGGCTTTGGCAACCCTTCTGAAGGCAAACGTGCCTTTTCCAGTGCTCTTTTCACTTCCCCTTTATCATATATCCAAAACAGGTTTGTTAGGAGCACTTTGAGTGGTCAAATATCAAGCCCTGTGCTCAGCACTGGATATGATGAATGTGCTTGAACAAAAGCACCAATTTAACGGTAATTCAGGGATAAGCACCACATAGCCCTTTTGAGCCTCTGATGCAGCTTGGCAAGAGCCCTTCCCAATGGCAGCGTGGCTCTAGAGGATTAACTGTGCAATCCAGCATCAGGCAGGTCAGGGTTGAAGCTTCTGGCTGTCAAGAGCAGTGCAGGTACCGATTGGAGCAGCAGCTTCTCTGTGCCTGTTGCTCTGTGATTTCATCCGGTTGCTCAGATCTGAGCTTATTCTCACATCTTTGCTGATGTGCATTAGTTTGAAGATGCAAGGATGGAAGGCACAGTAAAACTAACCCAATAACACCCAAGAGCTTTAGCACTGCAATAAACTGCGAGAAGCTTCTCTTCAAGAATCACTATGAGGGGTACACAGCCCGTGATGTTTCCTATGATGTCTGTCTGTGAGCATCCTCTGGGTACCAAAGACTGCGCATCACCAAGTCCAGGTTTTGAGCAAGAACCAGCGAGGGAAGGGGATGATTCACAAAGTGCAGAGTGCTCAGCTGCAGCACAGGGTACACACAGTGCCTGGGTGTGGGTTTGACACAGGCTGGGCACAGAGTGGCTTTCACTGCCTGAACTCAGCAGAGGATGGCCCAGGCTACCCCGATCTGCTCCCATCCCATCAATCTGCTTCGCCACAAACACTAAGAGGAATGGAAACAAGAGAAAGAGAAGGGGTTAGATGCAGAGGGCTGTTGGAAGGGACATATGGGATATAAATGAGCAATTCCATGCAGAAACCTACTGAATTTCACAGGGGGTAATGAATTAAATGAAGTGGAAAGCATGGCGTGAACCGGAGATTTGCTGTAGTGACTAATGTAATTAACCTCTATTGACATAATTAAGCCTCCTCATTCAGGCTGCATGAGCAGCACAACCAAAGGGTGCGAGGCACTGGTCAGACCTCACTGGTGGCTCCTCTTGGTGATGGGCTCCAGCTCCCCTGCACTCCAATGCGGATCCAGCTGGAGACAAGGGCAGGTTCTGGTACATCCGACACCCCTTTTCCAAGTCCTGTCTCAGCCGGATGCTGCTCTACAGCTCTGCTGGTGGCACAGAGGGAATAAATCATATGGGGTTAGGAATAAAAGGCCACGGTCACAAATACCCCACAGAATGCTCACAGCTTGACCTGCCTCCTCATGAACTGTCCCATTTCCCTTCCTCCAAAGGACTGTTTTATGCCAGTCAGTGAAGCAGGGTTTTGTTGTCTCTAGCTATTAATTTACTGCAGTGCCTTTGCATGGTTTATTGCCACTACCAGAATGGCTTTTCCTTTAGGTTATACATAAATGTTTGACTTTCCCAAACGGGCACCAAGGAGAAGCAGAACTCGGCAGCACAGCATCCTCACAGGACCACAGCACTGAAAGCCAGCCTCTTACAGCATCCATCATCCCTCCTGTGAGCCTTGGAGAGGCAGAGAAGGTGGCCAGGTCATTCAGAGTCACCACTTTTGTGCCTGAAACACAAGGCTGTTACTGCCCATTCCTATCTCCTGTTACTCAGGTAGTGCTCCCGATGGAGAACAGAACAGGCTGCAGAGCCCTGCATTCATTGTATTAATGCTTCTACATTAGCTGGCACTGCAATAACAGCAAAACATAGAACAGTTGATAACAAAAGGGGTTTACTGGTTTATCCTGCTCTGTCAGTCCTCTAATCTTTGTTTCATTGTCCACATGAAGGGTTTTACTCTCCCTCTCTGCATGTGCATGTCTTGGTGGGATCCATTGAATCTGTCTGGCTGCTGAGTTTATGTTTCCCTGCTAAAGTCTGGCTGCTGATGGAAAATGCTGATTCCTTCCCCTCCCCATTCACTGCCCAATGTTTATAATGAAAAAAAAAGCATCAGATTTAGATTGACTTTTTCCCTGTCCTAAAAATACCCTATAAACCACTGTCATTGTCAAAGCGCTGCTCCTCTGATAAGCCACATTTTCCCTCTAGAGCAATGATTTGGAAGGCTGCTATTAGATTGACTGCAAAAACCCAACAGCATCTCACAGGGCACCAGTGGTACTGACACATCAGGTTCCTTCCCTGCTTCTGAGGAGCATCACCTGCTGCATGTCCCATCAGCCTGCATCCTGCTGCTTATCAGGACAGCAGGAAGGTGGTGAGATTTGTAGTGTTTGGTGGGGAAACTGACACTTGTAATGGGTCCTCTGCACCCTATTTGTGCTGAAGGTAAAGAATAGAAAGCACCTCAGGTGCTTGACTGGCTTTGAAGACAACAAAAGAGCTTCAGTGCTTCCTGCATCACTGATGTACATGCAATGGCTCAGCAGGGCACTGAAACAGGGACAAGGTGCTTGGAAGCTGTGTCCATCTTCCTGCCCACTTTTAGGGATATACAGGCCCAAGATGTGAGCAGCAACACTGGGGATGAAGGATTTACTTCCAAGCTGAGGGGCAGAGCCAATGCCCAGCACCACCTCTGCAGTGTTAATGGGTGCTGTACCAAGGCTGGGTAAGCACATCGCTGCTGGGGCCAGCGGAGTGCTGTTGAATTGATGTTAAAGGCAGGCATAAATCCTAATTCACTGCATCCTTGTCAACTGCACTGAGCAACGCAGCTGCTCCTTAAATTTGATTATAGCTATATTACTACCGAAGATAATTGGGGTCTGTGTCATTAGTCTTACATCAAGTACAGCCTGTGTTTCCCTTTCAGTCATGTTTGCTTTCCCTTCACAGTGGAATAAATCAAGTTCACAGTGATGCTCAGCAACTGTTGTAGGAAGGTTAACATTCAATTGAGCAAAAGAAAGAGAAGGAAAGACCACAAATGGGGGAAAATTGAGCTCTATTAGACACCAGCACCGTCTGACCCTCACTTTCTTGCCCTGCTTTCAACCACTTCCCCAGTTATACTGGGAGTTCTTAGGGAGAAGCTTGGGAGAAACACCCCCGACAGTGCCCTGCTGTGGATGGAGCCATGAAACAACTCTTTCCAACGGGTACTTGTTTGCTCCCTGCGCCCTGGCAGGAGCCCAGGCTCTCCTCTCACACGCTGTGACTCTTCTATCTTGCACAGATTTATTTCAGTCCATTTCCTGCTCCAGCCTGCAGCCCTGTGATAAGGCATCGCCCAGTCTTTACAGGCTGGATTTTATTCTCCCTGCGTCTCCTTGTGAACGGAGGTGCCACTTCTTTTCCATGAGAATTCTTTTGGTTGAGGGTTTCAAGGGCTTCTTACTGAGCCACGATGCTAGCAGGGTAATTGTAAGGGGTATAAAGTCCTAATGGCAGCAGCAAAGAGCTTCAATACGTTTAGAGAGCCACACACTTAAACCCATGCATCATCTGGGATGCGATGCCTTCCTGTGGCAGCCAGCCTTTGGTTTGCAAAGCGCTCACCATGGCAGGGATGGCTGGGACAAGAGTTTGGCAGGGAAAAAGACGATGTGGGAGAGGTTTACACTCCTGCTCCTCACTTCTGCAGCAAGATGTCATGTCCTGGCCAAAGCAAACAGGGAGTGAACCCATCAAAACCATTTGGGTCTCAACAGGTTCCTTTTCCTAGCTTATATTTGGGTGTAGAGCCACATGTACAACCAGCTGAGGCTGCTAAAGTCTTTGGTAGTGATAACCGAAATCTGTTATCTTTGGCATCTAGTCCTTCGCCCTCTAAGGGGGATATTACTTACATACACAGCAGCGAGAGGTTTGGAAGGGCAAGGGATTAATCCCAGATTTGGAGGCAATAAAATACAGCCGAGCTAAAAGGGGTTGCAAGGGAAGTTTATAATCGAGATCTGCAGCACTCGGGAGGTGATTTGCATTTAATCGGGACAAGAAAATATAACTGAATTTAGTACAACCGTTCTCTTGAGGCTCAGCTCGTAAACCAGCGCTTTATCTTTGCTCCGAGCTGAGCCCGACTGCTGTGACAGAGGCTGATTAAGGCACATTAGCATTCACAGAGCTTAAGTGAGGAATTAGCACATCCTCAGGAGCCATTGTGGGATGGAAGGTCCATCATAAGGACCACTCCTGTTGGTACTCACAGAGCTCAGTCTGCTCCGGGCAGTGGATGCTGAGCGACCCGGGATGGGATTTCTCCAACCAAGAGAAACCCTTTGTCCTTTCAGCCCCAAGCAGACGTTTGGGTTTAGGTTTGTGCTATGGACAACTGAATACACACTCAAGGGGAGCATGGGGATGCTCCAAGATAGCAGCACACACTGTGCTGACAGGGGCTGGGGCTCCTGGGCAAGCACCCCCATAAAGGTACAGTACATGCACCAGCTCAAACCTGAATTTAGAGCAGCGGCTCCTTCGTCAATTCATATTCTGGTCAAGCCCCTTAACAATGATGCTGGAGACAGTTAATGAATGCAAGTGAAGACAGCTCTTCCTGGTATAATTTGCTTCTCCCTGCCTCACACACCTATCATTTTCCTGCGGTTTGTTAACAATAAGTATTCGCATAACTCATTTCAGTACGGACAAAACAGTGTTAGTAATGTTTTGTTCCCTTCATGTATGTGTCAGGCACTTGCTGAATACCGACTTGAATGCGTAGATGCTATCCCGAGGTGGAAAGCAGCATCTCACAGCAAACAAAGCACAGTGCTGGCGTACTTCGAGTAACTTCGCAGCATTAAGCCCTATCAATTGCTTACAAATAATGAAGTAGCAAGATACCAGTTGACAATTAGAAAGGAATAATCCCCAGTTCCTGCTCTGGGATGGATCTGCCACATGGTTCTTTGCTTGGGAAGCCCTGGCAGGACACAGCTGGGGTCTGTGCTCCTACCTGGGAAAGGAGCATCTTCCTGGCATTAGGCATAACAGGATAATACTCCAAACATCTCTTTGTCTGTCACTGGTGCTTTGGTTTAAGACCTTTTCTGCAGTCCTTTCCCCACTTAAACCAGGCACAAGCCCTGCTGGCAATCCCATGTGCTCAGAAGGTGATGTAGACACAGTGCTGGAAGCATTTATGTCTAACAACCCCTTTTCTTGTGCTCAGGACAGCACAATAAGTGCTAGGAATATATACAGTGAACAACAGATTGGGAGCCCACAATGGGAAGTCACTTAGAAAAGAGAGGAGGAACTATGCTACCCCTTAAATGAAGATATCACATCTCTGATATCACTGCTTTGCAGCCTAAAGTGTGGATTTCCATGTAGACCTTTAAGGTTTTCTTTCAGATCTTAAAGGAAAGGATGCTCCCAACTTTAGACGACAATTCTATTTACCACACTAAAATATGAACTGTCCCAGGCACTTTCCTAGGTGAGTTTTTAAAGCATTCAGCTCCGAATTAGTTTCCTTGGAAGGGTTTCGGTGCACGGCATCTTTTCCATACCCCTATTATTTGGTATTAACTTCTGTGGTTGCTCCATGGAGCACTGGGACTCTAAGATGGGAGCTGACAACACACACAAACAATCTTTTCATCCCAATAAGCTGTAACTAAAGAAATGATAGGAAATCCATCAGGAGGAGCCTGGATCAGGAGGATGGGCAGGGAAGTTATCTTCCAAACTGAAGGCTCCCCCACAGCTGGAGCCTGGTGGCATCTGGTGCTATTATCACCTACTCAAACACGGCTTTTTAAACGCTGTGAACTTTAAGTCAGAAATGATGCCTCATAAACATTAGAAAAACGTGCAAAAAGCAGCATATTACAAGGAGATAAAACCCATACACTGGCGATTAACAGCACCTCAACTGTTTCATTGATGCGCCCAGGAAGGCAATAGGGCACTTGCCTCAGGCTGTATTTCCTGGTACCTTGTTTTCTGCTGGTTGAGTAGCCAAGTCACGCTTTATAAATGTACTTAATAGGCTGGTGCCGTTTATCACCTCCTGCAGTTGTGCCTTTCACCGGCACCAGCCTCTCGCAGACTGCATTAGCATAGCTCTGCTGTACCTATACATCCAGATAGCTTCCTAAGGGCTGCCCCAGGAGAAAGGAGGGATCACCCTGGGCACCCTCAGAAGCAGTTATACTGGTGATGCTCGAATCTTATGGCTATAAAAGCTCTTGAAAGTTGCCCTTAAACCTTTTCATAACTTAATGGAATTAGAAAAAGGCTGTGTTAATGCAAGGGGCTGACATTTAGCTTGGAGCAGTAACAAGCTTGGACTGCTGCTCCTCCTGCACAATTAAGGAGGCACCAGGGCTGATAGGCAGGTCCCTCCCATCAGAAACGGGACAGCCTGGAAAGCATTCCCAGCACGTGAATGTGCCATCACCTGGCTGTCACTGTGATGTCCCTTCATCCCTAATAGAGTGAGATTCCCATCTGCTCCCTGGGCACCGCACCAGCCTTCGCCTTGTGCACAATGCTCATTACCAGCATGGACTGATAAGCATAATTAGAGCTGGGAAAGCACCAAGGTATTACAAGTGACTCCTTATCAAGTAAGTACAATTCTTAAACCTTTCATGTGGGCAACTGCACAGAATTGGCAATTAACTTGGTCTAAACGTGTCAGGATCTGACCAGCCAGCACTGCACCTCCATGTGCAGGATGCTCTGGGAGCCATCAGGAGCAAACCCTCCTGAGATCAGGCCTGGGATGTGCTCATTGGAAATGCACATCCTGGCCTCCTCTCACACAAAGCACAGGGAAGACAAGTGATGGGCACGACATTTGTCTCCCTGTTTTGTGCCTTGTCCATAGCCCAGAGACATCTCTCCAGGGCATAAACTCATTTGCAAGCAGATGACAGTGATGGGGAGACAGACAGGGATGCAGGAGCTCGCTCTGCAGAAGCATTGCGACTGAAGAGCAATTAAAGCAGTGGGAAACCTGCTGCTAATGTCAGTGACAGAATCAAGTGATGAACAGTTTTGATCCTCTTCATTTAAGAACACCACAGACAAATTTGTTTCACTGTTTTAAAGCATATTGACTTTAGCAAATACACTATTCCCATTAGTAACCTATAAAGGGGCTGAATTCAGTTAAACAGAAGGTAAAGAGGGCTCAGGCAGCAGCAGGGAGAGGGCACTATGGAAAGGCTGACTGATATTGTCCATTCTATGTGTACCCAGATGCTGTCAGTTCTCAGGCCTGATGCCCACTGCTGAGCCTCCATATGCCAAGAAGGATGCTAAGCAAGCAGGATCACTCATTCTAGTCCCTGACAGACCCACAAAGCCCTGAGCCCCATGAGAAACTTCCCCACTCCACCTCATACAGAGTGCTGAGCAAGGGTTTGATGCAGTAACTGGAATGGATGTGTTTTAAAGCACTTGCTGAGCTCTTATTCCTCAATTATTTAGGTGTGTCTCCCCCTTTCGCACTTTTCCCATGGAAATACACGTTATTGCAGCAGAGCATCCTTACTTCCCTCACTTCCCATAGTGACAAACAGCCAGAGTCAGCACAGGAGAGCACACTATTGGTTGGCTCAATCACTGATGGGTGCAGACATCCTTACAGACCAATTTGGTGCCATTGCTCCAAGGTTACCCAGCCCATGATGCCAACACAGACACATAACCCCTTTGTACATGGGAGAAGCACAGCATGGGGTGTAAATCCAGGGGCTGTGTGATAATAAATGAGCTCAGCCTTCAGCTGCAGCCTCTGCACCAGGCAGGGTATCGATTTCAACATGATGAGAAAATGAAGAAGGATGATACACTTCATCCTATTGATTGTAACTATTAGTGATAAGGGCAGGTCCTCCATCCAGCTGCCTGCCCCCATTGCAGGAAGGCACAAACAGTGACTAACCAGCCTGTCTCGGAACAGACCATTCCATTGCTTTTTTGCTCACAGAGCATTACTCTATTGCCAGCCAGGAGCAACCACCAAAGCACCCTGTGAAAGCATGAGGAGGGAAGATGAAGAACTGAACCTTGATGATGGAGTCCAGATTAGAAAGCATTTGTGGGTGGTAAGGGGCTTGGGGTCTCTTCAATGCATTACAAGTCACAGCTCACGCATCGCACTTTAATGGCATTTGCCCTCCAGCCTTTCCATTAAAAGTAAAGCAGAAGCCAGCACCTCCCATGGAAATGGCCCTTTCTCCATCCCCACTGGCTGCTCCTTCCTCAGCTCCCCCTTCAACATCCTCAGAGACAGGCTCCACATAGACCATAACCCATCTCCTTCCATTAAACACATACCTCTTGCACCCAATGCCTCAGTCACTGACTTAGAGTCTGCTTGATGCAGCTCAGGTGTATTCTAAAGGTCCTGATTGAACTTTCAGATAAATAATCCTGCACTTTCTGCAGAGCTATGAATAGGAGATATTTCCATAAGAAACCAGGAGGAAGACACTCATTCTTGCTGCATGAATAATAGATAGCATCCCAAACCTAGACAGAAAAAGGCCAAGCATGCATGCAATCACAAACCCCATCACTGATGTGGGGGGAGCTGGAGGCATCACGACACAGCCACATCCTCCCCTCCTGCCTTGACTCACCATTAGAAAGCAGGATGAGGGCATGGGGAGCCCTGGAGAGCAGGCAGCTGCTCTCATCAAGGAAAGCGTGCTTAATTAACACAGGAGGTTTAATTAGCTGATGTTTCTAAGGAGCTCTGAGAGCCTGAGGTGAAAGGCAGCAGATAACTGCAAAGTGTTATTATTGCATTTCACCAGAAGTGGTTTATTGCTGTTAGCTTCCCCTTCTCCCACTGCTTTGCCTTGTTACACCTCCTGAACCCAATACCCTCCTCTTCCTCAAGCTCAGCCCTTGTCCTTTGCTCCTTCTCCCAGTGCAACTGGCATTTGGAAGCAGTTTTGGGGGCCGGAGCTGATGCTTGGAGCCAGAGCAGCAGGTCCAAGGATTGGGGATCCAGTGATGGAGCATCCCAGTGGGCTCATGCCTGGGAGCATGGGGCACAGCAGGCACCCCCAGAAGCACCACTAGGATGTGATAACAGATCCCAGGCTTGGTGCAGGGTTTTTGCTGCCATTAATATAAGAGCTTCTGAAGACAACCTCCCTTTGCTCCTGCTGTGGCACTGAGCATCCATCAGACACACATATTCCTCTTACCCAGCTCCTGCCTGGGGGGAGCTGCTCTCCCAGCACCCAGATGGGTTCAGTTTCAGACCACTTGTCTATAATGGAGCCACCAGCCTCGATAAGAGCAAACCAAAAGGCAGCAGCTTTCTGCACAGCAGGAAAAGCACATTTGGAAGTGAAGGGAATGGGAGCATTCGTTTTAATGGACTGCAGGGGCACAGCCCAAGGCAGGCTGCAGAAACTGCTGCATGGGCAAGTTTTAGATGGTGGATTTGCAAACTTGGATGCCCAGAATGTAATAAGCTTTAATGTGGGTCTCAGACCCACAGCTCAGCTCAAAAGGAAACAGGACCAGCAGCTTTCAGTTCTAATCTAATAGATATTGTGGGTTCATAAAGCACTGCAGACACAGGAAGTGTTACTGGGGACTCATTGGTGTAAGACACCCAAACACCAGTGATGAGAACTGTGCCAAAAGCAAGAGCTGCTGTGGAGCAATGAGTGGTGTGTGTTGGCAAACAGAGCCCGAAAGCAAACACAACCATTTGCTAGCATCAAAGACACCTCAAAGCACTTCTAATTGCAGGGATGAGGCCAGGAGGAGACACCAAAAAGCAGCTGCAGGGGGAGGACCTGGAACCTGTTCATTTGCCATTGAAGATGCTGTTTTCCTGCTAAATGCATGTTCAGACACGTTACAGAGGGATGCAGCATTCCCAGGTCCTTGTGTCACCTCCTTGTCACCCCCAGAGGACAGGGATAGACTCACACACCTTAGATGTGTATTTCTGGCCATTCTGTAACTCTTCCTTAATGAACTGGGACTGCAGTGATAGGATGAGGGGTGATGGGTTCAAACTGGAACAGGGGAAGTTCAGATTGGAGATAAGGAGTTCTTCATTGTGAGGGTGCTGCACTACAACCACTGCAGCAATCACTGCGTTCCTCTCTTAGAGAAAGCAGAAACCAACTTCATAAAGCTGCCACTTACAATGTTCCTGGCAGAGATTTTGACTGATTGGGAGCATAAACACAGATACAACCATTACAGCAATGTCCAACAGGCAACATAACTCCAATGGGTTTAAAGCAAATGCTGTAGAGGTGGCTTGTCTCTTGGTGTGGTTCATTCTTTGCTATGACACCAGCCTACTCTCAGGCACCTGCACACTGATGCTACCAGACAAGGATGCCAACACTTGCACCCACTCTCACCTGATGCAGAGCTGCCTTGTGCCCTGACCAGCACCTTGTTCGGAAGGATACAGGATGCTCTGACCCTCTGCTAATGGTCCTAATGAGCACAGAGCTAATGGTTGCAACTTTAGTGCAGCAAAGCCATGAGTAAACTGAATAGGGAACAGTGCTGAGAAATCCTGAATCCAAGTTGTTTGTGGACTTTAAAATAGGATAAAAACAGCAATAAGAAAAAGGAATTTCAATTACTCACCAGGTCTCACCTGCTTTAGTGCAGTCACAACCCTTGTGCCTGTATCTGTCCAGAACCTTCAGGCTTCTCTCCCCTCAGGTCCCTGGTGCATCTTGCCAACGATCTGGTGTCATCTCCAGCTCCATCAGCATATTCCGGTCATGTACATGCTGCACCACAGCACCACACAGCCCTAAATGCTCAGGTCCAGGTCAGACAGTGCTTCCAGCCCCCATTGCAGTGCCTGGGATTTAATACCCAGCCCTGGGAGTCACCCCTGGGGTTATTTACAGCTCCACTTGTCCCAAGAGCAGAATGAATCTCAGGCCTCTCAAAGTGATGGGTTGCTGGCTTATTAATAAAGCCCTGAAAGGGCAATGCCAGCTCATCCAGCTCAGTGCCAAGGCTGCTGCTGGCAGCTCGACAGCCTGTGTTAACAGAAACAGTGCATCCATCCCAGAAGATGCTGTGAACCAGCCCTGGACCACTGCTGATACAGCCAAGAGCAGTGATGGCAAACAGGCTTATAAGGAAATCAGGCCCCTGGTGCCTGGCCAGGAGCTTTATGGGCAATGGTGGTAACAAGCCTGGTTCATCAGGGACCAGCTGAGCTCAGAGGTGTGGATAACCCCTCCTTAGGGACCTGCTAACCAGCAGAGCCTTGGCTTCACTTGTGAGCAGCACACAGGCATCAGCCTGCAGCATGAAAACGAAGCACAGCTGCCAAGAGCACAGGAATTGTGCTGCAGATCAGACAATCTCTGCTGGACAACCAGGAGCATTGATGTTGTGAGCCCATGGAGGGGAAAATACTCAGTATCTACAGAGTCTGCTATTTTTGGTTGAGGAATGGGTAAACAGCAGCACATTTGGCACCTGGGAGTCACTGAAGATCATGTATAGGAAGCATAAAAGCCCTATTTCTGCTGCACTGATTGGTGCTAGCAAGGGCATCCTGGGCATGCATTGCAAATAGCAGGAGCAGTAAATCTGCAAGGGCAGCAATGAGTTAAAGCGTTCTGCAACAGAGCAGGCATAAAGCATCACCCAGCATGGTGCTGTTCTGTGCTGCAGATCCAAGCTCTGTGACCTCCAGCATCCCTCTGTTGTGTATGTGAAAGCACTGGCAGTAATCTGCTGAATTTCCACAGTGTCTTTCATTATAAAGCCACCTGCCCCGTCTGTGGGCTTTGGAGCAGATCCTGACGTGTGGCCACTGCTGCTCTATGAGGACAAGAGAAAGGCAGCGAGTGAAAAGCACATGCAACGTCCAATTGAAACTGCAGGAGGAAATACCTGGCCAAGAAAAAGGAGGTAGAACTTGAAGGGAGAAGAGCCAGCAGAGATTTAATGGCCCAGACTGCCTGTCTGATACAGCATCAGAAATAACAGCACATCCAGCCCACAGGAACGCCGTGCCAGGGAATGGGGCTCATCAGTGACACAGACGGAGGTGCCTCAGCCGCATTCTGTCACTGGAATAAATCATCCCAAAGAGGCCAAATGACTCAATAAGTCTTGGTCCCTTCTCTGCTCCGAGTGTCAAAGCTGTTCCTGAAAACAAGTGGTTTATGTGGGAGCTGAGATCCATCACACCTTGCCTTGCACAGCACAAACACTGCGAGGGTGTGATAATGTGCCTTGGGAGACTGGATCTGCACTGCACAGCCCCAGCTGTGGGTATTGCAAGGGATAAAACACCACCACACATAAAGCTGGTGCATCACTGGGCAGGATGCATGTGGGTGCTGTGAGAAGGCACTGCCTGTGCTTGGCTCCTCATGGATGCTGTACCAGGGATGGGGACCTGGCTCTGGGGACCAGCACATCCCAAAGGATGCTGCTGGTGCTGCATGGGCTGTGAGCTCACACTGATGGGCAGCACCGCAGCCCTTGCTGCCTGGGGCTTGAGTGGGGAGAGCAAAGGTGCAGAGGAGTCACAGAGCATCTGCAAGTTGTATATATCCTTTAACCATGCATTTAATTAAACAGAAGCCTTGTGCTTTATATTAAAATCACCAGCAGCTGACTAGAACACATCCGCTGCAGCCTGCATGGGAATGGCAATGGAGCTGCTCTGTGGAAAAGCATCCAAGAGAAAAAGCTAATCAATTTCTCTGAGGCTTTTCCAAGTGACCCTCCTGGGTCCACAGCAGCCTGGGCTTGCTGTGCAAAGAGAAATGGGTCATCGGGTTTGAGCTTCATGTATTCCTTATTGCTCCCCATGAACAGCCTGAGGATGCTGGCAGTGAGGCAGGCAAGGTGGGCAGACGGCTGCTGTCTGGCTGCGTTTGCCACTGTGCCCTTAGCACTGGAGGGCGATGGATGAGTTCCTGAGCTCCACTTGTTATTCCCAGCACTGTTTCCCTGTCTCTCTTCCCAGCAGGAAGCCTCATGGGCTCTGTCCTTGTCAGACAGTGACTTGCCAAGCTCATGTATTGGGGGAGTGCAGTACTGGGGTCGTGGATGATGCCCCAGCAATGCCTCCAGAATGCAGCCCATGTGGGAAGCACCAACCTCATAATGGATTTCATCTCCAAGCCCTCCAAATGACGACTGGTTCATTAAAGCAGTGAAAGGAACCCAGGGACAAGGCCTGAATGTTAAATCCCCAGCAGGGTGAGCAGGTCCAAATGAGGATGCTCTTGGCAGTAACGGGTTGTTCTGCAGCCTGGGCTGGGTGTCCCTTATTAGTGGGTGAACCAGGGCTGGAAGATTGATGTGCTTTTCCATATTCCTTTTCTTTTGGCCTTTGCTGGCATTGTGTTGGTGCAGTTTTGGCTGTGCTGCAGGGGTCAGGAGCATCCACAGTGTGGGTCTTTCCCCATTCTCCCATCCATATTCCCTACAGAGCCAGGCCAGGGCAGGGGATACAAGCGGGGCTCCCACTCTAAGCACAGAGGAAACATCAGAGGTGCAGTGGGAATGGGAAAGGCTGGTGGCTATAAGGGGTGTGTGTGAACCAAAGGGGCATCCCACCACTTCAGAGCCAAGGTGAGCAGTGTTTGGCTGGTGGCAAAGAGATGCAGCTGAAATAAACCATAAACCAAGAAAGCTCCAAGGGCACAGCACAGATTTCAGGTTCTTTATTTCCTGTTGAAATACACATCTGTGATGGTCCTCACTTTAGTACAGACACAAACTCCCTGTTCTCAGAACAGAAATCAGCAGGTTGGGTGCTCTCACATACGCTGCTGAATGGCAACAGAGGGAATTGTACAAACCCCCTAACCACAAACCACACCGTGTGCAGCTCACATCTGTCAGTGACAGCTCCAGTCTGTACAATGTAAAACAATAAATGCAGTTCAGATGCTGTAGAATTAGGTGGTGGTTGTAACACTATTTAAAGCTCCCAAATTTGAACTAATACGAGGTTTATACTACTACATTTTACCATTTACTACCTTTTTCCCTCAAACCTAATTTGTTGCTGTAATTATATTGAACTGAAGCTGAACCTTTTCCCAGTCTGCATCCAGCTTGAAGCTTGTTCTTATTTCAGACCCCAAGAATCTCTGTACCCTAAAGCTTGTCCATAACTGTATCAGATACTCAAATAACAAACCAGTACATCTCACTATAAACTTGAACTGGTCTGTATCATTAGCTCATCTCTGCTACAACACTAAGTTACACAGAACTGATTCTGAGGGTGAAAGTCAACAGCAGCTCTAATGAGCATCACTATTGCTGTGATTACAGCCAGAAAACAATGGGTCCATGGACCCTGTGTCCCACAACCCATTGCAGTGCCCAGGCACCGGCTCCTCACTCACCTCCAATCCTGATTCCTCTGATTCCGCTCATCCCTGGCCCCACTGAGCTATGTGGCAGCATGGGCAGGTCTGACCTGGAGCTAGCAGGAGGCAGCTGGGTTTCCGGATGCATGCAGTGATTCCCATTAGCAGGAGGAGCAGGCGTTCTGCACCGCAGCCTGCTCCCATTCGAGCCAGCACCACGGGCATGAGCAGTCACCAGCTGATGCCTTCCCTGCCACCCCCTGAGCTCTAGGGCAGCACCAGATGAGATGCAGGGACCTGGCTCCATCCTTGTGTGGCTGCACAGCCCCAGCTCTGGAGGCTTTACCCTGGAGTCGCAGGAAGAAACACCAACATCCGATGCTGCTGGTCCTTGCCTTGTGCTGTGGTACATTCCATCTTGTCACTGCCCTTCTCCAAGAGCAGTACCAAAACTGATGTGTGAAGGGTGAAACAACAGAGATCCTCCGGGCAGCACCTTTGGATCAAGCAGTGATTTATTAGTGTAGTGTCCTCTGAAACAAACACCCCATACACAGAGGCCAGGACCCAGCTCCTTGACCCAGCTCTGGAGCTCAAGCAGGGCCACTTAGGGCCATGAGGGATTCCAAGTATCTCCAAGGACAGAGACACCCCAGCTCCCTGTGTTATTGCTGAGTGGGGGGGTTCATAGTGGGGCTGTTGTCCAGGACTAGGCTGGGATGCCTTTGTTCATCATCATCATCCTTCCAAAGAGAAGGGTTCCACAAGCACAAAGGATGCTAACGTCCTGCTGCACATGGGGATGTGCTGGGGAAGGGCTCTGGGCTGACCTGGGGGATCAGTGGGGCTGGAGCACATCCCATGCCCCTGCAGAGCTCATGCCTAGGAAACATCAGTGGGTCCTACCCAAGAAATGCTGAAGCCAGAGGGTTGGGAGAAGGTAATAAACAGGCCAGAAGGAAACAAGACTTTGCTCACAAGCAGAAAGCCTCCGATTTAGCCTTCTTGTAGGCACTCAGTGGTAAATGGCCATAGATGTGATGTTCAGGATGACAGTCAAAATCAAGATGAGTTTTACCAAAGTGCTGTTTCCCGTGGGTAGAACAGCTCTTGTCTGCTTTTCTGGTGCAAATATCTTCATAGGTTGTCTTAAGGAGCTTTCCAGGTCACATCAGTGCTTGCTGGGCTGTATCAGAGACTGCACTGATTTAGACTGCCCTGCTTATCAACCCTGCTTCACTGCCCACGGAGGGAAATCACTAGAAAAGAGCATCTCTCCTTTTAGCTCTGTTCCATACGGTTTTAGCTCAGCAGTGATTTTGGTTCCCTCTACAAGTTGCTTTACTTCAGCTCTTGCCAGCCAGGAAAGCACACACGTCCTGCCTTTTACTGTGCCTGTTCCTATTTGACTCAGTGGAGTGACACAGCACAAATCACTATCTAATTCCATCAGGGTTGAAGCAGAACACGATGGTCACTCAGCCACCTTTCGGTCTCATTCTAGGTGATGGATCCTGAGTCAGCGCAGAGCCAGGCTTGACACTGATGGGTGCATCAAATCCACATGGGATCCAGATGGAACTTTGCAGGATGTTCCCTCAGCCCAAGTCAAGGCAAAGCAAACCTGAGGATTTGGGATTGGGGGGAATTGCTTGGTTTAAGTTAGCACTGCCTTTTTGCTGAGGGTCATGTTAACGCATCGCTGTGCTAATGAACTGAAGACTGGCATTAGGAAGTGACTCACATAGGGGGAAGTGATGGAGACAGCACTCCCGGTGATTTAGAGGTGCATGATCTAAGCTGGACTTAGGCCAGACCTCTCTGAAGGTGCGTGTGCTGCTTAAACCTGCAGGGAGAGCGGAAGGCAGGGGTCTGAGCAGTCAGTGCCTCATACTGCTTCCAAGGGCAGGTTCAAGGAAGAATCCACGTGGCACCTATTGAAACAAAGCTCCCCTTCCTGCAGCCTCAACCAGAACATCCAGAGCCACAAACATCTCTGTTTCCATGCTCTGCAAGGCCAGACATGAAGGCAGCATCCTCACAGAGCCCACCTGGGGTCCCCAATCAGCCCTGGCTGCACCATCCCAGGCCTGGCTCCTGCAAGGGTGTTAGTTCATCAGTTAATACCCTTGCCCGTTTGAGACCACATTCCCCAACAAAGACAATAATTTCCTCATTAGGAGAAGCTACTGAATCAATAGCACAGAGCTGTGAGTGAATCGAGGTCATTTGTCTGTTGAGATCAGCATTAATCTCATTAAAAAGTATGTGGAGTGGGACTTTACAGAAGACACTGTTCTGAACCTATTTCATATAATAGGTTCTGAACCTATTTCACTATTTCTTCCTTTCTGTAGAGAAAACCTCGTTCTGATCTATTTCTGACCATCAGCTACCTTTGAAAACCCCCTTTCCAACCCCTTGGTGTTCCTTTCTCTTCACAGAGCAGCATTCTTCCATCATAACCCCCCCAACACCGAGCCTGGAGACAGCCCAGAATGGGTGGATGAATGGATAGCAACAGGGTCTGCTGTGCTCAGGCACTGGGAGGTGATGCTGGAGCTGATGCAGGGCTGCTCTGCCTCCCCCATCCCTTTTCCAGCGCCTACAGGATGCAGGGTGGGAACTGGGATGGAGCCAGAGGTTCCCATCAGAGCTGGACCAAAGACCCTGCAATGAAAGAGCCATCACTGGCTCCTGGCTCGGATGCAGCTGAGGGCTGCCTCATCCTATCAAAGTAAGCCAAGGTTACCCTGGGTGGTTGTTGCTGTGGGCTGACAAGGTGCAAACCAGCTTTTATTGTCTTCTCCCCATAACATTATTGCTGCTGTTACAGGCTGGGGGCAAGCTGCCAAAGCAGCACAGGTTTTGATGGAAGCAATTTCTTAACCCATGAACTTAGAGGAGGTTTTATGCTGTGGAAACCATAGCCCTCGTTTCCAGGAGTGAGGGAAAGCACAAAATATGGGCCTAGCTGAATGCCTGAAGGATTGGTTAAGGCTCAGTTAGGCTGCCTGGTGAAATAAAGGCTTTCCATAAGCATCCAATGTGTACTCACACAGAGCCAGTGTTGCCAACCACTACATTTGGACTCATTCAGTTGTTTACATTTATATGGTAACTGCTATGATTATATCAATGGGTTGGAAGTCTGGAGTGAAACACCCATCCCACACCTTCCCTTGGGCTCAATTGCTCCAGCCACTTTTCTATACAGCAAATGCTTCCAGGCTTTATTCCTGCTCCCTTTGTCCTGCGCAGCCTGCAGTGGGTGGCTGCAGGAGATGCACATATCCCAGCAGCTTCCTTTCTTCTGGAGCTGGTGTGATTGAAACCCCTTCATTCCACTGCCTCCCTGCTCAGATGAATGGGAGCTTCCTCTTTCAAACCATTGTCACTCTATTTATACAGCATTTACATGGGGGGTGCCTGTTCCAGGCTGCTGCTGGCACTTTGCACAGGGAAAGGGATGCTCCAGGGATTGACAGTGGTTTTCCCATCTTCTGCTCTTTGCAGAGCAATGGGATGTTGGGGTAGGGGGACCTTGGTTTCTGCTGTAGAAGCTTGAAGCTCTCCCTTTGCTCCTCGTCAGCATCAGTGAGCAGCTTTGCTGGCAGAGAATGGGGGGAATAATATCTCTTATCTCCTTGTTCTCTCTTCCAAATGTCCTTTACTGTCTGTGCCCTTGGATCCCAGATTAGGAATTGTGCTCAGGACTCATTCTGAGCCCAACCTTTTACCATTTGACATGCCAAAAAATGCTCAGCAAAGAGGTGATGTTCAGGCTGTCTCGGAGGTGTCACAACAGGCACAAAATCCTGTTAAAACAGTCCTTGTTGTAAATGCATCCATAGAGCTATGAAGAGAAAAATAAAGGCAGAGATAAAGAAAGATAGAGGCAGTGAATGACAGATCCTAAAGCAGATCCTGTGGTACCCACAGTGCTGGTGATGATGCATTTTACTTCTTAGGCTTGGCATCCATGGTCACCAGGTCCAAAAGGGGGCTGAAAGTGGACAAGACCATCCTGGAGAGATGCTGAGCATCAGCTGCTCCTGTTCTGCCCCATCCTGCAGCAAAACCCCCTTCTGCAACCCTGCTGTTGGAGGATATGAAGCGAGGTCCTGGCAGCATTACAAGGCAGCCACAGTCGGAGATGAGTTTAGTAGCCCTGGCAGCATTATGAGATGCACAAAGGTGCTGGGGAAATGAGGATATGATATAGAGAAGGAACTTTATAGAGTTTGCTCCTGTATAACATAGAGATGCTCTGCATGGGAAATGCAGAATATACATACAAATGTTTTCACTCCTCAATTTAAAGTAACCTTGGTGGATGCAGTGGTTGTGCTGCATCCGTTCTCAAAGAGCTCTAATCTGCCTGCAGACAGTGTTTGAGCCTGGGGTGCTGGACTAGCCTCAACATCAGAGGAGAGCATGCAATCTGGAGGCATTTCTGCAGGGATCACTGACTTAGAGATTTGTCTTTTTGTGTCCTGCTTTGGAAGCCTAATGAACTTAGGGAAAGCAAGAGATTAGAAGGATTGAGGGACTGAAGCCCAATTGACTGGACCAGGACAATATTGGCACCAAATACCACACAGCTCCAACTGCTCCGGATGGGAACAGGATGGAGCGAGGGGATGTGATGGAGCACTTCAATCTCACCTCGTGCCTCTTGCTCACTGGGGCTGGTGGGATGTGGCACTGACCCTCTGCTCTTGCCTATGTGCAGCTTTGCAGTGGCACTGGACAAACCATCCACTGAAAGCTATCAGATTGGCAGAAACACCTTGATTTACCTAAATCAGAGGCAGATCCTCTGCTTTTGGTTGTTCTCTTAGACAACCCAGCCAGGTAAGAACAAAGCCAGACAGGCTGAGACCAGCCCAGCTCACTGCAGCAGCATCAGAGCTGGCTCCACACCTGCCTAGGGAAAGAAAGCGTGTTGGTGCTATCATCAATCTGCTGCAATTAGCTTGCAGTGATTACTTGAGCACACAAGGTACATGGGGTTTTCCCCTCTCCTGGTAAAATCAGCTCTGCAGCACCCTGGGTACAGCTTGGAGGAAGGTGCAGAGGCTGCAGGAGGGGTATGGGGGGAAGGAGGCTGCACACGCTTGAATGATGCGCTCCAGTTCCGTAAATCACTGTCTCTGTAAAGAGGCAGTTTAGCTTCAGGAACACTGGCATCTTATGCTACTACCCAAAACCCAGTAAGTGGAACAGCCCCACAGCTATGAAACCTAAGGAGATGCTTACTCGTCTGTGAACAACCCATTCTCCTCCACACATGAAAGGCATTGATGCAAGAGCACAGATTAATCATATTGAGCTTCTTCAGTGTCTTTTACTGTCCCCGCAGAGTAAACAATTAGACTGCAGTGCCTCTGACCCTTCCCTGCGCTCGACTGAAGGCACAAGCACATCCCACAGCCCAGCCGAGCTCCAGGGATGTGGAACAGCAAAGGTCTCTCCTCCAACTCAGTTCCTTCTCTCTGTTTCCATCCCATAGCAATGGGGGTGCTGTGGGGCATAGACCTGGAGCACAGTGCAGGGATAACCCTCTACCATGAGCTTCCAGCAGAGGAAGCTGTCGGTGCAGGAGCACAAGAGGAATGGTACATGCACAAAGCCTATATGGGAATGAGTTCACAGCTCAAACATGCACGTTAGGGACCTGTCCTCACACCATCTGTAACCACACGTGATGCTATTCATCCTCATTTCCCCAGATGTGAAGATGCGATAGGATTGCCCTGTTGTCAGGCAGCTATTATACAGATGTAGCACATCCCTTCGATTAAACACCAGATGAAGATAAAGCACTGAACATTGCCTATTAAATATATCTGCCAACAGATTTCATATGTTACGGCAAAAAAAACCCCAAACCCAAATCACAGGAGTCTCATTTGTTCTTAGAGCAGAAAGGGTCTATTTAGTCTTCACTGCTGGCAGGCAACATATCATGGGCATCTGCAGAGCAACATTTATTATTGATCTGCCTCCTTATTTAGGATAATTATTTCTCTTCTCTCCTTAAGATTTGGGAAAAAAGTAATTTAAAAGGAAATCTGTTCAGATTTGGCTTCTGCTGGTGGAGTCCTACAGGTACCAGTATTGGCTTCAGGACAGCTTCATAGCACGTGCTGCCTTCGGACTTAATGACTTGCAATATTCCCTTTCCCTAAGGTATGGCTCAGCACAGCTTTACAGCAAAGCTGCCTTGGTTTCACCTGCAGTCTGCCTCCTGCAAGCCCTTTGGGTGCTGCTTCCTTCAAAGGGAGGCTGATCAAGGCCACTGGGTAGCACCAACAGCATCCCCTGCTACAGAGCTTGGAACCTTATGGACCACCATAGTATAAATATACAATAACAGTAATAACTCCATGAACATACACCATGAAACCTGGTTTACAACAGCAGTTTTCCAAGTGGCATCACCAAACATCTCTCACCTGAACCATACAGCATTGCTCAACACCAAAGTGCAGAGCAACACACTCTGCTTTGGTTTGTTAAGGTGCATCAAAGCGGATGGAGGACAGATTCCTCACGTACCCATTTGTTCACTTGGCAGACAACTCACAGACCTGCAGACCACGGTGCTGAGCTGTGGCTTGAACACTTCCCCAATGCAGAGCCAGCAGCAGCAGGTCACTGCTCTTCCTTGAGATGCTGGAGAACTGGATTTGCACCTTGTTGGAGTTCCTGGGGAATGAACTGATGGATCCATACAAATCACTGCTCCCTTCCAAAGACACAGCCTCTAGCAGAGTGTGCACAAAGGAAAAGGCAAAGCCTGTTATTTCAGAGATGCAGAAGCAAGGGAATAGCCAGAGTCTCAAGGAATTGTGCTACTACACACACATAAACCCACCAGAGAGACAGCTCTTTAATGACATGGTGCTTAATCTCTAGCAGCATTCACAAGACAGGTTCTCTGCATGCAAAGTGCACTCACCACGTTTGTGCACCAGGGCAGAGGGAGGTTTGGTTTGCATCACTTGTGGTACCCATATGAAACAGGATCATGTTCACTGCGGCTCTTTGCATTGCAGCAGGTGAGGTCTCTTTGTGCTGACTGCAGTAGGAAAGCTAAAATCCTTGTGAGCTCCCTCTTGCCAGTGCATTGGGTCACTTCTGCTTCTGCTCCCCCCAAAGCCAGCGAGGAACAAACACCTTCCCTACAGAGCAGCCCCAAGGCTGGGATCTGGCAGGCTCTGCACACCACTGTTCCTCTTGGATATAGGGATGGGTTTCAGTCACCTTTTGCTCCTTCAAATCCTTTGAGTTATTCCTCTCTGTGAGCAAGGACCCCCAAGCATCGCTCCCTGCTATGGGCCCTGCCTGCAGAGCCGTCAGACTGGGGCCTCCATGGGTGCTGGTACCTTACTGGAGGGGTTCCAGTGGCACCCAGCACTCAGAGCATCCCCAGCACCTCCAGCTCCCTGCAGCCCTGACCCTGCCAAATGCTTCACCTCTCGCAGCACCAGCATGGATGTGGGATACAGGGGTTCTGATGCAGGGAAACCTTTGGTCCAAGCCCTCTGAGAGATGCTGGAGCTGGGTGGGAAGCTCCACAGCATCCAGGGATGCAGGCAGCAGAGCTTTGGGATCGCATCGGCAACGGTGATGAAGCAAACAGCTTCCATCCAGCCTGTAGGAAACCTACTGGCAGGAAAAGGATTTCATGCTTTGAGTTTTCTTTGCTCAGTGACCCATTTGCTTCGCTGAAGTCAAAGAGGGAAGGAAAAGGATTCATCCACTCTACAATCCCCAGGATTGATTATTTTTGCTGCTCTTTATGTGTTGACACAAACCATGCTGGAGAAGGTGAAGAAAGTATGTTTATTTCTGCTTGAAGACTGATTACATCACTATCATGGGTAATGTAATAGAATAGCTTTATACCCTCGGGAGGAATCTAAGAATAAATATGAAAAAGTAAAAGATTCTGTTTCCACTGTCTCTGTAGATGGGAGATGATTAAGTGCTGTATTTACAGGGGAGTTATCATACTCTAGACTCTGTGCTGAATAAATATTATCTTGAAAGGCTAAAAAAGTCCATTGAAATCGTTTAACTCACCACAAAATTGGAAAAAAAGCCCCAAAAATAATATCCATGTGTTTGTCCCAAGCGAAGGTTAGTGACATGTTAATAACCGGATCCCTATGGGATCATTGTCCAAGAAAGGAGCCTCTCCCTGCTCTCCAGGTCCCCTTGCAGAAGCAGCCTCTGTGGTTTGCCTTGTCTTGACTGATGGACTACTACTGGTTCTTCAGGCTGCAAGACACAAGTGAAGCATAAGTCACTCCGTGGTCCAGAGCTGGGCTCTGTGCACTTCCAGCCTTCCCAGCAGCATCCATCCCGATGCTCGTCCCATCAGATGGTGTCACCTCCCACCCACTGCTTCCAGCAACTGGAGCTCCAGAGGAACCAGCACTAAGGCAGATCCAAAGAGAATGGGTCCTAAGGGAAACCTGCAGCTTTCCTTGCAATGGAGCATGGAATATAGAATAATGGAATGGTTTGGGTTGGAAAGGAGCTGGAGATCATCCAGTTCCAGCCCCTGCTATGGGCAGGGATGTCTCACACTGGACCATGTCACCCAAGGCTCTTGAACACTGCCAGGGATGGAGCAGTCACCACTTCCCTGGGCACCCTGTGCCAGCGCCTCAGCACCCTCACATAAAGAACTTCTTCCCTATGTCCAACCTGAACTCCCTGTTTCAACCTGAACTCATCACCCCTTGTCCTATCACTGCAGCCCCTGATGAAGAGATGGCTAAAGCCAATTTTATGTGAGGGATAAGGAGACTTCAATGCTAAATAAAACATATGGAAACTCTTTGTATCTAAAACATGTTGGCGAGTTTAAGGCCAGTTTTGTGTTCTATGAAAGAAAACTGCTGTAAGAGGCTGAAGGAAGCATACTTTCTTTAGGTCCTCAGCATTGGTGAGCTCAGAGTTACACTCTGGGCATCAGCCCATTGCTTGTGCTTCACATTAAATAATCCATATACCAACACCACGAAACAAAGATGCATGAGGCATCTCGGGGCTTCCAAACCATGACCAAACCAGAAGGTATCAGAGATACCTCTATTTGCACTGACATTAAAAGGGAACAGAGACCATTTAATCCTATAATGAGAGAAAGTATTACACACTCTCTCCTCATAGGCAATGTAGTTATTCAGCTGTTCTCTGGCACTGAAATAATGACAGATTAAAATGCCTTTCAATTCCATATACCTTTTATAACTATTCATCTTCTGGAGTTATTATCTCTCTAAAGGCTTCTTTACATTGTAGGCATCAGTCACTATATGCTACAGAAAGCACATGGAATTTGTTACTGCTACCAATAAGAGTTGCATTCATCAAGAGAAGAATAAAGGCATTTGGCTTGGTTGTAAAACACAGAGTACAACTCAAATATTGACTACCAGCTCCTGGAATGTACTGGAAATCTTGCATCAAAGAGTGCATTGGGTCAGGCTGAGGATGTACAGAAGGGAACTCAACCTCCCACCACTGAGGATGGGGCTGGAAAGGTCCAGGGGGAACAGGAAAAGCACAAAGCAATGAAATAAAACACAATTTGACATAAAGAAACAACAAAATCTGACACAGAAGTCAGGCCAGGAAGCACCAAAACCTTCCTCTAGTCCAGGAAATAGCCCCCAGGAAACATCCATCATCACATCCCACAACCAGGAGCTGTCACAGGCTGTACATACTTGTTTACTCCAGCTAAAATAGGTTGAAAGCGCAATGGGATTGCAGTCGTGGTGGAGGGGGACACTTCTCCGGGTACCACAGTCACACTGCTGTGATGAGCTCTGATTTCTGACATCATAAACATGATGCCAATGAGACATCTGTGCTCTCAATCAGGAAACAAAAGGGAAAAGCCTTGCCCAGGCACCAAGCCTGCTGTCATTTGCTCCTCAGTAAACCTGGGCTTTCACCAGGTAAAGGGCTGTGCAGAAGGGTCTTCAGAGCACACCCTCCAAACTAGGAAGGACCATTCTCAACCCCCAGGAATTCACTTGGACTGAATATTTCACTCCTATCACAGGTTGAATTGATTTTAGCCCAATGCTAGCTGCAGGACTGGGTTGTCTTCTCTGCAGAAGCCCTAAAACTAATCAGAAAGCAAGAGTTTGAAAGGGAAGCCTAGACATGTATTAGCATCTATGAATGTGTAAATGAGTGGTTATGAAACCCCAGAATATATTTGTGAGCTCTAGATGTGGCAGAGAGGTCTGGCTGATCAAAGAGACAAAATAAAGGCGAGAAGACAAAATTCCTCTGTATGGAGGTGGGAATCATCATCCCCATAGAGTCAGACTCTTAATTACTAGGGCTGGAGCTCAGCCTCCAACTGCTGACAGCCAAGAGGGTGGGGGACTGCTCCCAACTCTCACTCCCCAACACATTATTATAGCCCAGAGATGGCACTTACATCAAACGTGGGTCTGGGCTCTGGTGCTCTGCCAACAGCATCTCTGTTCCTTTCATCCACAAGCCCCTGAGGAGCTGCTTCAGACCTGGAACCAGAGCCTCTGGGGCATCTTCCCCAGACACAGCTCCTCTCTCATGGGTGCAGTGATGAACACAGCATCCTGTCCCAACCCCACACCTGCATGTGCTGATCAGAGGGCAGGGATTGTGCAAAGCCCTAAGTTAGCATTCACACACTTTGACCCCAGAATCAAAGCAACCACAGCAATGTGGGGCTTTAGCTCTCTGTTGTGCATTACAAATCACTGTCAGCAGTGATTTGGGAACTTCACCCTTTGCATAAACCAGGAAAGAGGGAAGTTTCTTTACTTCACAAGCAGTAAGGGAAGAGGTTGGCATGTGATGCTCTCCTGGTGTTTCAGAGATAACATGAGCTGGTGTTCCAGATGCCACTGGAAAGGGATCAAGTGATGGTGCCTTGCACCTTGCTCCTCATCCTGCTGCTCCCCTGCTCACTGGCATGGAAAGCAATCAAACAATGGTTCAAGCATCTCCACACATTCATAAATCCCTAGTTAAAGGTTTAGGGCTCCTGCAGATATTCCAGCATCCAGTCCCATTCCAAACCTGTCCCAGTGCCCAAGCTGGGGCAGTGCAGACATTCCCATCGGAGCCTGTGTGCCCATTTGTGATGTCTTAATGGAGAGATTACCCTGTATCCAGCTCTCATCCCAGTTCTTGGCTCTGTGTCAGGATAAAAACCAAGGATGCATTCCCCTTTATTTTCAAATATATGGCTTAAAGTACCTGCACCTTGGATTAACAAATGGGAGCTCATAGACATTATCTTGCTTTGCATATTCACTGGCCTGAGGGATGAGAAATACCTCACTATCAGCCACCTCCTCCTGCATCTTTCATTCCACATCCCAGCCAAGACACTTTCAGTTTCCCCTCTCTTTTCCCAATCTTCTGCTCAGACAAATCCAGTTGGAAGCATCCAGGCAAGCACTGAGCTGCAAGGGAAGAGCTCAGCTCCAGGGTACCCAGCCTTGATCTCTGCTCTGCTACAGGAGCACCATTGGTGGCCATGAGCAGTGAAGGCCCAGATTATATAGGCTGCTAAGCAGCAGTTCAAGGGCTGCTGCGTGCTGGGTTATTTAAAGCTACTCCAACCATGAGTTGCTCTCTGGAGAGCTCTCAAGGACTATAATAAATAGCCACAACTTGACTCATTCCTCATAAACATCCTTCTCTCCTAAAGCAGCTTCTCCGAAGACTCATCTGATTTTGGTGCTTCCAGCCTGTGATCACCTTCCCTCCAACCCATTCCCAGAGCAAAATCCCTGCTCTTCACAAACTGATCCCCCTTCTGCTTTTAATCTTTTAATTAGATGAAGTATGACACTGACATAAAGTGGTTTGTTGCCTTGGCAACCGCAATGCACTGGTTTCAGACCCAGTTACAAGGAGTTGGACAGTCTTGACACTAACCAGCAGTAATGAGAACAGCCCAAGCCAGTGGGTGAAACGCTTACAGGGGTAGGTGGAAGGGCTGCATGGGGGATGCACTGAGATAGAGATGATTCTTGTAGCTAGGAACATGAGCTGTATCAACTGCTTTACCTACCCAAATTCTACTGCTTGCTATGATCACAAGCGCCCTGTGCAGCCTCCAAACACCATGTACATCATTGCAAACAGAAGAACTCTAGCCATGAGACCCCATGGCTGCATCTCTGGGTCCAGCCACATTCAGCATCACCCTGTTACAGAGCCCTTGGACCTGATTCAGGATGAAAGATCTGGGTAACTCATCCCCTCAGTCCCATCGAGAGGACAATGAAGCTGTAAATGCAGCCTCAAACAAGGAGAGTAAAATCTGGTTACATCCTAATTACAGGGTGGGAAGAGCTTTTGTTGTGCACAAGCCCAAGCTGCCAGTCTATTGTCTCCCATGCTCCTGCACTTCCTATAGGCCTGGGGAGAGATCTGCCCTGTGCTCAGCTACTTGGCCTCACAGAAAATTGTGTAACAATGAACAATGGATGGAGGAAATGGAATAATCGGAGCAATTTCCCATAGAAATTGGTCAGACGAATGCCTCTAATTGGCATTCCATTATTACATTTGTAGCATCCTCTCTTTTGAATGTATTACTTTGTTTCCTCTGGTGCTCAATGCCCATGAAAATCTCCGGGGACCAGATTTAAGTCATTATGAATAAATGATAAGAAACTAAATATAGAAAGACTGATAAGAATATTAATTTGCAGAAGAGGAAGGTCCTTCCAATGAAAGCAGAGTCCTGTGCTCACTGGTGTTCCCTGCACAAGCTGGCTTGATCCATCCCAAGATGAAGCAGAAACGGGGCTGTCTAAGGGTGGAGATGACACTCTGCTAATTGCAGGAGCCTGAACAACAGCAGCAGAAGGTGTGGGGATAGAACAGGATGTGAAGCTCCCTCCTGACGCTGAAAAGCATCAGTGCATCTTTCCTGCACATCTCTATCTGCTGTCCGGGAGGCTGCTGTGATTTGACAGGAACTCCTCTATCCTTTGTAACAATACCAATGGCAATAATAATGCAAACTCAAATGGATTGGCAGGGGAAGGATAAATTGCAGCCTGTGCCCAGGCAGTTCTCATTGCAGGTTTCTGATGGGAAGAGCTGTCAGTTCTGTTTCCCAATGGGGGGAATCTGTTGCAGTGGGTAAGGACCCCAACCCGACCTGCAGCATCCCACATGCTGTGCATGTAACCCAGTGGAGCAGGGATACCCCATCAGGGAGCTGTGCTATAAGAGGAAGGGAAACAGAAGCAGGAAACTTGCTGAAGGTCCTTGTTGCTGGTTCTGATCATCCTGCCTCATCTTTCAGACTGTCCTTAAAGGCACCTGAAGTACTTCAGTAACTAATGACACCTTTTATATTCCTCTTCTCATCTGGGCAGTCCTGAGATGGGTTCCCAAAGCTCACATGTAAGTGAATTAAGAGAGATTAGTTCATTAATCTACTCTCTGGTGCCATGTATCTTTATCACTTCATTTTAATAAGTTGTACTAATTGACAGAGCAGACTCCCTCCAATCTCAGACTCCAGTAACACATAATTGCTCTAAATCACAGCATAAACATTTTCACTTGGAAACACTTCATCCCATTATACTCCCCATGCAGTGTGCAACACATTGCTCTATATCCTGATCCAGGCACAGACAGACAGGGAAAGCAGGAAGATACCCACTTGGTCTGATGTTTGGAGCCCTTCAGGTGTGCGTGGTACTGCTCTATGGAGTTCAGGGTGACGCTGCAGATGTTGCATGTGTAGCTGCGTTTCAGGCCTGCAAAGAAAACCCAGAGCCATTAACAGTGTTCCCTTTACAGTATCCCATCTATTTACTCTCCCAAGCCAGGGTATCCATGCATTAGGGAAGCCTAAAGGGGTATTTTAAAGAGGTTCAAAGGCAAATCCCTCCAGGAGCCTGTGGTCCCTGCAGCATCTCATCACTCTCCTGTGAATTCCCATAGAGCATCCCTGCTCTCCCACTATGGAGCACAGGAGGCTCAGTTCATTCCTCTGGGGGGTTTTGTAGCAAGCACAATGCAGAGAGAGCAATTCCTCATTAGTCCATTTAGGAGACAGAGCTTAGGAACTTCATTTCCCCCTGCAAAGGGATGCACTGTGATTTATCCACTGATCGCAGGCAGCCTTGTCTGAAGACCAGAGCTGGATCAGTGCAGGTACAAGGTGGCCTGAATGCTGGAAGCACATTCCTGATGGATTTACTCTTGGCTGCTGTACCTGTCTCAGTCCCTACCCACAAGCAGCCTGCACTTGGCTAATTTTAGCCCTTTGCAGCTACAATAACAAACAACTATTTATACAGCCGCTGCTCTTGCTGCTGGCCAACTGAGTACCACTGAACTAGAAATAACAGCTCAGTGGCTTCACAATAGGTGTTGGGTTTGGTTTTGGGGGGTGGTTGTGGGGTTCTGTTTGATTTGGGGTGTTTTTTACCTCCCACCAAATACTCTGGGCTGCCTCTGCTACTTCCCATTTCATTGTTTGTTTGATTGCCACAGTTAGGAGTGATTTCCTAAGTAACTACACTGCCTTTTATTGTATCCTGATGCAAATTGCAGGGGACATGATCTAAGCTGCTGAGCAGGTTCCTGCAGGAGCAGCCAGGGCAGTGACTGTGCTGGGCACAAGTAAAGGTCATACCCATAGAAGGTTTATCTCCTGCTAGCAAAGAGGAGGCAAATGGCATCAGCAGCACTGAACCAAGCCCCAGAGCATCAGCAGTGGGGACCATGGCCTGTACTTGGCTTGCAAGAGCTGCAGGACCATCAGAGAAGCCACAACCCACAGCTCCCTGCATGGGGAAAGAACTGGGTCTGAGCAGCATTCCCCTCCTAAATCACTGCTCTGCCTCTGGGCACAGATTGCAGGGAAGGAAAAAACGCAGGCAATTAAGGAGATTCATGCACATCTCAAAGAGAAGCTGCAGAGCAGTTTATAACCAAGTCACAGAAACAGTCTCCGAGTACATTGACTGCAAAACATCCGAGCTGAAGGACTCAACCCAACCAAACCAGGCTCTTCCCATCTCGGGGACATCCAGCAGGCAGCAACCAGAATGAGAGGTGAAGGAGAAAAGCCATTCCCTAGGACAGGCTGCTGCCCATCAGCTGCTGGAATGGACTGGGATCAGCTTTGATTCCTCTCAGTTTAGATTGGAAAAAGGCACATTTTGGTCCATTTCTGAGGCATTTCTTCTTAGCACCCTGGTGCACTCCTCCCTCCCCCTCCTCTGGAAGGGATGCTGGCCTATTTGCACACTAATGTTCTACTTTGCCTTTCTAGACAAGTTTTCACCCAAACATTCCTGCATTAGCATCACTGACATTACACACACATCAGCATTACCATGACCATTGATGCTAAAGCAATCCCTCTCCTGTCCTCCTAGGAAATAAGGGAATTGCCTATTTAAAGCCCCTGCGGTCAGGTTTTGGCTTTGCACTGATTCCCATCCATGAGGATGTGAACAGATAGTTTCAAGCTTAATTGAAAGGCTCTGCTTAAAAATAACCCGAGTTGGGGGATTCTCAGCACTGGTTGCTGCGCTCCTAGGGAGCGGTTTTAATGTACCATGTAATAGTCTCTCTTGCCTTTCTACAGGACTATTTCTCTGCAGAAATTGCTAGAACAATTCACTTAGAACAAGTGATGTACGGCAATCCTCAAATCGGAGCAGTTTATGCTTACCATAATTAACTGCAGAGGCTGTAGATACACTTAGCAGTGTATCTACAGACTCCCCCCAAAATCACTTTCTGCTGAGCTTCAAGCATTAGCTGCACTGACAGCCCCACTTCTCCAACACCTCATCCATCATCTCTCATGTAGGCAACTTGACCCCACATACAGCGAAACAGCTTCCTTAACAAAATAGTCCAGAAATATTGGGATGAACACTTGAAAATGGCAAGCAAACGATAATGCAGAAGTATTGGAAGAGTCAGCCCTGTTTTGATGCGTCGTGGTATGGTAAGGGACAAAAACCAGATTGCAAATAGCTTGTGGATGCTCTGCTGACTTCATTCTTGGTGCTGCAGGACTGGTTTTAGTCAAACCCTCTGTCCATGATGCAGGGGAAAGGCTGACATGGTGCAGCAGCACCGTGCTGCAGTGTGAGCCCTCAGACCATGCCGCAATCACTGCAAGGCAGAGATGGGAAGGGGGGGGGGGGGTAAGAAACTGGAAATACTTTAAATTAAGGTAATAAGGTTCTAATGCTCAGCAACTAATTTAACAGCACACATTAACAGCAGCCTTATTGAATCTTAATTACCTGTGTAGGTGGAAACGCCATCAGTGATTACAGTTCCTAACTGGGGACACCGATTGTATCCCACCAGCATGTCAAGGCTACTCATGGGGATGAACAAGGGGCACTCCTGTCCCCCCTCCCATGTCCAGCCTGGGAAGGACTCAGGCTCCTCCACTGCAGCCGCTCTTCCTGACGGCTGGAAAATGCTGCCACAGAATGGGCTGGTTCCATGAACTCCCTCGTGCTCAGCAGAATCACACATCTGCCAACGCCAACAGCCCTATTTTAGGTGGATGGAAACAACACCCGGACTGGAACAATGTTGGAAAGACACCAGGAACCACACCACTGTGTTTCCCAATCACTGCCCCGGAGCAGCCACATTCCTGGGGCAGGACAAGGGCTGCATCCAACCAAAGGCGGTTGGATCAAGCATTAGAACCGTCTGCACTAGGAAACGTCTGTGTTCTCTGTTTCCTATCGCATTCCCACAACACATCACCATTCCTTGCCCTGCGTCGTGGTGTGCATTCATGTAAAATTGAATGGGCTCCTATATCCATCAAATAAAATATAAACCAGTCAAGTCATTAATGTCATTCTGCAGAAAGTGCATGAAAAGACATTCCAGGGGAGTAGTTGTTAAATCACTTTTCACTAACCAACAGTGGCAGCAAAGAATGGGAAGTATTTATAAGGCATACAAAGAAATTAGGAGCTGAGAAGGAAAATGAAACTCAGCACTTGGCCTGACATTGCCAGACACCGTCTGCAACTATGGCATTTGCAATGGCTTCAGGTGACAAATCCCTGTGCAGCCATCCCCATCCTGCTTGCTGCAGGTTATAAGCAAGGATGGGATGAAGAAGGGTCTGTGTGTGTCTTCTGCTCATTTTGTTCATTCAAACAGATGGGAAAGAGCACATGGAATCCATGGAATGAAGCTTTCAGTCACTGCACCAGCCTTGAGAGGGAGCGAGTGTTTTGCTGTGGGTTCTGGCTCTGCACCAGCAATCCGCAGTGCCCAGCATCAATTCAGTTCCCTATGGATGAGCTCGGACGGGCTCTGCTGTGAGGCCCCTGCAGAGCCCACCTGCATCAGAGGAACCAGAACCCTCAGCACTGGGTGATGCCAGATGTGAACCAGGACCTGACGGAGCAGGGATGCAATTCCCTCCATGCCAGGCACAGGCTGCGGGAAGGCAGGAGCTGCCAGATGGAGCTGCTTCTGCTCCTTGTTGCTGAACAGGCACAAGCTGTCAGGGGCAGAGCTCAGGATTCAGGCTTGGCACCACAAGCTCTTTATGACCTGCTCCAGGATGGGCTGGATCTTCCTGCTCTTTCAGGCTATCTCCATGAGCTCTCTCCTAACAAGTAGGAACAGCAGCGTTCCTTGGAGCAGGGATCCTGGACCAGTTCTGCTGGAGGCTTGGGAAGCCACATGAGGATGCTCAAAGAGATGGCTCTGGACCCTAGGTGGTTGTGCACTGCAAACAACCTGCCAAGCACCCTCTGCTCCACCAAAGCATATGGGATCATGCACCTACATGGACCACAGCATCAACTCAACACTCGCTGCAGAAGCAGTGTTGATAGTGTGTTATCTCCCTTTGGGGTTGTTTTTTCTCCTTCTCTTTCTCATTTCCAAGAAGAAAATAAGACTTCAAACTCACAGGACGAGCACTTGGCAAGAAGAACCGATGCTTTTGTTTCCTATAAATATCAGTTATCCCAAAATACATCTCTATTCTTGCTCCTCCAAATACACATTCATATTTATCAATAAATATTTTATCATAGCCATTATCAGAGCATCAAAGGCTGCTGAAATGTTGTACTGCAAATGACACGGCTCGTTCCAGGCTCACACAATGCATCCAATGTTTGTCTCCCACAGCAGTCAAAATAGAATGAATATTTAAGTTGTGATGGGGAGAGCATGGAAAAGGAATGAGTCTGTGTTCTAGTGCACACCGAGGCAGTGCAACAAGCACAGGGGCAGGGAGAGGGGCTGTAACCTGCCATGGGAAGTGGTGTTCGGACAAGATGTCACTGCCAGCCTGGGTACCACTGAACTCAGCCACTGTCAGCATCCCTCTTGGAGTCAGACATGACTTCATCTGCCAAGGTAAGGCTGTTTTCTTGCACAGAGGCAGAGCTCATCCTATGCTGGCTATTGCACACATCTGCCTTTACATCTGTAATGATGGGCTCTGTCCTCCCAGTGAAGTTGAAAACCAACAGGGGCTGATGAGTACACACAGCCCTCCAATTCCAACTCTCCTTCGGCACAAGCTAAATGAATAAAGCACTTCACAACTGATTTATTTACTGTTAATGACAACCTCAGCCACTCTTGAGCTTGGCACAGTTCAAAGTACTAAGCACTTCCATGTTATTGTCCTGGGTTTTATTTCCCTGCATATTCTCAACAGCGGGCAGTGACTCAGCCACATGAATCATTTATGGCATTGTGAGTCACACTAGGTAGCACATGAAGGATCTGGATAACCATTACAGGGTTTATTTCAGAGCAAGAAATGCACAATATGCTGCATAGTCATTAGTATTTACAGGGAAATTATTTCATTTAGCAAGGTAAAAAAGAAGGAAGGTAATTTTCAAGTGTTAACACAGTGCTGGCAAACCAGACCTCCTCTCCTGCATGATGCTGAAAGTCAAACCTGCACTTTCTCCCCTGCCTACTTCACATGCATTGTGTGCACACGGGATTATAATCAAGGCCATAGAGAAAACTTCCAACAGGAGGCTCGTACCTCTCCTCCTGCAATCACACCTCCATGTGAACAATGGGCCTAGATCAGCACTCAGCCTGAGCCCCGTCCCCAGCATGGTTCCATCAGCAGGCACGGGGTGATGGAGCTGGTCCTTCATCAGCACCAGGCAGGACTGACCCCTTGGAGTGACTGGGGATGCTCAGGGGCTCTACACAAGGGGGTCCTGCAGAGGTGCAGGGTTCAAACCTGGGTGATCCTGAGGTGCAGTTCTACAGGGAGCCCTCTTGATGGGGCTGGGGTGGACAGAGGGATGGACGGATGGATGGATGCATGGATGTATGGATGGATGGATGGATGGATGGATAGCCAGATGCATGGATGGATGGATGGACAGATGGATGCATGGATGGATGGACAGATGCATGCATGGATGGATGGACAGATGGATGGCTGCTCTGCCTTCAGCAGGAACACAGAAAGCTTGTGTTTAACATACCCATAGGAAATGCTCAGTTCCTCTTTGCTGCTGCTGACCCAGGGCCATTGCACTGTTTTACAAGCACTGATTAAACCACAGAAGACAGTTAATGCCCCGCTCTCCATCAGAGAGATGAAAGGAGCGCACTCTGCCTCCAGCATCATTCAGCCCCATCCCTATTTCCCTGCAGGGCTGAGCGCTCCAACATGTTCTCCTCTAGCTCACAGGGGTAGTCCACACTTGCTCAAGGACACAAGTGAGCACTAATGGAAGGGACTATTTTAGGAAGAGGCAAAGGAGATTTTGAAGGATGCTTCTAAACCATCAGACTCTTAGAGCAGGGAGGAGCAGCAAGAACATCACCCTCTCCCCAGCATCACTTAACCAGTGGTGCGCAAGGGCAGCATCACTACCATCACCGCATCCCATGGCAAGCTCACCCCAGTGCTCTCACCTCTCAGCTCACCCAGGTCCAGGGTCTTCCCCAGCTGCTCCAGGAGGTCAGCCCTGGCCGCGTTCTTCTTGTGCTTTTTGCCATCGTAGTGCTGCTGAGCCATCATGGGGTTGTTGAACCAAGCGGCACAGAGCTGGCAGTACCGGTCCGAGTCCCTCCGCTGCGGTGGTGACGGCACCACCGGGGCACTGTCCGTGTGCGGCTGCTTCAGGGGGTTCAGCGTGGTTCCTATGGAGGGAGATGTTCGGATGTGAGGTGTCAGCACGACCCGAGGCTGAGCCCATGGGTCCCACTGGGTGTTCTGTGTGATGCTGCTCGGACATGGACCGTTTCCCATCCAACAAGCAGCATGGAAGGGTAGCATGTCCCCCACCTCTTGCATTAGCCTAGCTGGGAAAGCAGAGTGCTCTCATCGCAGTTACACATCTCCTCACTGTTGTGACTAAACCTGCTAAACTTATCCTGCTTAAATTGCTACTTACTGCCAGCAGAGAATAAACAAATCGTGCAAAGCCATCTACTCCTCAAGACAGAGACAGGTTTATCACTATCTAAGGGTTCTTCTTTTCCAGTTGTTCTCAGAAAGAACAGGGAATGCTGCAGGAATTGTAACTCATCACCGATGGAAAAGAAATGATTCAATAGTCAGTCCCCTCATTCCAGTATCTTCACACTGTGGATTGATAGGCACCAGCAACCCCGACCTTGATTTAATCCCATTGTCCTTCAAGAGGCCATTTGGGAACACAAACACCATCCCCGCATGGTTTCAGAGACAAATGGGTGATTTACACTATGGAGCCAGAGTTTTCCTGCTTTGTGCAATGTAAGCACAGCAAAACAGGCTCAAGTAAAAGAAAGTTCAGATAGATACAAAAATACTCAACTTCATTATCTCACCTGATTGAAAAATTCCCTTTTATGTGCTTTTCCTTTTCTTTTCCAGCCTGCGACCTAAATAATGAACAAACCCCTCCCTCTGCCATACAAGAATAGGCAATGTTTTAGGTGGTGATGAGGACCTCATCCCTCTGCTTTGATCAGGAGGCCCCGTGTTGCTCCAGCTGAGCCCTGATGAGAGCTGGGTTGGCAAGTGATGAACCCACCTTGGTACCTGACACCGGGAACGGCAACAGAGAGCAAAGCAGGGATATATTTAGCTGTACAATTAGGCCTGAAGCTCACTGTGATTGACTTCAGGGCTCAAGATAATTAATATTGGTATAAATCTTCTGCTGACCTGCTCGGGAAGAGCCATCGATTAACTTCCCTCAAGGAAATTGTATCTTACATCTGAAATTACTTCCAACCTTATCAGTTTCAGGGGGATGATAAGCGTCTATTGTTTTTGATGACAACTGCCAAGGTCTGAGAGTATGAGGGCATCTGGACTGTTATAAACAGCCAGTGCTTACAGCAGCCTGGGAGCAATGTGATGTATTGGACTTGCTGCTCTGCAAGGCCCCAGGCTAGAGAGTTAAATCTATCAGATCCTTTGGTCAGCTTTCTCCTTGTTCATATCCTCAGCTGCTGCCAGAGGGGAACCAGGGAGGCTGCAGCTGACAGAGCTGGTGGTGTCCACAGGAGTTATATCTCCCACTTGCTAAAGGAATCTGACTGGAGCATCCTTCAGGCATCTGCTGGACCAGCGGCCCCACAGCAGAGACCTGTGTCACCCATCACTCCCAGCTGGGTTTCCTTGGCACTCACATCCATATTGTCCTATAAAGCCACATTCCTATACTCCCTTTACAACTATGACCAGTGCTAAGGGGCGCTGAACCCCTGGCAAGGGATGCAAACATCCCATGCCTCCCATCTATTCCTCTTCGGGAGGATTTGGAAGTTGACGACTACACCAATGTGGAGTTCTCATTTTGATATGCGCTACAGAACTACAACAGGACAGAAAATATCCTCATTCCCTGAGCAGCGACACGAAAATGAATAATAAACACTCACAAAACCACCTAACGTTAAAAATGTTTCTCCATCGAAAACACAAACATAAAAGCTGCTGGTTTGACTATTTAAAGCATCTCAAAATGCTAAATAGCTCATGACAGTCTGCCTTACGTTCCCTTTTGCTGTGGGAGGCAAGTGAGAAAGTCTTACTTTGCTGCAAGAAGCAAAATATAAAGTTAGAAACACTTTAGCACTCTGGCAATGAACTAATGTTTGACTTATTTCTTGCAGGCAAAGCTCTTTATTCATAGCTGCATTTAAATGGCACCCAGCGTTTTAGCATTGCCACTCTCGGGGGCTGAGCATGAGAACGTGACTGAGCCAGGACCAAGGGGTGCGGGAGAAATCCCGTTGTCTTTGGAACACAACCTGGGACTAAGGGGATTCCAGCTGCGGCTTGGATGGATCCTCATGCCCAAGCCTGAAAGCCATTGACTCTGTCCCTGTCACCATGCCTGAAACACAAGCCCCACACTAGGAGCTAAAGGACGAGGTAGAAAAGCCAAGGTGACTTTTCCTGCCAGCAGAATCATCCCCTTCTTCCTCACCTCACTCCCAAAGCCAGTGCGGAGGGACCAGTTCCCACCTTCCTGATGTGGTGATGCCTGCAGGTACCAGCACTTCCATCAGTGAAGGCAGCAGCTATTCCCCCCACATACACACTATTCTTTGGGTTATAACTCACAGCAATGACTGGATGCAAGCTGACAGAAGCTGCTGGAAGTGACTAGAGACAGCAGTGATGTGAAGCCTCTGAGGGCTACAACCTTGTGCAGCAGGAGCATCAGAGAAGATCACAAATGTTTCTGTGTGGTGATGAGATATCCCTTTCCTATTGTGAACAAACCTGATTGTTCAGGCACTTCTCTGTCTCCTGAAAGCACCAGCAGAGAAATGAGAGCTCTGCATCTCATTAAGATGGCAAAATTGAAAGGGAAGGTGCAACTCCATAAGGGGACTGTGAATAGATGTGATTTGCTATGGGACTGGTGAGACAGAACCCTGGAATACCAAGCAGGGGCCTGTTTGGAGGCAGAACTCATCCACATGAACCTCCAAACCCTTACAGGATGCAGCAGCTTAGAGTGATCAGAAAGAGCATCTGGGTTACCTGGTAGGAACGGGGGACACAGGGTAGGATGTACACTGATGGTGCTTTAGACACACTACAGAGCACAGGTTGCTCAGAATTTAGGCCTGATGGTGACAGGAGGGAATCCTGCTCTTCCCTTCACACACAGCCCCACCAACCACACAAAGGCTCAGCACAGTGATTTAAGGTGCAGAATACGCTCCTATGCAAGGCTGAAACTCAGGCATCACAATCTGGCTCTCATTACCCATTTACTTGCCTATTGCCACTAAAATCCCTTTTCAGATTGACTGTGTTTAATCTCCTCCCTAACAAGAGCACTCGGGGAACTGGGAAAACATTTTCAGCTTTCTTTTTCTTTTTAATTACAAGATGATGAGAGCTCTAATATTTGTAGAGAGCTTCTCTCACTTGTTTTGATCACACATGAAAGTTAACACAGATTTTACTCTTAAGAGTGCAGGGCAACACCATGTAAAACACTCAACCCATTCAACCACCTGAAGGATTATGGTGTCATGATCACAACAGCAGCTTGATCCCTTTTGAAGGTGCTAACCCATCAGCACCCACTGGCTGCCAGGATCAGCTTCCAGGTCCCTGGAACATCAGAAGGGGCTGGAATACATCAGTGAATGGCAGCACCTCTGGATTGCTGCAGGTTAGCAGTTACTTACATCCTTTCTGCAAGTCAAAGGCAGAACAAACCATTACTCATCCCAAAGTGCCATGTCCCTGTCCTGCAGCTCCAGCACCATCAAAGGGGCTCCAGAACAGCACCCAATAGCCTTTTAGCTACAGCAGCCAGAGCAGTGAGCACTCCACCACCAGCACTTCAACCTCCATCACACAGGTCTCAAAGCTGGCATCAAAACCTAAACAGGCCTTCTGGCAATGAGGGCTGTAAGGGTGATGTATGAGAGCCTCTGGAGTAGCATTCCATGGAAGGAAAACGGGTGGATAATGAATTCTCCCATTGAAAGCAGCACAGAAACCACTCAAACCCTATACAGCCTGGCCACGCTGCTGTCACAGACACATGTCCAGGACTCAGCACACCAGAGCCTTCAAAGCTCTGTCCAAGGCACCGGAATCTCCCCAGTACCAGCCATGAAGGACTGGGACAAAATCCCTATGGAAAAACACTGGGTGACCCCGAACAAAGCCCAGAAAAAGGCAGTGTCCAAAGGGCACATCTGTGAGAAGCACTCAAGAGCCAGAAGGTGCTTATTAATGTATTCCTGCAGCTCAGCTTCGTCTTCCAGATCAAGTGTCTGGGAGAGCTGATGAGTCCTTGAGTTACTCTTTCCTAGTGATTGCTGCTGCTCAAGAGCCCATTACTGCGGGAGCACGTGGCACAGCTCACTTGGAGCCTCTGGGAGGCTCATCCAGATGATGAAAACACTAAATCCACATGGAAAACCTCTGCCCATGGGTTGTCCGACTGCCTCCGACCTGTGGGGTCCTGCAACCAGGAGAAAACAGCGAGTCTTTCCCTACTGGTAGCTGAATCTGAGTCATTGACTTACATGGGAACAGGTCCATGGGCTGTTCCCTGAAATCCAGCACGCTCAGAAACTGGCCTGGATTGAAGCAGAAAGCACAGGTTTTGTGATGGAGGAGAAAACCTCCCGCATTGGAGGGCTATGCACAAGGGATGGGGTTTGGAGCACTACCGTGATTTAATCACATCTAGGATACATGCGCATCATGTTGGGAAGGATGCAAAGTGCAAAGCTAAATCCATACCCTGTTCTAAAGGGTATAGGACAGCATATAGATTCTAAAGGAAGTGCCCCTGGTAGTAACACTGGAACACATCTGTCTGCAGGACCACAGCCCAGTTGTCCTGCTTGGGCAGCATAAAGAACACTTTGTTCAAGTATCCTCTAACCCCACAACCACCAGGGAAGCTCTGTTTCACTGTATATACGTGGTTTGCAGAGACTTTCTGGTTAAGCAAACAACAAGATGGTTAAATTATCCGATTCCAACATTTGGCTTTTTAAATGTGAAAGTTAATAGGTTTGCATTACTGGAATCACCGTGGAGGAAAGCATGAATCCCCATCTGGGCAAGAATCAAAAGACAATCAATCCAACAGGTTTTAAAGACGAGATTTCCCTCTAAGGTGAAAGCAAATGGCACTCTGCTCTGTACAGGAACACGAAAGGCTTATTAAACACCTTAGCTGAGCTGTAGAATAACTGCTGATAATTAAAGTGAGGCTCAGTTATTTGTGCTCAGGGGACACATTGTCTGCCACCGAGCAAAAGGTTCCAGGAGCATGGAGCCAGAGATAGGGCTCTGGCACAAAGGCCAGCCCTGGCTGATGAACCACTCATCTGTGTGAACAAAGCAGACAAGTAATGAGCATCGATGATTGTTAAAGGTTGTTATGACAGCAACACAAAGGAGGAGCTGCTTCTGCCCTTAGTCATCACCCATGTGCTGCAGTGCTGATGCTGGACCCCCCTGCACCTACCTGTGCCCTTTAGTGCTGGTTGCTCACCCAGCAGCAGTTTTAACCTCTTGGCATGGATTTTCCCTTGGTAATGCGATTCAGCCACCACTGCCGAGGTAAAGGACATGTTACATAGTGTGCAGCATTTGTTCTTGTCCACCGAGTCACCATCACTGCCCTGCGTGGAGACAAACACAGACAAAAAGGAGGTGCATAAGCCCAGCAAGCACAGGCACGGAGAAAGGAATCCACATTGTTATGCCAAGGCCATGGTTTACAAGGGGTTTCCCTTCCTTATCTCCTCTGGACTCATTCCTGCTTGGCCCCAGCATTGCCTTGGACTCAGTGCCTCTGCTCTCACCCAGTGCAGGAGCTCATCTCACATCCATGAGACTCATCCATCACATCCTGCCTGTCTCCAGCCCTTATCAAGTGTCTGCTCCATGCAGTACCCAGCCTGGGCTGCCTGTCTGCTGGCCCCTGCAGAGGAACCAGGTTCATACCTCACAGCATCATCTGTACCAGCTGCTGACAAAACAAACCTGAAGGCAAGAGCATCCTCGTGGCATGCACCAAAGACAGGAAAACACACTCACTGCAGGGTTTGCACTAAATGAAAAAGGACCAAAGCACCTAAGCCCACATTTACATTCTGCTCCTTTCCTAGAGATGCGTTTTGGGCTCTGGAATGCTCAAAATAGACAATCATTAAAGTCCAAGACACTTTGCACACAACACATCCCAGAAAGTGATGGTGCACAAAGCAAGGGCCGAGCTGCAGCCGTAGCCCTGTTTGAGGATCTGCACAATGGGACACCTTGGTGCAAAGGGGACCCCATTGGGAGATCCTTGGTGTCAGCTATGAGGTGATTGGAACTTTTAAGAAGTCACAAATGTCACCATTCCTTATTTCAGTACCAGCAGGAGGCTCTTGCTGCTGCAGTGGTACCAGTCAGGACCATCCTTCACAGCTACAGATCACTGTGTTTGTACTGGTACAGTTAAACCCTGATTTAATGAGGATATCATCTCCAACCTTCATTATGGTTATTCTTGTAAGGAAAACAGCCACTATTGCTCTGCCCAGCGGCAGGGCTGAGCTGAGACCCTTCTCTCTAAGCAGACCCTATGAGGAGTGGTCATAGGGATGCTGTCCCACCAGCATCCTGCACCCACTACCAGCACTGGCCCATGTCTCACCCAGGGCACCAAGCATCTCAATAACACCCAACACCTCCCAGCACCACCACCACTTCCCAAGCATAAACTCATCCACTGGGATTTCTCCCTGCTCCAAAGGGGGTTTTGGCTGGATGCAGGCAGCAAGGAGGAGCTGAGCAGCCAAAGAGAGCCCATCGACAGCCTCTGGGCTGAGCATCTGTCAGTGAAACATCCCTGCTGCTGCCAGCTTACAAACAGCTTCCACATACACAAGGGTGCAAACAATGAGAAAGCAGGGGGGAAAGCATGCTCACCCCATTAGTCACAATTAATTATTCAATCCGTTGCACAAAGGAAATAGGAATCACATTTAGGACCAGAGAGATGTGGGTTTACTCTTCCAAAGATCCCAATACCCTTTCCAAAGGTAGGGAATTACCTGCTCCTTGCAGGTGGTTCTCATTCCCTGGGCAAGATCCGGCTCCTCTGCAGAGCAAAACTCCCTCAGTGACACCTGGAGACAGCCATAGGCTCTCTTTTGTTTGCAAGCAAGTGTTCCAACTGTCTGTGTACACTCACAGCAGCAACCTATCTGCTTTAGGAGCTGCAATCTTGCTTTCACAAACGTCGTGCTCTGATTCAGACACAGAACAAGGAGCCCAGCTCCTCAACTCCCACTATTTGAGGTCATTTTCTCTCCCCAGATAAGCCCAGTTAGAAAAAGCCCCGATTTCCATCACTTTTTCTGTTGTTAACTGCAAACCAACTTCAACCTCAGGGAGGAATCTCAAGGGGTGATTAGTGCTGTTCCGAGTGCAATTTGCACTCCTTTTAAATAGCTTTCTCTCAAGATATTTTGTGTCTTCAAAGGGAAGTCACTTGAAAGTTAAGAGCAGAGTAAAGAATTCCCAGACTCTATTGATCAACGGCGGTGGTAACATATGAAAGAGCCTCCAACAGACCTTGTTTGAAAAGCTGATACACTTCGGTGTGGATGCACCAGGGGCCCTTCCTCTGCCAGCTCTGCTCTGCAGTGACACTTTTCCCTTTACAACTTGCTGTCCCACATAGACTGCAGTTCAGAAATGCAATTAAAAGACTCTAAACCCTCTCAAACACCCCAAAACCTCTTGTGTAGGTCCCAGGGTTCACAATGATCCACAGTTTGCTCTGCAGCTCATCCAAGTCCACCCAAATCTCTGGGTGTCTTGAAGCCTGGATGGGGATTCAGCCACACTGACAGGACAGAGACATCCCCAATTCTCACTCCCAACCTTTGCATGAAACACAACAGACCAACAACAGCCATTCTTCATACACCAAATGCTGCTCTTTGCCTGCAGGATGCAGATGTTTGAGCTCGAGTGTTATTCAGCATTGACCCAAGGCTCCTGTACCACCCAAGCTCCCTGCAGATGCTGTATCCTGAAGGGTAATTATGCCTTCTCATTTGTCAGCGGCTGTTTTACCAGCCAGGGGAACCCAATCCGGGTGTCTTTTGTCACCCGCTGAATGACACCGTGTTGACAGGATTGTGCAGCCAGCTGGTAAAATCACACCCATTAGCAGCCCTGTGCTGGGGCACAGGGCTCAGCCGACCCGCACCCGAGCTCCATAGGGATGCTCTGCACCCATGTGGCTCCCATCCAGCTCCCTTCAACTCCTCCCTTGCTCCCACGCCAGCTCAGTCTAAAGCAGCAGCAGTAAATAGGCACCAACGTCTCAATTTAGCTTCCATAAAGCCCACACAAGCAGCTCTCTAACCCCATGCTGCATAAAAGCAGCCAACGTGGGACCATTTGTTTTGACAACCACCCCTTCTCATTAACCTTTGTGGATGTGCAGCACTGATGGGGCAAATGGCTTCAAACTGGAGCACTATGAGACACACCAGAGACCAAGCACCTATTTCCCAGTGCTGACAGTGCTCATCTTCCCCCCTCTCCCAGCCCTGTGTGATCTATAGAGCTTCCTTGTGTAATATCATAAACTTCAAAGCAAGTCTCATACATCCAACAGAATTAACTTGAGTTATTCAAATGCCTGTTAACAAGCTGCTAAAAGGCATAATCCTCACACAGGACCAGGCAGTTGCAGTCCTTTGCTGGATGCTCCTTAAGCAATCCTTAGGAAAAGTAAGGCTTTTGATTCCACAAATCTGCTGTCTTCATTCCCTAGGCTTTACCAAGGAGGAAAGATTATCCAAACCCTTGAAATGTACCGATCTGGAACACAGCCCTGCAAACTCTCTGCTAAATGTGAGTTGATTTCTGCTGTGAAGGTGGTGATGCTGTTAAAGAGCTATTTTCTGTACCACTCTGTAGGAAATTTAGACCACTTCCATTTTGGAGCCTGTACTGGTTTATGGCTATCTAAATCTGAAGCACTCACTGTGTCTCAGAGCCCCTGAGGACCCTATGTTCTCTAAAGACAAGCCAGGCCTGAGTTAAGCCAGCGTGTGTTTGACAGGGTAAACGTGTCCTATGGACAGAGGCCTCTGATGGGGTACAAAACACATGGTGAGAGGGCTGGCCCTAAACCCAGATATCTCATCTCAGTTTCATCTGCAGCATGCAGTGAGTTCTGCACCTGAAGATGTAAAACCTGCTTCTGTCCTGATTGGGAACTGAAGCTGAGCCTCCCAAAGCATCACGTGTACCTAAGAGGGGCACAGCTCTTGGCTTAACCCCCTGCAGCAGCACATGTATTACCCTCAGCAGCACAACCCAATAACCTGCTCCCTTCCCTCAAACAATCCATCCTTGCTATTCCAACCCCTTTCTTTTAGAGAAAGATGATGCTGGTTCAAGCAATCGAATGCCTTTAGTACAAGTAGGGCTAGAAAGAGCTTGAGGGCTTTTCTCCCATCCCCAAAACCACATTTCACAGTGTACCAGAAACATCCATGGTGTCTGCCCTGATGGTAACTAGGGATTCCAGGATTTAAAGGTAGTGAGAAAAGCCTGGTTAAAACCTATTCACTTGGGATACGAGGACACAACTCCTCATTTCGGTTGGGTCCTGACACTGCCTGCACCTTGTGGGGTTATTTGCAGCTGAAATGTTAAGAGGAAATGTAATATCAAAGGTCACTCCAAAGACATGAGGTTTCTCCCTTCCCCCACAAGAAAATAAACCCATAATGAACAGCCCAACAACCGAGTCGTTACCCAGTGCAAGACTAATTGTAGAAGCCTCCTACTCCTTACTGTGAAAGGATAACGGGTGTTGTGGGAATGCAGAGTGTTTTTATAGTCCTCAAATAACAGCAACAAGCCTTTTCCTCAGTGAAAGGTCAGGCAGCAAATGCTGTTCCTGAGCCTCTGGCACTGATTCTACAACTGCAGCAGCTTCTCACTGTTGCCTTTCACCAAGGAGATGGAGTCGTTCGGCTATGATGCGTTTGAGGGCAATTCGGTTCTCCATCCACCGCATCCTTGTGCTAAGGTGGACGTGCAGCTCTGTGGTTTCTTGTTAGATGTAATGGATTTCATTAGAGCACCATGTTCCAAGTCTATACGTGTGCATCTACCGCACCTTTCACACGCTGTAATTAATAACTCCATAAAAATACTGTGAGGTTCTGTTGTTAAGGGGTAGATTGCAGCTGAATTACCCTGTGTGCAACATAAAAGTCCCACTAACATTTTAATTACTGCATGAAGCAGCTATCAGATTCCTTTGGCAAAACCTGCATGTTTCTCCCTTTAATTAGAAGGTACCTTCCTCAGTATTGAGAGCATTAAGGCACAGTCGCATTCCCGTACATCTGAAACGGTTTGGATGCTATCTGCTGGGAGCCTCATCAGCAGCGTGCTCACCAGCCCCAGACTATTGGAAAGAGCTGAATGAATAATTCACTGTGAATCAGTCCCTTGTAAATTTAGCCTCTTTTTATTGCCTGACAAATGGCTCTGAGCTGGTCCAATTTCCCTGTGTTCACTTGTTTATTTGAACGCAACCGAGGAACCCAATTGCCAACTTCTAAATCTGCAGCCTGACCACGAGCCTTGTAACGGGGCCTTTTGGGTCCGTTTCCATCAGCTCCCAGAGAAAACCAGTCAGAAGAGAGACCAACCAAAGATCATAGAATCACAGCATGGTTTGGGTTGGAAAGGAGCTGGAGATCATCCAGTTCCAACCCCCTGCCATGGGCAGGGATGCCTCACACTGGACCATGTCACCCAAGGCTCTATCCAACCTGGCCTTGAGCACTGCCAGGGATGGAGCATTCACGTCTATGGGCCTCAGCACCCTCACATAAAGAACTTCTTCCCTATATCCAACCTGAACTCCCCGTTTCAGTCTGAACCCATCACCCCTTGTCCCATCCCTACAGTCCCTGATGCAGAGCCCCTCTCCAGCATCCTTGTACCCCCTTCAGACACTGGAAGCTGCTCTGAGGTCTCCTAACAGCTTCTCTTCTCCAGCCCCAGTGTTCTCAGCCTGGATCCATACAGGAGCTGCTCCAACCCCTGAGCATCCTCATGGCCTCCTCTGGACTTGCCCCAGCAAATCCTGTTCTTTCTGACCCTCCCCACTCCAGTACACATTGAGCTGATGCCTGTATCTGCTCAATGCAGAGGCCCTGGGGCTTGCGTCTGCTTGAAGACAGTAAAAACAACCAAACAATAGAAAACCCCAACAACAAGACCAGGTTGGAAGGGGCTTAGAGCAACCTGCTCTAGTGGAAGGTGTCCCTGGATGGAATTGGTCCCTTCCAACACAAACCAGGCCTTGATTCTATGAACAACTGAGTAACTAAAAACTCAATTACTGTTGCTGATGCACACAATATTTCTTGTAGGGTTTATTAAAACTCCTTTCCAGTTACTTAGTGTTTCAGCTAATCTAAATGTTACCTCTGGGTACCTGTGTCTGTAACGGAAAGAATGATGCAGCACAAAGTCAATGATTCACAAAGCAGCTGAGTAAACAGGGACTTCAGTTATACCCACGTTTTCTGACCGGAGCTTTTTAGCTGGACAGCCTCCATCTATGGGATGCAGCATATAATAGAGGCGAACTTTGCTGGCGTGTTTCCGACTCTGGAGGATAAAGGAGGAGAAAAGAGAAGAAAAAGGGAAAAATACAGTTACAAAAAGCAAGAGGTTCTGTGGCTGTGCATGAAACACCCATTGCAGCAAGACTTCACATCCCCTGACCTATGCATCCAATGGGGGAGAAAACCTAAGGTGAGGAACTTTTGCATCTCACAGAGGCTCCCAATGGTTCTGATACCTGCCATTAGCAGGATGGAATGGTCCATCCTCGTGCTCTGTGCTGTATCCCTGCAGCCCCTGGGAGATACAGCAGGAATAAAGGCAGAAGAAGAGCAGCATTTGTTATCAGGCCATTTCCATAGAGGGAGAGACTGAAAAGATCGGGGTTATTTAGCTTCAGGCAGAGACAGGATGGCATCATGAGGGACCAGATGCGCATACACAAACCAAAGTCCACAGTTCCTGCACTTCCAGAAGAATATAATATATAAGGGGTATAAAACTTCCCTCTGCAGGAAATGAGCCAACTGACAGTGCCAAAGGTTTGAAGGAAATTTCTCCCACAAGTAAATTACCAGATAATTGTGCACTATGGAATCTAATGCTTTCCTGCAGAGAGGGATGAGGACCACATAGATCCCAAGCCCCTTCTCCCCTCTCAAGCATTCCTAAGGGAAGTTGAGCAGTAAAAACCCTTCCAGATGATGTATTTATAGCAAAGAAAAGCTCTCAGGGGCCTTGTAAAGGGATTGAGCTGAGGGATGCCCAGAGGACTCATCCCATGAGGGATACACCAGGTTTCATGCTGCCTCAGGCACAAATGGGGCTTACCCATGGATTAGGGTGATGGAGATGTCCTGGTCACACCAGCACTGACAGACAAAGCAATCATGGGACTTGCAGAGGCACAGACATGAACCTTCAAACCACTAAAGTTACAGTCAGCTCTTAGAGTAGATGTGAGGAGGGGGAAAGACTTCACCTCCTCAATGCCCACATCCAGAGCCCAGACATGCACAGCAGCAATTCTTATGCAAATGTTTGCTCTGAATCTCCATTTCTGATTGCCTCACAGCACAATGGCACTGTAATATTATAATTTCAGATCACAGATTTGCAATTATAAACTATTAAATTACCATTAGCATGTTCTGGAACATTTTTTTCTCTCCCTGTGGTGTGAACTGGGAGCTAAATTTGCAGAGAGCTATATTTGTCTGCATAGATGTGACTACGCAATAATTGCTTTTAATGGAGCAAAATCAGTCAAGATAAATAATGTCAAACACCTTTCCCTGACTTGTCTTCCTGCCTTTAGTAAACATGACCTGATGCAGTCAGAGCAGGAAACCCCAAAGCTTCAGCTATCAGCCATTAGCAGTGATGTGTAAGTAGGAAATGATAACAGCAATGCAAGGGATAGGTGTGCAGAGTCAGCCTGGTGGAGTTCCTGCTTCCTGCCTCAAGTGATGCTCGAGTGATGCAGCTTCACACAGAGAGAGCAGGAAACTGGTGATCCCTTGGGCAGGGATGGGAGAAGCTGTGGATAGAGGAGACCTTTAAGGACCAAATGGGAGAAGATGTGGATGGAGAAGAGTCAAATGCATCTTAAAAGAGATGTGGCCAGAGCTTTTCAGCTTCATTCCCTTCCTGTGATACCCCTTGGAGCAGTGTTCTTTTCCACAGCACTCAGCTGGGCCATAAATGATGTCCAAACGTCAGCATTAAAAGGCAGCGAAGCTTCAGCCGTCTGTAAAATACCTCTCACCTTTATTTATGCACCTGATTGGATTTATGAGCACTGAGGTAAAGAAGTAACTTACATGTGCCATGATTTACAACTACACAGCTCCTTATGCAGCCTTATTATCCTACAGTTATAAAAGCAAAGCTTAAAACCATCGCTAGCCTTTGCAAGTGTGTAGCGAGCATCTCATTCCCTCTCGGGGAGCGGAGGTAGCACAGCCCATTTGTCACCCGTTTTATCTCTGGTATTTTCTACATTTACATGTGTATTTATCATCCTAACACCATGGCAAGAGCACAGTGATGATTCCTGGTGTGCTGCTCGCAGCAGCCCTGTGGGTTATCTCTTCCCCTCCACAGAGCAACTTGAAAGCTGCAGCTCAGAGGCAGGAGAAGGGCAAGTGGCACAGCTCCATCAGCAACCAACACCCAGGTTATCACAGATACATGGGGAGAACCAGCCAACAGAAGAGCCATGTACAGGAAACTGGGATAAAGTGGGATCAGGGCAAATCCAGCTCCCGTTTGGATCCATCTTACAGCATGGACAAGCCTTAGCAAAGACAAAACCTTGACCCCTCTGTAAATCCATGGCCTGGAACAAGAGCACTGCCCTCTGCCTATGCATCAACAGCCACCACAATGTGCACTGAGAGAATAGTTCTATGCCTGTGAATATCACTTCTGTAGCTTTACAGAGTGCCACATTGCAGGCATTTGCACTTGAATTGTCTGGAAACAACCTCTTTAGAAGGCAAGAAGTTTACCTTAATACTTTATGCTTTCTAAACAACCCTGTCTATGCAGGGAAGCTTAGGAAGAGCCTGTTTTCACATAGCAACTGCAGACTTCTGCATTGGGAACTCATGCGCTACTGTAAGACGTCTCATCAATAAAGGTAAATAAATAGATCATTTCTATCTATATCAAATCTACCGTACTGCAGAGGATGGTGGCAGAGGCAGCCCAGCTCTGCCAATTCAACCTCAAAGCATAAAGAGGGCAAAGCAGAGCCACGAAATGCAATTTGGGTTGGCATAAATCGAGTTTTGCAGCATGAGGGGAGACAATCCAGTCTCTGTGGGAGCGCCGGCAGCTGCCAGGACCATTGGGAGCCATGGACAAGGCTGGTCTCAGATGCAGCAGCCCCACTCGAACTCACCATGGAGGCTTTGCTCCCTGATAGCTTCTCTATGCATTTACCCAGGGAGGGTTGGGATCGTCTCCCTTTACAAGGCCAGCAGTCCCCAATAGGTTTGTCAGACAGCACAGACAGGGATGCTCCATCCCCGCCTCCCATCCAGGCTGCTGCTCCCACTTTGCAGCGCTGATTTAAGCTGACCTGACAGCCTGAAACACTCGACCATCTTGTGAGGGACTTCTACCTCCAGCCAGGTTCAAATCAAGCACTGCTGCTGCTCTCCTCACGCTGCGCTTGCATCTGATGCAGGTTCCCTATCCCCCATAGTGCCCTTTATCAGCAGCATGTTTCCAGCTGGTTTGCTCACTGTCCCCCTCCTCTGTGCCCTGTTCTTCGGTCAAAGAGCAGAGACCCACTGGGCACAGACAGAGGCATGGGTGGGAGAGGAGGGCAGCCCAAATGACTGTGGTTTCTCTTGGTTTGTCATATGTTCTGGGTTGGATTTTAATCCTTTGAGCTTATACTGTGTTGATCTGGTTTGTATTTAGCTTCTTAATTAAACTGCCATGAAACACGCAGCCACATGATTACACCAACTTCATTATCTCTATCAGCCCTATTTGTAATCTCATCAACAGAGATAAAGTTATTGCAGCTTAGACCTGGTTCTCTAAGCCTGATGCTGAATACAAACCTCACACCCCTCCTGAAGCTACAACTCAAGTCCCTCTCCAGAGCTGGCTTTGCTCCAGCTCCACACATTCCCCTTCCTCCTAGAACCTCCCCACATCCCACAGAGGATCAGCACGGATGCCACCGAACCCATGGCCAGCCCTTTTCAAGCACTTACACTCACATCACTGGACCTGCCGCCTCAAAAATCAACACTTCAGATTCCATAATCGCTGCCTAAAAACCTCCCAAATCCCTGCTGGAACAGCACCAATTTGTGCCTCCTTCTGTGCTATAACATCCTCAGCTTTTGTTTTAATAGAGGGCAGAAGTATTTTCAGCTGACGCCTTCCCTTTTTGCCTCTTCTACCCACACGACCAGCACACGCTATTGTGGCGATCCCCATTGCTCGCTGCAGAGACAAGCTCCCGTCTGTTATTCCAGACGCTGCTGGGTGCCAATGTCCTTCTCCCTTTGTGAGGTTTTTGCAAAGCCTCATTTATAATTTATGGTCATTTCTCTCCGTTTCCCCCTTTTTTCTTCCTCTGTGAGTTAATTTTTAAGAGGTGTCTGCTCGTGCACCCAGAGACGTGTCCCTCATTCCCAATCACACACAGCTGAGATTTCGACCCCATCAATCTGTCCTCTTCAAAGCAACACAGAGGATTATCTGGTTGGGATGCTGGTTTGCTTGCTTGTAAAGGCAATTACTGCTGATCTATTTGCTAGATCATTGTCTCTCAATCTGTGATCCCTTCCTGCTCTCCAAGCTGGATCCCCTCACTGGATCCTGTGGTGTCCCGTGTGGCCCCAATGATCAAGATCAAATCTTAATCATTGCAGTGTGAAAAATGCTAAATGAAGACTTCAGAAGCTCAAATAAACCAGATTAATGATAAATGTTGCTGTTGCTTCAGCCCCCTTCACAAGAGAAGAATCCCATCTGCTATTCCCACCTTTGCAGTGTGTGTGCCACACGAAACGTGCTTCCTTGTGGAGAGCTCAGTCCTCATCCCAAAGCAGGTGAATGACACTGGTACCCAGACAGATGGCACCACAGGTACCTGTAGGTGAGGTAGGACTGGTGCTGAAATAACACACAGCCCTATCCACTCACAACTGCTGATGCAGATGGATCTGAGCCTGGATGCAGGCTCAGCTCCACAGCTCCAGGCATGAGATACCTGCACAGTTCTGGAAGGTACAGGAATGTTCTGCCTCAGGAATCACCATTTCAGCTCTGGGATCTTTAACTTCACTGCTTCCTGTATTGATTTGGACTGTATTCATAGCATCACTTGTCCTACACACTGCTGTGTACCCTGCAGAAAGGGAAATAACCTTCACAGCCTGTGTCTGGAGCAGCAGGGCCCAGTACCCTATTCCCAGTGCCCACGGACATTCCCCCAGCACCAGGTGTTTGTGGGATTCTGCTCCTCCCCAGACACACTAAATCTCATTTCACATCCTCTCATCTCTAATACAGGTGGATCTTACACCAAGATCAATGCCAGCATGGATTTACCTCTCTATTGGAATTCATTGATTTTCCCAAGGCAGTGCAACTCCCTGTGAGCATCCCAAGGGGAGAGGGATGCAGGGAACAGAGCAAGAAGGATGAGAACCTCCCATATGGGCTTTGCACAAGCCTTGCAGTCGAGGTTCCGCAGCTCTTGGGTACCAATGCCGACATGGGGATGAACTTTGCTGCTGGGACAGAGCTATCAAGTGGGAAACAGAGGAGTTAACACAAACACAACGCCTCCTCCACATGCAGCAGCAGCACGGCCCCTTGTTCCCATTCTATCTTTGTGTGTCTGAGACAAATCACTTTGAAACACGTCAGCGCCAGTCACCGGGAGCACGGCGCGTGGGACGGCTTTGTCACAACACACACCGTCACTAAAGACTCTGCTTTCAAACACCTGGAACCCACATGCAAACACGGGCTACAGGTTGCAAACACTGAAGGGAAGCAAGAGGGAATAGCTGGGATATTGCCCTCCTGTACACTGGAGTGGAATGGGAACAGCTTGGCCCATCCTGAGTAATAGCATCGCTTCATTGCTTTTATTCTACATAGGCTTAATGTGACATCCCCTGTGCCTCCCCATTACTGCTACCCCAGGGTCTCATCCCTGGTGCATTTTACTGCTGCTCTGAAAGTCCCTTTGAACTTCAGCTATTTTTAGCCAGAAATGGGACTCTGCACAGAGATTCCCTGCAATGGAGCTGTACCATAGGGCTTTATCTGCTCGGCTCTTGCTGCTATTTAGCAATAGATTTTGACACTGGGAGCACATTAAAACTAATGTTTAGCCATTAACGTCGACAACAGAGTAGCAATACAGATCTTAGTGAAGTAGCATTTAATCTACACTGGTTTCCTGAAGGAGCTAATGCTGCCCTGGTGAGTCTGTGTAGAAAAGGGATGAGTCAGGACAAGCACCTTCCTATAACACACTCACATTCACGTATCCCATACACTGCATTCACCTCAATGCCTTTTAATCGTTGCTGTTAGCACGACATGAACTGGGTACCAAGGCAATCTGCAGAAGGTTTGTGTGCCCATATGACAACCAGAACACCTCCATCACACAAAAAAGGCTTTCTTTAGCCTCATTTATTTCTCCTCAAGCCAAGGTACCAAACACCAGCACAACCTGCGGAGCAGCAATGTCTGAGCAGCCCCTACAAACTGCATCACACCCCAACACCACAGTAAAGCAGATTCTCAGCATCACAGGGAAGCACATAGGAACAACAGGCAGGATGTCCCCTTCACCTTCATCCTATGAAGCATTCACTGGTTACTGTCACCAAAGGCAGCCAAACCTTGGCAGGTAAATGCCAGCCATGGCAGAACACAGGGCTGGTAGATGCCGTATTGCTTTGGTGCTACAGCAGGGTCCCTGACACACCGGAGCCCTGCATAGCCTTTATTCCCAGCAGAAGAGCATCCTTTCCGCTCCTCCATCCTGGAAAACGCCTGCAGCATCCTATGCACTGAATATTCCAGCTCCTTGTCTTCCAGCACAGCATTTATTTCGTTCAATAGAGTATGTGCTCTTGCACTGCATTAATATTTCAGGCGCAGGATTGCCTTTCTGAGCACACACATCTTGATCCTTAAGGCGCTAACGTGCCAATAGTAAACAGCGCTTATGATTCCTTCAGACAAGCCATCATTTCACACAGTTTCCCAGGGAAGGGCAGCCCAACTGGAAGCACATTAACCCGAGCACACTCCAGCCCTGCACAGACAAGGAGTATTGATGGAGCTGTCGATACCACCTGCTTCCCTGTGGGCACAGGGTGAGACATTCCAGAAGGCTCTTGGCTTGGAGCTATGCAGAAGGGCACAGCCCTATGTGTGCTCTCCCCTGTTTCCTTTGCATCTGAATACGCTTTTCCTCTGCCACTCAGGCTCCACCACAAGCCTCAGAGCATCATTCCCTCATCTCACAAGGTGCACAACACCTGGGCTTCTCTTCCAACAGACCTGGCCTTTTTCTTTGCTATAAATGAAGAAGCCAAGTACCATCTGAACACCTGAAGCAATAGAGATTACAATGGAGAAGTGTTATAGCAGCTTAAGGAGGCAAATGTGGTGATGGATATGCAGCTCAGGATGGGATCCGAGAGCAGCTTTGCATATCTGGTAATTTTCCTGCAGGATTTTCAAGGAGAAACTTGAAAATAAATGGGAACATTTTCCTAATGGCTGTGAATGGCTGCATAGAGAGAGGAGGACTCAGAGCTAACTGGGAAGGCTTAGCTTTTCAATTTACAGAGCACCAAATTGACTGAATCAAGCTCTCCCAAAGGCAGAGCTGGAAGGAAGAGTTAAAATACAGGTGATGCAGAGAGCATCCAGCAGCAGAGAAGCTTCCTGCTCCCAGGGAAGGCAAGATGCAGGAACACAGAATAGGAAAACCTCATCTCTGGGACACAGATTTTCAATTGCATTGCAGCAAGTGCAGTACATTTCAGTTTTCTTCTGCTGTTCCTCGAGCTCTGAGGCACTTCCCAAGTCACTGGTGCCCTCTCTGACCCTCTCCGATCCATCCAGCACTCTTCCTAGGGCAGCAATCACTGCTGAGTGTGTTCAGCAACTGGTGAAGCAGCCACATAACTGCAGGAGCTTCTGATCACAGGGCAGCAGCCTCAGTTACTTCCCTGCAATACCTCCAAGGGATGAATGGCAATTGAATAATGATGCTCTGTTGACAAAAGCCACAGGAGCCGGATGCAAGATGCAGCACAAGCCGCAGCTCCAAGACCCAGCCTTTTGCCAGGCTCTCCCATCTCCCCAGGTAGGGCTCTGGGAAGGTCCTACCTTCTGGGTTATCCCACAGACAGACACCATTTAAAGACAAACCCAAAGCAATCCCTTCATGTCAAAGCTGTGCTAGAAAGACACACGCAGCTCATGCTACCAAAGCAGAGCAAAAAGGCTGCGAGATACTCCCCATCCCTGGTGCCAGCACAGAAGGTACCACATAGACCACTGAAGAGCATCAGGAGAAGGCTGATCCCAGCATCATGCTGATCAAGTGTCCTGAGGAAAGGGTCTGCCAGCCACAGGCAATGGAGGGGGCTTGAAATACCTCCACCAGACAGGGACCCTTTGGCCGGGTGCAGGCAGCAATCACTGCTGCATCGCTCTGCCCTTTTTGTGATGCTTCATCTTATCAGGCATCCTGTTTCCTCTTCGTTATTCCCAATGGAGGGAAGGAAAGCCAGTGTTCATGAGGAGTGCTTGGCACATTAGGCAGCACAGAGAGCTATTACCTAGCCATGATTTCATCAGGAATCCATATTCAGATGCTTCATTCCAGTAGCAGAAATGGGAAGGGAGTTTTCTGATGCTTCAGGGGACAAATTAAGAGATTCATTTGCTTTAAGAATTAAAATATTCAAACACACGATCTTTGGGGCATTGACAACAAGCACTAAGATCGGCCTCATCTCTTACTTACCGCTGCGTGGAAGCTAACTGCTATCTCTAAAGCAGCCTCCTGTGACACTCAGCATCACAGTATGCAAGGAGCTGATTAAGGCATTTCCTCATTTGGGCACCTGCAACTTCATTAGGATCCAATCCCAAAGCCAGGTACTTGGATCAGCTCTGCCCTAAGGTGAATCCTGGGCAGGAGAAGAGCACCTGGCAGCTCCATAGGGATGGAAAGGAGAGCAGGGGTGCAGCAGACACAAAGCACATAAATAAGGTTGCACAAAGCACATAAAATAAGGGCAGTATTCTGCTGTACGTCAAGCTGGAAGCAGAAAGATGCTGCAAACATCCCGATTCCTTTGTCATTTTCCCCTGCACTTGCCCTTGGAAATAATACCCCTTAATACTGCGCGACTGCCATCAAATGATGTTTTATTCCTGGCAAAGTAGTGCAGAAGAAAAGAAGAGTTATTGGTTGATGATTTGGAGAAGGAGATGAGACAGTGATTGGAACTGACGATTCCTGTTTGGCAAGATAGAAACATCCCTCTTTCATACGCTGTTTCCCTCTATTTTCTTACAGAGAAACGTCTTATTCTGCATGCACAAAGGAGCCAAGATCTCAGTGCCTGGCACAAAGGCTGCAGATCTTGCTCGGCTCTGCCGGAGAGGCAGGAGATCAATTCCCCTTCCCTGAGCTCCGGCTCAGGAAGGGCAAGGGCACTGCTGACCACAACATGCCATAGGGGGATGATGTGTTACCAGCTGCGATTGCTGGTTCCCAGTACGGCTGTGAGCAGGGTTGTTATTTCCCCTACAAAAAGAACCAGTTTTGACCATTGACTGCTTTTTAGGAGATAGAAGAATAAAGGTGTGAAAATCATGGCCAGCGACTTTGGAATAAGGAAGAAACAGTGAATTTTACATCACTGCTATTAACTCACTGCCTTGCAGCAAGGGCTGGCAGTGCTGGGCAGGAGGGAGCTTAGGTACATTGAGCACCAGTTTTGTGCAAGAACAGGCATGTTGTGAATGCTGGTGTTATAAAAGTGAACATTCTGACCACAGACTCGGCCTGCTCAAGGGAAGAGAAACCCTTACGAGCAGTGCCTGGCAGAGAGAACAGCTTCCAAATGCTCCGACCAAATCCCTGATGGAACAACTTCAGAGCAAGAATCATTTGCATAAGTTATTCTCCAATAGTTGTCCATGATCAATGTACATGGGGAATCACACACTTGTCTGGTGCCTGGCTAGGAAAAGAGCCCAAGTTCACCCAACAAGTGACTCACTACCAATTGCTTGCTCAGGTCTCTTGCACCGGGAGCTGCAGGGTGGTTTTCCATTCACATTTGCAGTCAAAGCACATGGATTTGGAAGCTTCCCCCCAAGGCTCCATCCAGCAGCACCTTCATGCTCCAGGGCATTCCCTATTCTCCCCATGAATCCACCATCTCCATCCCTCCTTCCCGTTAGGACCGTTGGGTAATGATATTACTGTGCCCAATGCCTACGGTGTCTGCTGGGATTTCATAAGGGATGACAAATGAGCACAGCACCTGGAAACACCACAAACCCGTGTTGTTTGCCACGTCTCCAAAGCATCTGCTATGAATTAATGATTCAGCTCGTACCTACAGTTACAGGCACGGAAGGAAAGGGATTGGCTGAGCCCCCCATCGCTCACCACCTCTGCTCCTGCGGCAATGCTGCTGCCTCCTGTAGACTACACTTGGCACCAGCATTGCCCATTCCCAATCTGGAAGGTGTCCCTAAAACTGCAGCCTTCAGCTTGCGGTGCCTGCCAGGGATCTCTGCTGCACACGGAGGGCAGCCAGAGGAGGGCTTAAAAGAGGTGGCTGAAGAGATTCACCCAAACAGACGTGTAAAGTGCCTTACAAGGAACCGTGTGTTGTTGTTTGCATTGCTTATGAATGTAGTGCCCCAGCCTTGGGTACTGTACAGTGATTAAAATCCTTGTATGGCACCGCTGGCCTCAGTGAGACAAATGTCTCTGTCATGTACCCATTGCTAAACACTCGAATCAGAGCACAAGTCTGGGGAAACTCCATCTTCCAGCCCTCTTAGCACAGATTGTGGCTCTGTTGAAGCGCTGCAGGCACTGACAGGCTCCGTGTATCCAAAAGCTGGGGCAGGACACAGCTAAGCCGCAGCCTCATCCCTGTCACTGCTGCATCCATCACTGGCCTCCAGGAGGGATTGGACCGGACATGGGTCCGTCCCCTGCACAGCATCACCAGAGGGGACAGTTCTCTGCTCCCTACACAATTAATACCCCACTAACGGTGGCTGATTGCACCCAACCCTGTGCACAGCCACCACACAGACTGACCCTGCACCCTCTTCTTCACATGAGCATGAATGAGAACGTGTTTGTTCTGCTGGGTTAATGCTCAGGCAGCCCCTCACCACAACAAGGATTTACCCCCAGCTGCTGCAGAATGGCTCCATGCACATTCCCTATGCCCATGGAGCAGGAACACGGCAGGCAGTGGGTTCCCTCTCACAGCAGCACAACCCTCAGTGATTTACTCCCTTGTTTAACAGGGATGTATTTAATTCTGTTTTGAAGATATGCACTGCTGTTAATTGCTGTTCTAACACGTCTCTAATGATATATCCTAATTATTTATTGCTTGCCTACCTCTTAAGTGCTTAAATACATTCACAAATACTAATCTATTCTCTGCACAATCAGTGATTCCTACTCAGCAAAGCACAGTGCAGCACGTTTAATATCAAAACTGGTTTTGCTGAGCTCTCCTTGCTCACTATTGCCTTGAAAACTTGCTCCCAGTCACATTCAAACTGCAGACTTAGGAGGAAACCACAGCCATGCAGCATCATTTACAGTGCAAGATGCCACCGGTAAAGGTAAGTGTTTGAGTGTTGAGTTTTCAGAGAGGAGATTCATTGCTGGTGGAGTGATCTGCTGGGAATGTGGTAGCTGATGCCACCTTGTACAAGAGGCAGGTGGAAAAGGCAGCGATGGGATATTATTGGAGGTTATATGGAGATTACGGACAGATACAACAGAGGTACCAGAGAGCATCCTACCTCGTAATGGGCCACGCGCTGGGACTCGGATATTAGCTGAGCGCTGCACACTTTGCAGTAGCTCTCAGTGAATAACTCCTGGTCGATGTCGGACGATTTCATCTGTTCACGACAGAGGGAAGAGACAAGGAGCAGAATCAGTGACACGAGGCAGCAGAACAGGATGTGTCTGATGAGGGTCCCTATAGAGACACAGGCAGAGCCGATTGGTTCTTGTCACCGACTTTATAGAGCTGCAAATGTGAAGCACAAATGGTCCCCAGAGCATCCCCACTCACAATGTGGTGTCTCTGGGGTTATGCACAACCAGCCTGTGCCAAGTGTTCAGTGCTCACCCAGTGCTGCTGGACATCAGCCCCATCCCCACCTGTATCCAGGAGCATCCGAGCCCCCTTAGATTCCTGCACTGCTCTGCAACCGGTTTGTGTGTGAGGCACAGCTGCTCTTCTCCATTACCTTTCATATCTAGGAACACCACGTGCATAACCTGCTATAGGGTATATCCCTCAATGCTTGAAACGTGCTTAACCATTTGCTACACAACACGGAGGGGATGATAACACAGACATCATTACAACCTGGAGGAAGGTGGGTTTAAGCTCTGCTGCATTTCTCAATTCAGACAGGGAGGAAATTGCTGCCGTGATTCACTGGGCTCCAGCAGCTGTTTAAATACCTGTGTATAAATACCCTGCAGCTCCCAGCACTGATGCTCGCACTTCCAGAGCCAGCTCCCCGAGTGACCTGCTCCACAGGAACACTTCAGTTCCTGTCACACCTTCCTTGTGCAAACAGACAGCAGGTATCCAGCTCTGAAGTGGTAACCAAGGTGTGTATAACAGAGCCAGAAGACACCAGAAGTAGCTGCATAGACAGGTTATTTAAAACCAAAAACACCCCAGTGCCAATCAAAATAGAGGCTGATGCCTTCTGACTAATGCCAAGGTAGAATCATAGAATGGTTTGGGTTGCAAAGGACCTTAAGACCATCCAGTGCCACCCTGGCCTTCCCTCAGGCTCAGAGGATTAGATGCTCTGTGCACATCTGCCGACCTGGAGCGGCTGCACTGAACCCTGTGGATGTTGTGATGTCTGAGTCCTGACAATCCCTGCACATCTTATGGGAACAAGCAGCTGGATCCCCCAGAGCCTCCCCAGCTCCAGGAAGAGGTTCGTTTGGGTGCTCATGGTCTACCAGATAAATCTCAGTGCTCCTCTGCTGATGGCCTTGCTCTCTGATCCGGCTTGTTTCCTCTTGCTACCTGCCTGGGTTTAATCTGCATTTACTCTGTCTAGAGAAACACTATGTGAAGAAACTGTCAAAGACACCAAAAGACCCTTTCTGGAGTACAAGAAGTGTTGCAAAACTGCATCAGAGGCAAAATAAAGCAGGTGGGAGAAAGGCCATTTAATGCAACAGACACGAGGCAAACCAAAGAATCTCATCAAACCTCAAGCCAGCATCCAAGGCAGAGACAGGTAATATCACCTTCATTTGCATGCAGTTGCAATGCTCACAGTACAAACTCTCCTTGCAAAAATCAGGGCGAATCAAAAGCTGCTCAGTATTAGCTTAGCCCTACATGCTCTGATAACAACTCCCCAGTCTGCTGTGCCCCAACGTATGTGCATATGAAAGGCATTGTCTTGTCCCCCCTTTAGAGTAGTAGGAGCTAATCAGGCTTATCGAGGAACAGGATTTTGTGTCTTTTCTCTAAGCACTGACTTCTGATACAGGTGTAGAATTTGTCAGCCTCGATATTGCCTGCTAGGTTGTATATGCTATTGTCACTGCACAAGGATGTAATGCATCGCAAGAGGTGAGCCCAGTTATTGTGCTGACAATGCGAATGCTATGCAGCATGATTCACATGGAGTTATTCAGGTTGCCTAATAAAGACTCTCTGGAACAGCAGACCCTCAAGTGATGCATTAACACATGACAGGAGCATCCCCATGTACAGACCTGCAGGTGGACAGAAGCTTTCCATGCCCAGGATCCCTGATGCTTGCTAGATGGGGAGCAGAAACCAAGTGTCCTCCCCAGGCTCAGGATGCTGGCAGAGGCTTTCATCACTTGTCTTTGCAAGTATTCCTTTTCAACAGTGATGGAAAGGCTGAGGAGCGAGGGATGGGGATTAGGGAACAGCAGAATAAATGGAAGCAAAGCCTCCTTCATGCTTTTGCATGAATATATTAGGCTAAACTGTAGAGAGGATTCAAACATATGTAAGCTTAGCTACTTAAAATAATTAGAAAGCTCTGGTAACAATAACTGCTTCAGGAAAAATTCATTATGGAGGGCTTGACAAAAATAATAGATTCACCTTAGCAAGGGAGATTTCCACACAAGCAGCCCACTACCAGCACCCGTTTCTACAGGTCACCCTTGCAAAGCTGCCACTAAAACCAGGGCAGCCTGAGAACAAGTTTAAACTCAAATCCCAGCTATTGCCTAGAGAAAACAGCCTCCTTCCTGTCCCACATAGATGCAATAGAAGAGCAGGAGCCTCTTCCCCTGCTCAGCAGCCTCCTAATTGTGTCTCTGCTGCTGGGGAGCCCTACACAGCTCATCTCAAGAATGACACTAAATTTGGCTGGGGTGAACTGCTGGCTCTGAATAAAGCATTTACGTTTGGTGACTGTTCCTTTGCTTTCTTAAAATACCTTCTTTTCTGTGCTCTTCCTCAGATACCACACTCGAGCAGCGCATCGAAAGGATGCCGAGCTAATAAGCAGTGAGACGAATGCAGGGACATGGGGCTCCCCAGGCTGTGTTTTAAAGCAGGATCTCACTGCCACAGCCCCCAGGCTGGCCCTGAGTACAAGGGCACAAGAAGGATCCAGGGCTGATGTTTCTCTGGCCAAGACCCTGTTACAGTGCAAGAACAACATGAGAGTCCTCTCTGCTCCTTACAAAGGGGTTGATCCAGAGATGCTGCAACAAGGCCACCGCAGGCTGATGGCATCTGTGCATCGCTGCAAGGGCTCCCCTGTGCAGAAGAGGCAGACTCTAGACACAGAGCCTGGGAGAAAGAAAACATCTTTGTTGTGTGGGTACATGACCTAAAAACAGCGCTTCCTACAGCTCCAGAAGAGCTTTCTGCCCTCCCTCCCCTTTGTCTCGTTTTGTGGGTCAACACGTGCAGTGATTTATAAACTTCTTCTGCCTACAAGTGTCATAAAGGGAGCTCATATGCAATTAACAGTTATATATTTCTCCTATGTTCTTCATTCCACATATATTTCCCCATTCCACTCTGGTTCTCCCTGCCTACAAGTGCCTAACAGCCCCTACAACTGACCAGCCTTTGGCTGAGCCTCCTGCACAGCCCATCACTGTCTAAAAGCAGAATGGAACGGAGGGTTCATATCCAGGGCTCTAAAGCACCAGGATGCTCCAGGAGAGCCACAGATGCTGCACAAAGAGGGATGTGTTCCCTGCACGTCCTCAGAAGCTTATCTTGCAGGGAGCTGATGCAATGCACACCCTGGCCACCAAGGTCTAAATATCCCCAGCTCTTGGTCTCCTCCTCAGTGGGAAACACACAGTGAGGCTCCCACCACAAGCACTGATCACTTTGTCTCCCTTCAGGAGGGTTTATTATTGCCTTTCGTACTGGCACTGCAGTGCTGAGGCCCCTTGTCAGTGCTTCAGATCAGTAACCTCTGCACATGTCAGCTCAGCATCGCCAGGAACAGCACACTGAGTGGTGAGAGGCTTCATTTGAAATACTTTGTGCCATATGGCTACGATTCTTCTCAGCAGTTTCAGTGACTACAACAGCTTAATGAAAATCAATTTGATGGGGCTGACTCCAGATTTTGGCAACCGCTAGAAAGATGCTAAGTTACATTAAATTCTAGAGGTCAGCAATGCACATATTGACATCAGAGACATGCTCAAAGCCAAATTCCTTTTCAAGACTACGCTTTGAATCCCACCGGACACTGGCACACGCTGAACATGTGCCTGTGACAAAGGAGAGGGTGGAAATGGACCTGCAATAAGTGCTGGGGCAGCAGAAGCACTTCAGGACCTTAGGTAGGTGCTGATGGGTGCATCCACAATCACTGCTAGGTAACTCTTCCTATCCCATTTCTGATTGTTGTAATCTCCTTTCTGGCAGTCTCTCCTCCACAAGCTGCTTCTATTTTTACTGGTATATACCCCCCGTTATCAAATCCATCACCCAAAATCCATTTTGAGCAATGAGCTCAGTGAATAGGAAAAGAAGGGGTTTTAATAACAGGAAATCCACAGCTAGGAACAAAAAGTTCCGGAGGCCACAACAAACATGAAAGGAGAAAGGGGTTTTCCCAGTCCAAGTTTCATGTTTTCCATCACTTCCCAGCCTTGTTCACTGTCAATAATTTCTGTGTTTCAACAGCAGCACAAAGCCATGAAAACCCTGAGGAGCTGCAGATGATTTCACATCATTTCAGGGTAGGGACGGTGCCTTTCCCATGCAGGCTGCTGGCAGATGGGTTGCAGCTCTTCCGCTCACAAGCACCTGCAGATCCCACAGCACTTGGATCAGGAGGGGATTTATCAGAGGTAGCAAATGAAGGATCTAAACCCAAGATCACAGCGAATGGGTGTCTGAGCTTTTACCCTGCATGCCTCAAGCACATGGATGCAAGTTACAGGCAAACTCAGCTGCTGCAGCCACAGACCTGCATCCCAAATTCTGCCTTACCCAACCAGGACCCTGTAGACCTATAGGACTTAGGGATCATAAGCTGCATCATCCCTTGGTCTGGCTCATCTATGGCATCACCCACGTTGCTTGTTCAATCACCACTTGTGATGCACACAGGTTCACGTTCCCATTGTATAACTCAGGACAAGCAGCACCATCCCATAAAGCACCAGATTCTGCAACTCAATTCCTCCCAGTCAAGAGTAAAGAACAAAACTATGATCCCACATCCAATTTACTCCCAAGAGCCTTAATCACCTTTCCAGAATTAACAGCATCCAAACCCTTCATGTTAGAGCCCTATAGAAGGGGGTGACTGAGCGAGTTTGGGAATGCCAAACGCAAACAGCAAGGCAAGAACTAAGCATCCTGGTTTGCACGTTATGGATTGTGTGTTGCTTGCGCTGCTGTCGCTCAGCCATGGATGAACACCTCGTGTGACGCTTCCTGGTTCCTTCTGGTGTTTAATTTGTCTTGCAATAAAAAGAAGAAAAGTCCTTGCTAATAATTAATGTGCTTTCGGCAGCTCTGTCGCTGCACTTACAACCAGGCATCTGAAGCAAGGCAAAGCGCTGCCTTTTGAAGTGCCTTATTTCCCAGCACTATCAGCACTGTGACGGATGGGTGAGTCTGTTCCATGAGTGCAGCTCTCTCTCAAGGCAATGGCAGCAGCAGCAAACAGGAGCCCACAACAGCCCCAATGCAGAGCATGGGGAAAAGGGCAGGGATGGGGCATCCCCCCAGAGGCGATGACTGTGCCCATCAAGAGCTCACTACAAGCACAGCTTGGGAGGATATGTGTGCTATTTCCCTTGCTCCTGCCAAACCAAGGATGCTCCGTGTCCCTCCAGCTGTGCTGCACATCTGCCACCTCCACCATGCAATTCTTCTTCGGTTTGGGGTTTATCTACCCCTTCCCTATCCCCTCCATCCTTGAAATCCCCTCTAGAGTGGATTAGCTTCACTTCTGCATTCAGCCTTTGATGCATTTTGACATGCGTTATTGGAGCCTTGAAAACCAGAACAACATCGCGTGTGGTGTGAGCCAGGGAGCAGGAGTGATCCCGCACGTGGCTGCTGCATGTGGCAAAACACAGAGGAGAGGCTGTGGAGAGCAACACGGAGGAGATGGAGCCTTAGTGCAGATGGGTCTCAACCTGAGCACCCCAAACACCAGCTTCACCCGGCTCCCCCAGCACGAGCAGCCACATCCTTTGCTGGGATCTAGTTCTTGATGCTAGTGCTGAGGTAGGAGCACTCAGAACAGTGTCCTCTCAGTGATGATGCTTCTGAGAGGAGCCTCACAGCTCCCACACTGTGGAGGGAAAGATGATTCCCTCTGGGACTGAATTCCCCTTGGATCCACAAGTGGGGTGGGAAGCTGCAGTGTTCCCATCTCCTCACCAGTGTCACCAGCTCATAAATAGAACCAAAGCAACAAAAAACACCCCAAACTGAAGAATATGTCAGGAAAAACAGCGCCTGGGGCAGAGGGAAGCCAAGAGGGGCAGATGATGCCCTAAGGCACAAAAGCAGCATGGCCAAGGCTGTGGGTGCTCAGGATGCTCTGCATCCCTTAACACAGACAGAGACAGAGCTTGCGTGTAGCAGTAAAATCCAGCCAGTGCCTTTTTGACCTACTGCCTGTCTGAGGAGAGAACAAAGGGCAAGCTGAGGAAATTACAGGAGCAGAGATTTAGAGAGCAAAGGAAAGAGTTGTTCCTGCAGCAGAGAGCAAGCTCTCCGTGCCACGAATTGCCTCAGGGGGTGATGAAGGAAGGATGCTGCCAAGTTTAAAGGGAGCTACACGGCAATTTTGAGAGCAGCACCGTTCCTTCCCTATAAATGTGTGTATGCAGCTACACATGTGAAACGTTCTAATTATTCACCCCACATGAGGATTTAATTGCAAACGGGCTGACTTGAATAACAATATCTTTTTGAAAGGGAGATGGATGTATTGTGACTGCTTTAATAAAGTTTGTAGGAACTGAACGAAGAGCAATCACATCTCATGCCTCAGGGCATCAATTCTGCATCCTGCACACTTCAAGGACGGGGCTCTGATGCTCACTCCAGTGCAGATGGAAGCTGTATGAGGGGTTCAAACCAACCCATTTGGGCTCTGCAGAGGCTGCACTCTGAGATGGAGGGGGTGATGAAGCTGCATGGCAGAGAAGGACTCACCCGGACTGGGATGCTGAGAGCTGGAAGGAGATGCCCTGGCCTGGGACATCTCTGCTGCTGGTATCTCCCTGCAGAAACACATTCCCCCCAACTAAACCCTGGCTAAACCCCATCCTGGGAAGTAAACCTGGTCTGACACAGGCCAGCACGAAGCCCTGGCACCTACTCCCTTCAGTGCTCACCTCCCATCGCTCTCCTCTCCACCCTTCATCCCACCCCCATGGCACACGGATGTGCCCCAGCCATCCACGAGCTGCATCCCAAAGGATCAACCATCCATCCCCCCCCAGCCCTGGGGACCCCGCACGACGTCGGGAGCACAGCAAGGCGCCCGCCGGGCTGCATGTGCAGAGCCGCGGTCACCATGTGATGCTCGCGGTTGCCATGGAAACGGTGGTTTCTCCTAAGAAGATTCATAAATAGAGCCGGAGCATCCCCGGAGCGGGGTCTGCGCTGTGGGTACCCCCCTCACCCGTCCCTGCCCTGGGGTCAGGGCCAGGCAGGAGCCGGTGAGCGGCTCCCGCACTGCCTCCCTCTGCAATCACAAGCAGGATGCCACGTTTATTTTTGGCTAAGCAGGACCTACTTTTTGCTGTGGCTCCCTAATAACGTAGGAAACAGTGGGAAGCGAGTCAAGCCCAATCCCGTGCCTGCAGCTCGTAGCCTCTGGTACTTTGCATAATCAGGGCTTGTCACTCCCCATCAGCTTCAGCTCGGAAACCCAAGAGGCAAAGCCATGTAAGGTGGCAACGAGCTTAGAAGAAGCCTTCAGAGAACAAATCTGTCCATCACCCATAGGGGATTATTTTAACACACTGGATTCCTTTATAAAATCCTGCGTGCTGGCCTAGCTGAAGTTAAGCTAAAGCACCTCATACTAAAACCAGCTTCAGCCTTAACAGCACCAACCCTGAATCAGTTTAATGTCACTGCTTGATTCCCAACAGCACTAAAAGCTTCCTGTCCAGCAAAGGTTAACAAAGTCAGCAATAGCAGAAGCAGAGATGCTCCTGGTTATCGTCACCATCACCCAAGTCACACCAGTGTGCTGAGCTCCTCTCCCCTCTCTGGGCCAGGCCATCTGCCCATGACACATCCAGTACCTACCAGCCAGAGCTGCCTCCTCCAGTCCCACCCCATAAGGATTTATAGGAGCCCAGCTTTTCCTGAGGCAGCCAAGCAGGGCTGGCCAGGAGCCCTCGTGTTTGTGATGATTGATGGACTCTGCTCCCTTCAGCTCCAGCTCCTCTGCTCTAGCAGAGCTTTTGTAATCAATGAGATGATTTAGAGACAAGACACCAGGAATGCAAATGCCTTCTAAGGCCCCTGGTTAGCACGGAGCAGCTAAACCCCCGGCCTCATTTAATTGCACATCCGAATTCCACCTCCTCTAAAGGGTATCAGCAGATTCCATTAAACTTCCTCATATCATCGTGTAATCTGTCAATTAGCTTTGTGTGTGCAACAGCAACCAACAAGGAGCTTTATCTTAAGGCAAACATAAACCACTGACATCCTTCCTACAGCCTTTTTCTTTGCCCATCCTTGATGTTAAAAAGAAAAGCCATAGCCCTTCTTTTGTCTGGATCTGTTCTCTTCTAAGCAGCAGGAACGTCTCCCCTCTCATCCCTATGGAGCAGAAGCATGCTGGAGTTCTAAGTTTTATGGCATGCCTGCCTTGTATTTGGGAGCATTTCAACAAGACACTTGGATAACTCATCCCTCAGCTCCCCTCTGGAAAACCAGCAACAAAACACAACACTCTTCTGGCCCTTGCCAATATAGGAGCAATGAGCAGTGGTTCAGCAATGTGGTACCATGTACAGCTCCTTTGGAGACCAGCTCCAAGGTCTGGAAAGGTCTCCATAGGCTGGGGGCTCCTGTTCCTGCAGTATTGATTAGGCATCCCCACTGGTACCAAGAAGCACCAAAAAGGCATTAAAACAAGCTGATGTGTCTGATGCAACATCCATTCTCAAAGTGGGTTTGTAAGTTATCCTTCAGTCACAGCCATCAGGCATCCTGTCTGGCTAGAGGGGGAATAAGGCTGAAAAATGCTTGTCATATGTTCTGCAGAGCCAGAAACAACCTGTGCTTTGGCAGGAGCAGGAAAACATCTTTGTCTCATGTGTGTATAGATCCCAAACCTCTGCAAAGGTGCAGACTCCTCCATAAAGAAGCAGACTGAAGAGATGTCTCAGCTATTCCACCACAAGCAAAGAGGGCAGGCCCTGGCAGTAGAGAATTGCTGAGAAACAGGAAAGCATCCATTGGGAAACACCAGATTCCCAGAGTGAAGCATCACTTGGTGCAATCAGAGCCAGATGAGAAGGAAGCACTCGTTAAAACATGACCTATTCCCGAGCAGGCTGAACAGGATGGGGTTCACCACGGTCTGCCTCAGGCAGACATGGTATGGAACAACCCCAGGACCAGTGACAGAGCTCACTCTGAAGCCATAACAGAGCTTGGTAGCTTGGAAAAGCCTGGGATAGGAACCAGCTGCATTGCAGAAAGAGGCCATGAACCTCCTGAAGAGCTCCATAAACATGAATTAGTGAAGACAACCGTAGATGGCACCGAGGACTCGGCTCCATCCTGCTCTGCAATGTTCATTCCTTGCCCGGTATCAGAGCACTACAAACCAGCTCCTCACATCCCCACACATGGAGATCCCCATTGAACCCCCAGCCTGCACCAGGAGCATAGGGAGGACACAGCCCAGCACCTCCTCATGGTAGCACAGAGACTGGAACCTCCGGTAGTTAAAGAGAGAGCAGAGCAGGTCCCACACTCTGTGTGGCTCCTGTCCCTGCCAGGCTCCCATGAACCACAGCCACGTGCTTGGAAATCAGGCGGATTAATTACTGCTACAATTAGGAGCATCATGAAGCATCTCTGGTGGCAGGGAATAATATTGCCATAGACTTGCATAATGGTTTGGTGTTTCCCAAGGAGCCACAGTCATCATCCCGATGCTCGCACTGGTGACACTGCAGGATGCAAACCACCACATCCATTCATCACCTTTCATTTGCAGTCAAGCTGAGCTCTGGCTCTCTCTGCCACTGAAGCCAAGGCTCTGGGAAGCTCAGAGGGGTGGGAGACAAGGAACAGCCTGGGATGCACAGTAATGGGTGAGAGCAAGTGGGGTTCAGCCTGGATCTGCCCATAGGAACAAGCATCCAATGCACAGGGCATGTGTGCACACACAGACACCAGAGCAAAGCCCCACTGCACCCACCCCACCATGCACAGAGGCCACACAAGGTTCTGCCTCTCTTACCAAACCTCACGTGTGCCTGTTCTACACCAAATACCAGAGCAGCTTGCTCAGCATCCCCTACAACAGGGGGTTGCACTGATTCATTTCTGCCTTCCAAAGCAGCTGGTGCTCGGTCCCATCCTGCTCCTGGGGTTTCTGACAACACACGCTGGTGCTGCAGCTCCAGCAGCAGCTTTCCCCCTTTTCTCCATCTAATTTTGAATATTCCCAGCTTGCTGCTGGTGCCTTCCCTGTGGCTCCATCCCTCAAGGCAGCTTTAAATACCAGCGTCTCACTTTGCCACCGAGTCCACCCACTGTTTTTAAGCGGCTGGATCAAATTTAGGAGTGGTTTTAAGTTCACGGTGCAGCTCCCTGCATCTCCCAGTATTGATATTCCTTTTCCAGAGCCAGCTCCATCACAGCCAGCTCATGGGCATGCTGAGGCCTCCTTCACTCTGTGTCATCACCCATGAGCAATAGGGATGTGACACAGAAGCAAGGAGACCAAAGGAGAGGCAAGCGACACCTCCAGGGCCCCAAGTGCAGAGGCTGAGAGCATGGAAAGGTTTATTTATACTCTCCTGCCTTAAGGATTTGTTTCACTCACAATCATGTATTGGCAAGAAGCAGGTCCCAGCTTAACTACATCTTCTACCTCATTTCCCCTTTAACAAGACACAATAAATTCCAAAGCAGAACTATATTAAGAGGAGCGATGCTCTTCCACCCTATTGCTTTCCAAATCAAGCTCCCAAAAGCCCTGTCAGAAGCTTCCCGGTTGCATTTCCAAACCTGCTCCCCCTCTGTGTGCTGGAGGAATGGATTAAAGAAGCCTTTTCAAGTGCTGCTGCCCCTGAGCTGCTCTGGGGCGAGCTCAGCAACCACCACCTGCATTCCCGTTTCCCTCTCATCCCACAGATGCCAAGGGCTGATGTGGCTTAGGGACCGACCCAACCTCCCTCTCTGGCCCATTGAACTTTGCCTTGGTGCCATCAGACCCATAAAACCATGCAAAAACCCCCAGGTTTGCACAATGGGGAAAACACCTTTAAGGGGCAAGCACTGCACCAGCGCCCCCATCACCACGTTAAAGACCCATAAGCCACCAAGCATCTCATAAGGGGCAAGTTTGAATATTGAGAATATTCATCTCCAACCATTTCTAGTTAATGGAACAAAGCAAAGTGTGGAGAAAAAATGGGAACATTACAGTAAAAACAACAACAAATTAAGGTCTAACACAATTAGAGAGCAATTAGGGATCTATCCTCTGGGAGAGCTTTGGAACTCTGGGTCTTTCTCCACATCTGATCTCACCACAACTTTATTTCTTCCTTGTTAATAAAGGAGGCAGCAAAAGGCACAGCTCCCCCCAGCAAAACACATCTCCTGCTCTGCAGGAGCAGACGTGTTCACACCTCGGAGCTGTCAGCACAACCAGGTGCAAAGACAGAACAGAAAGCACTGCCTGTGTCCTGCCAAGGTGACCAGAAACACAAAGACACAAATGCTCTTGTGTAAGAGCAAGGCTGAGCAGGCACCAGCAGAGCGTGGATGACCCTGGGAAACACTTGGTTTTCCTATACACGGCTCCCACAAAAGCCACAGCCCATAAAAATATGTATTTAATGCTTCTCGACTCTAAATTCACCCACATACCTGCCTATAGAGATAGTTGATAGAGATATAGATATAAGGTGATAGAGATATAGATATAAGGTGACAGAGATATGTGATAAGAGATCTATAGAGATAGGTGACAGACATAGGTGATAGAGATATGTGACAGAGATATAGATAGGTGATAGAGATATGTGATAGAGATATAGAGATAGGTGATATAGATATGGGGATAGGTGATAGAGATATAGATGATAGATATAGGTGATAGAGATATAGATATAGATGATAGAAATATAGATATGGGGGATATAGATTAGGTAGATTAGATATATAGACATATAGATATAGGTGCCGCATGACCTGTTTGTGGCCAGGCCACCCCAGCAAGCCTGGGAAGGAGCATTGGGCACATCCTTCCCTAGAGGGTTGAGACACCAAGTGTGATGCCAACAAAGTGCCAAAGAAACTGCAGGAGAACCAAAACAAAGGGGCAAAAAGGCACCGTCCCATTAAGCCAGTGCCTCTCTGGTCTGATGCATGAGCTGCTGAAGGTCACAGATGCAAAGGCAGCACAGCAAAGCCTGGCTCTGTTAAACCTGCCTTCAGGAGATGCAGCCGCAGCAAAGGCTTTGTGCAGAGCAGGAGGCAGCTTGGTGTGGATGGAGGAAAACCATTCCCTGCAGCATCTGCGCTCCCAGCTCCAGCTCTGTGTCAGCAAGGGGTGTTTTTCACACAGTGTAAGGAATAATAGAGCTTCCAGATGTGCTGCTACCTGCCCAGAAGCTGTCAGGAAGATGAATACACAACGGAGGGAGGTGGGAGCCTTGACCTTCATCATTTTTGGTACCCAAATCCACCCTTGGGAACACCAACGGCCCTGTCTTGGCCTAGAAATTGGCCCAGTTCTGAATCTCCCAAACCAGTTCTGGAGCTCAAGTCACACCTCCTTCCTTGGGAGCTTAACCCAGGTAAATGGGACACTTGGGTCTGACTGGGATCAACCAGGATCAGCCCCAGGAGCCCCATTCTTGCCATTTCCAAGGGGTTTCCATAAGCACCCCCTGGCTGGAGGACACCTTGTGATGGGAAAGGGTTGGATTAGAGCCTCAGGGGTCTGAAGAGAGGTTGATTTTTGGTCAGAAGTTCCTTCTTGCAAAGGAATAAGTCCCAAAACTCCCCCCATTCCTGCCTATGTTTGATGGGGAGGATGAGGGCTGCTTGGTGGTGATCTTAACCTGGGGATTCTTCCTCCCTCCAGCTCCTTGCAGGGAGGGATGTTAAATCCATAGCTGGACCAGACCGGCCATCAGCACTCCCAGGTCAATCCCCAGGCCTAAAGAGATGGGAATGAGGTGATACAGTGCCATGCACCAAGCCATAAGACCCTCAGACAGAGAAAGCTGGGAGCCAGGTACCAACTCAGCAAGGATCACCCCATGGCACTGACTGCTGCAAACTGGAAGCAGCAAATAACCCAAATCCAGGCAAACATCAGCAAAACCTCTCTATACACAGACAACACCTCCCTAAGAAGCCAGTGATGCTGTGAGCAGCGAAGAGTGGCAGGGGTAGAATATGTGCCCTATAGCAGCACTCCAGCTCCTCCGGGTTTTCCAGCACAGGAGAGGGCAGAGCAGGGCAGCTAAACCTATGGGAGCAAGGCTGGATGCGGGAGGAAAGTTAATGCAGCTCAGAGCCGAGCAATGCGAGCTGGGCAGGTACACACAGAAATGCCATGCAAACCACTACGTACAGGCAAGGATTCATTATCTGGAGTGACTCAGGAGTGATTAAGAGCAACTGAGATAAGATCAGTTGGGAAGGGTGGAAATCAACCTGAATCTTGGAATAGTCCCACCCCAGGATGCTCCCCAGGGACAGGGATGCAGGAGGTACCAGAGCCTTGGGATGAGGAGGTTTGGAATCGACAGGTCTACACTGCTCTGAGGGGAATATGGGATTCCCACCTTCCGGCTCCTGATAAAATCAGGGGAAAGACCCATTTTTGGTGTATAAAGCTCCTGTGCTGCCCCCCCCACCTCCAGGAGATGAGTCACTGTCTAGAACCTTGAGCAAAATACCTCTTACAAGATTATTTATCGGGTCCCTGCCATTCCCCACCCGCAGCACAGGGCAAGGAGAAGGGGCTGGAGATGCTCCAGGTCACTGTCCCTCTCCTGTGGGATGCCAAGAGCCCAAAGCTGAAGCCCCTGTGCTCAGCATCCCCTGTTCCGAGCTGTCCCCCCTCCCAGGCTCACCTCTTGGCTTCCAGAGCCGGTTGTTTGCGTGGTGCAGATGGATTACACGTGCTCACGTGAGAACCAGCAGCACAAGCTCATGTGGAAAATGCAACCTGGGTGTTTTAAGTGTCTTCTCGATGCTTTGCAAAGCTTGCTCTTCACCCAGTGCTGCAAGCTAAGGTCAGCATCGGAGGAGGGCAAAAGGAGCCTGCGACTGCCCAAAGGGCAGCATTCAGAGCATGTTTAACACAAGTAACTAATGGGGCAGTGCCCAGGTCCAATGGATACAGATCCCCAGCAATTCAGATGGCTCAAGGGTCAGTGAGTGGAGATCTTGCATGAAGCCCAAAGCAGCAGTCACCTCACTCATGCTGCATAAGGAACAGCTTCTGCTTGGGCTCTCAGACCTGCAGACAACTCCAGCGCAACACGTGTGGTCGTAGCCCCATAGGGGTGCACAAACCAACCCCTTTGGCCGGTGATGAGCAGGCATGAAGGCCAGCAGCACCCATGGGTGCTGCAATGAGCCAGGTCAGGGCTTCCCCAGTGACAGCAGCCCCAGCGCTCAGCTACCACCCTGGAAACCTGCTTTTGCTCCCTAAGGAACACTGACAAGGGAAGTTCTCCAAACTTCCCAAACAACACAGAGAACAGCCTTGTCTTCCTGCACCCCCAGACACCCACACTCACATCCCTCAGCCCCACAAGCTCCTGCTCCCACTCTGGACCGTGCAGACACCAGTGCAGCATCCATTCAGTACAAAGCACCCGCGTCCCCACTGACTGCCCAGCACAGGGGGTGCTCCCTGCACCAAGGGGCCGGCCCGGTTGGTGGATGCAGCGCTCAGCACGGGGAGATGCCGTGATGCCCAGCACGGGGCTGGACCACTCACCCACCACACACCGGTCACCTCCGGCCTCCCGGCTGGGGTGACACAGGCAGGACAGGCACCATCTCCCCGCTTGGACACCGCTGCATCCCCATCCGATCCCAGCCAGCGGCGGAGCTCTCCTCCCACCGCCCTCCCGCAAGCAGCGCTCGGAACCGGCTCCCGTTCCCCGTTAAACTTTCCTCCAAGTCCCAGCACGGCTCTGGCCGGGGCGGCCGGGCCGGTACCTTCGTGCCGCTGTCCGGGCCGGTGCTCCGAGGGCAGCCGGAGGCTCCAGCGATGCTACCGGGCAGGCTCCCGCAGGAGCTCCGAGCGCCGCGCTGCTCTCCCCGCAGCCCCGGCCAACTGCGCCGGGCAGGCGCTGGGCGATGCTCGGCGGCCGCTCCAGCTCCACCCCTGGCAGCAGCGATTGGCTCCGCTGCGAGGATGCTCCGGTCCCAGCAGCCTCCCACAGCATCCAGCTCCCGGTACCAGCGAGAGCTTCCCCAGGACCGGAACGGCAGGGGCAGGGATAGGCCGGGTGCTGGGCAGGTCAGGGCAGGGTTGGACACAGCCTCAATGAGGGCACCTGAGAGGGATTCTCCTCGCTGTGTGTGCTAATCCGATTTGCAGGGCAGAGGCTGTGAAGGGTATGGAACACGTTTACTTCCATACTTTTGCAGATGACGCACTTAATTTAACACCCTGGATTTATGGAGCTGAGGGACAGCGGGAGGCAAGACTCCCATATAGGGATGAGGGCAGGAACAGCTTGGTCAAAGCAGCAGCTAAAGGAGAGCAGATAACAAAGGGAATGGGACAGGCTCATCTTCAGCCTAAGGATACTCACAGCCTCCTGCACACCGATGGGGTGCACAAGTCAGAGAAACAGAGCCCAAGGCCAGGGGTAAAATAGGGGAGGGCAGTGAACAGGGGATGAGGAAATCTGATCCCTACAATCCCTCATACAGCACCACGCACACACACCCTAGAGCCTATAATACAAAGCCAGGTTTAAACCAAACCAATCTCCCTATCCTAGAATCCAGCAGCAGCTGAACCTAGGAAGAAGGTGGCCTTTTGCTTATCTTTAGTGCACAGCATCCTCCAGGCAAAGGCACTTCAGAACTCAGGCTGAAAGTGCTGAGAACCAGGGTGCAGCTGAGCACAACCCCATGCACACCTTCCCTCTTGAGCTGTAGTATCATCCCCCTGCCCTCCTTTCTGCTTATAACAACTAAGGAGGGCAAGGACCACCATGGGACCACAGAGGGTTTCTGTCTTAGCTGTGCTGAGCTGGCAGGCGCCTCATTTCCAGCACAGGAACCTCATTGCTTGCATTAGGTAAGCAATGGGGATGTAAAGGAGCAGGGAGGCTGTGCTCCAGGTGACATTTCCAGGCTGTGATGTATATGCAAACAACAAGCACAAAGGCAGTTAATCCAGCACTGCTCCGCCTCCCTCTGCTCCCATAACTCTCCCAGCAGGAATGAGGGTGCTGGGTCTCTGCAGGGAAGGGAAGAGGCCTCAAAGGTCTTTGCAGCTCAAGGCAATAGGGGGTTGCAGAAAGGCTCCTTTATGCCTTCACTTCCACAGCCAAGTAAAGCCAAGCATCCTCCATTCTCCTTCTGAACATCTGGCTAAGCAAAGTGATGAGAGGCCCCCCCCTTCCCTCATGAAAGAGCTCTGCTCTCTAGGTATAACCTAGATAACAGTGCTCTATCTTATGCAATACACCTCATTGGGAAGTGTGTGTTACATCCATGACAGAGCAATAGCAAACCTGACCTGTTCCTGGGTGGGATGTCTCCAGGCACTCATAGGCTAAAGGGATACCTTTAAGGAGTGAACCTGTTTAGGTTGATTTCCTTCTATCCAATGCACTCTGCAGACAGCCTTGGGGATGCTGTGCCACATCAGCGGCTGCATTTGCACTGCCAGCATCTGGAGCATCACCCCCATGCTGAAATGGGCTTTAAATCAGCATCTACCACACAACCATTAGAAAGAAAAGACTTCACCAGCAATTTCTCCATCCCCAGCTTAATCCGGTCGACAGCAAACTACCCAAGCTGTGATGCTGCATGATCCTGCTTGGCTCTTTAGCTGTAATAAAACCCAACCCCACAACCGATAGGGAGCATTTAAGCCTCCAGAATTGACACAAACTTCTTGGAGCTGCCACCTGGAGCCTCAGATGCTTCAGTGTGAAAAAGGGCAGATCAGGCCGTGTTTGCAATGGTGCAGTTGCCATCTGGGGATAAGAGACTTCCTAAATCCCTTTCTTGCTCTCATTTTAGGATTATAGCATTCCCAGGAGCATCCTGCGCTCCCTTTTAATGGCAGCATCAGCACAAGAAGTGTTTGGAATAACTTACAAGTTAAATCCTTTACAGAATGCACCCTCTCCCCATCAAGCACACATGGAGCCTGCTCCTGACACACAGGGACCAGGGCTCCAAAGCTCCCAGTGCTCCCTAAGGACTCTCCTTGCAGCATCCCTGCAGCAGGGCCCCATGTGCCAGCCCTGGGGCACACACATGAGGCTCCCCATACAAAACAGCCCCAATCACAACTCTCTCCTGCAGAAAGCAATGGTGAAGATGCAGCTCCCGCTCCATCCCAGCACGCTGCCAGGGCTCAGGAATGTGTTTACTGGCCCTGAGCTGGGCTAACTTTGGAACAACCTAAAGCACATCAAAACAAGGAGCTGTAAAGCAGCGGCTGTGATTGATTAATCACAGTAGTGAAGCTGACGGGTTTGATCATTTTCAAAAGCTCTTTAACATCTTATTCTCCAAAGGAGAGGTTACAGCAGCCTCGAACAAAGCAGAGCACAGACTGGAGATGTTTCCTCCCAGGAAAGGCTATGGACAGGCTGGGAAACAGGAGATCAAGACAGAGGAGCGAGCTTGGAAGGACTCAGCACCTTGGGCTTGGTTGGAGGAGTTCATGTGTTCATTACGCAGGCTGAGAGCCCCCTGCAATGCTTCCCTACCCCAGCCTAAAGCATTCCTAATGAACACTTGGCATTCCATGCTTCCAGGCTGGTGCAGTGACCCGGAGCCCTGCAGCAGCCTTTGCAGTGCTAATGCAGGCTGGAAAGACAAACACGACCAGAAGCCCCAGAGCAGAGAGAGATACAGCCTGCAGGTGTGAATAAAGCCTTCATCCCCTTCATCTTCCTTCTCAAAGGTGCTACACAGCTCATTAAATAAGTGAATAACTATTAAAGCCTCCAGAAATAAACAAGATTTTGGCTCAGCTCTATGTTGCTTTGCTGCCTTGGAGAACACAGCATTACTTTGGTTCTCCTTTGTGCATCAGCGTCATGGAAGCGCAACCTGTGGCATGATGTGATCAGAGATAAGTGAGAAGGAATCACAGTGGAATTAGCACTGGGTTTCTCACAGACAGGCCCTGCTCCTGTGTGTGCTCACAGCTCGGTGCTGTGCATCAGAGCATATCAAAGGACACTGCAAAACCAGCCTGAGCATGTCAGACCAGGAGCAGGGAGGTGGAGGTCACCTTGTCACACACAGCGGGGAGCACTGGAAGCGGCTGCATTTTGCCCTTTAAAACCTCCTTTCTATCCCATTCCATTGAGGTGATGGACAGCAAAGGGCATCATCATCCCCACCCTTCCCACACCACCACTCATCACACATCAGCCTGTGCATAGTGGAGAGAGGAGAGGTGATGCTCTACTGTGCAATGCAGTGAGGTCTGCTGCTCCCCACATCCCATTTCCAGTTGAGCAGGGACCAGGTTGATGCAGAACACAAACCAGCCCTGGCTCATAGAGCAGCAATAACCCTCCTTGTGCCCAGGCAGTCCCTGCTCCTGTGCGACAGTGCAGCTCAGGTTCTCCTCTGACACATGATGCCCTTTAGACTTCTCCTTCCCTGACATTCAGCAGTGAAATCAGAGCAGGCAGCAGTGGATTATTGCAAACCAAAGTTTGCTGAGCGTGGTTAAAGCACTAAATGCTTCTTCATTGAGCTCTGCGGGCCCTTCTGCCTGCTTAAAAGAGCCTGAACCAGCGGCTGACCCTTCCTCCATCCCACTGTTAACACACGGGATGTCCCTGGAGAGCTGGCTTTGATTCCCTCAGCTCATCCTCAACCGCAGTTTTGAATCCTGGGGATAACAACAGGCCGAACTGCAGCTGCTTCCCAGCATCCCAGACTCCGGGAGAGCATCCTTAGCTCCGTGCATAAGAATCACAGTGCCCAGGGAGCTTAAACAAAGAGCCCCAGGCAGTCCCAGCCTGAAACACTGGGAACGACGCCAGCCTGCACAGAGAGGGGGGGAAACGTTTGGAAATGCGATTTCCGAGGTCACCTTTTATCATCCATAGGCACAGCGCAGAGCTTTTGTCAGCCAGAGCCAGCACTGGGGACTCCCTGCAGTTACAAGGCAGCGGTCCCCACTTTCAACAGGTCTTTTCCCACTGCGCATCCCAGACTGAGGGGAGCTCACCGGGGTTCTTGGCAAGGGAATTCAGTCCCATCCCCAAGCAGGGGAAGGTTTGGGTCCATTAATCTCAAAGGCTGAAAGAATTCCATACAAATCCTCCCGGCAAAGCCTGGAGGATGCAGTGAAGCCCAGACTGAGCCGTATTTCCCCTGTGGCTCCCCTGATGCCGGCTGCCAGCACACAGACAAGCTTTGTGCCTCACTAGGCTGAAGCCAGTGAAGTGTTTAAGTCGACAACAGGAGCGATGCCACCTCGGCTGACCCCAGCACCCATTCCTGCAGCACTGTACTTCCCAGCAGTCCCCATCTCCATGCCAGGTCTGCAGGCTCCTCATTCAGTCCTTCACCTCCAGCCTATCCTTTATCAGTGGATTCCCAAACTCTGGAGTTCCTCCCATCCCCTCTTACCTCCCCAGCACTGAAGCTGCCCTTGCACAGGGAGCTGTGGCACCAAAGGCAAAGCACTGGGATGGACCCCCTCAAGTGGAAAGCCTGGCACAGAGATTGGCTCCAGCACAAGGGAAAACATGGACCTTAGCCCAGGCTGAGCTGCAGCTTGGAAGCTTGCACACAACAGCCTCGCTTGGCCTGTAGCTCACTGAGCATTGCTAACGCTCCAGTTTCCCTCTGGCTTAGAGACACTGAGCCCAGTGAATGTGAGTTAGGCAGGGACAACACGTGGAGCAGATCAGACACAGCTGAACCCCTGGGTGGCAAGAGAGGTGAGCAACAAACCCTTACCTGCCAAGCATCCTGAATACCCCAATGGCAGAGACCAGATGTGAGCAGAGAGCGGATGGAAGCTGGGTACAAGGTACCAGCCTGAGCACAGGCATAAAGGTGTGCTCCCTGCTGCAGCATGAGCAGCAGATGGGGATGAGGGGAATCAGGCCAGGGGCTCTTATGGTCTGCCAGGACAGCCCATGGTTATGAGAGATACAGAGCAGCTGCAGACACAAACAGGAACCTTTCCCCTTTTCCCCTCCCCAGACCTAGGCCGGTCATCCTCATTAAACCTGGGTGCTAATTGCTCAAATAGGTTCCATTTACCCTGCAGCTTGTTACCCTACATGGGCTGCGGCTCAAAGCAGGTGATGGGGCAGAGCATCCTGCAGACACAGGCAGGGATCCCAGAACATGGGATGGTGACAGCTTATGGGGGATGTCCAAATGCCCCCCTGTGGCAAGCCCAGTGGGTGATACCTCGGTCAGAGGTACCACTTTGCTCTGCTTTGGTCTGTGTATGGCCAGAAAGGGAATGTCCCTCCCAGAAGCAAATGACTCTGATTTGAGCCATACAACCCAATGGCAGCAGGAGTCATTTCCACACCCAGCCTAGCCCACTACGCAGGGTGCTGTTTGTCTGCCTTACTATAAATAGTCCCTAGCACTGCTGAGCAAGGATTAATGACTTCTCTAATTATACCACCAGCACTTGGTGAGGGAGGAATGATAGTGTGCAGATGTCTGAGCCCACTCACCCTGCGCATCGCTGGGTGGCTCCAGCAGAACGTACCCATTGATTAATCCCAAGGAATAGCAAGTCACGAGTGCAGCAAGGCAAGGAAAGGAAAGGTGTTGCTTGGTGTTAAATAAGACACATCTGCAGAGCATTAGCTACTGCTGGTTACTAGAAGGAATCCTATGGCAGAGCTGCATTTCCATGCAGATGTCATCTGTGATTTGTACCAAGCACACAGAAGACCTGTTTCATGTCAGCATCCCCACTAAGCCTTGCTTTTAAACTCATTTGCCTTATTTACTACGTAGCTGCTTGCTTTGGCCTGGTGCAAAGGAGCCTTTTTCATGTGCCTGCACTAAGCAGGAGCAACGAGCCCCATCCCTGTGCCCTCACACAGACCCAAGCTGCAAACCCAGGTCCCTTTGTCCAAACATTCCTCTTCCACATGACTCGCTCATGGTGCACACAAGGATTTCTGTGGAACCCCACTGCTAATAGGAAAGCACATCCTGCAACACCCAATGGCAGATCCAGCCCTTCTTCTGTGGTTTAAGTGGCCCCATTTTATGATACCACGAAGAAGATGCAGGTTTTGGGGGGAGAACACAGTATTTTGGTGCCAAGCTTGGCTTCCCCTCACTGCCCACTTCCAAGAGTACAGACAGAGGCTGAGCCCATCCCCATATGGCAGCCTCAGTCCTCCTCTCCCAGGCATCACTTTGCTCCTGTTCCACCACCCCAGAAACACCTGTTTCTGGAGGTTAACAAACACCTCGAGGAGCAAATACCACCCTGGTACCTGGCTCTGTCTCACCCCAGCACCCACAACACGACCGCAGCATCAGCCCCTAGGTGTGAGGATGTAACCCCAACCCCTGAACTCCCCTCACCCACCTGCCCATAGCCCATGAACACGAGAGAACCACCAACCTTCCCCTCGGTTGCCAAGGTTTCTCTGTAGAGCTGTGTATATTTATAGTGCCCCTTGCTATGAAACCCGAGCAAAGGGAAGAGCAGAGAGGCAGCCCAGCAGAATTGTCTCTCAACAGAATGTGTTCAGTGTTCCACGAGGCGTCAGCAGCTCTCTGAAGCCTTTTCAGTGCATCCTGCCTTAGATGCTAAATCGTGCTTCAAAGACACTTTAACTTGGAGGGAAACAAGACGCAGATCCTGAACGGTGCCATCTGCAAGCAGGAGCCGGACCCATGGGAGGGGAGCTGGTGATGGGGAGGAAGGAGCTCCAAAGGCCACTTAAACACAATGAAAGGTCACAGGGAAATCACTGCCTTCTTAATGAAAGCATTGCCTCCAGTGCCAACGTGCCACAACTCTGGTTCCTCATTTAAATTGTCTTTAAGCCCTGCTGCAGGCCTCATAAATTAATGATTTTGGTTATGAGCGCCTGTTCTCCACTCAGGAGATGCAGAGACGGGGCGAGGAGGAGCAACACACGGAGCTAAAATAAGGATCCAAATCACAACACGTCGCTGGGGCTGCTCTCCCTTCTTCACAGGGTCTGGATTCAACGTGCTGTACCCACACGGCAAGCTGTTTTCTGCCTGTGCTGGTGCCTGCCCTGAGGGATGCTGGAAGAGCACGAATGCTCTGGCACGTTACCGCAGCTACGTGTCAGGCTTTACAAGGGCTGATGGTCTGATCCTGACTGGCTTTGGAGAGGTGCTGGAGATGGTGCCAAAGGGTCCTGCTGCAGTGGGGTGGTACCATGGCACTGCGGTTACCCTGGCCATAACTGTGATTTGCTCTTATGCCATAGGAAGAGGCAAGAGGTGCCCGGGGAGCCCCACTCCCAGCACAGGGCTCCCATTGCAGACTGGTTTTGTACTGGTGGGGAAAAGAAGCCACAGTCTCAAACATGACACCAGTCGTGCTCATACTTTTAGGGGAGGCTGAGCCATGAAGCAGCACACGGACTGCAGCTCCTTCCCATGGCTCCCAGCAAACACCCAAGTCATGACCTGGAGAAGGCTCCAGGGAGACCTTAAAGCATCTTCCAGTGTCTAAAGGGGCTGCAGGAAACCTAGAGAGGGGCTTTGGACAAGGGATGTAGAGACAGGCCAAGGGGAATGGCTTTAACCTGCCCGAGGGGAGACTGAGATGAGCTCTTAGGCAGAAGCTGTTCCCTGTGAGGGCAATGGGACACTGGGATGGGTTGAACGGAGAAGCTGTGGCTGCCCCATCCCTGGCAGCACTCAAGGCCAGGTTGGACACAGGGGCTTGGAGCAGCTGCTCCAGTGGAAGTGGTCCCTGCCCATGGCAGGGGTTGGAGCTGGGTGAGCTTTAAGGTCCCTTCCAACCCAAACCATTCCTGGATCCTATGCCAGCCTCTGGGCACTGCGTGCCCTGACTGCAGCATCCCCCTTTTCCCAAGGGCCCTCCGGTTTTCTGTTCCATGCTCAATAAAACCAGCAAAGCTCCCGTTATTTTGTTCATTCCTAACTACTTTATCAGACCACAAATGACAAATCAAAAGTCTTCTCCTCTCCATCCTCCTCCAGCATTGAAACCGCTGCAATTCCTGAATTTTCGGGTGTTTTTGTAAGTCTGAGAAGCTTCAGCAGCCGCAGGCTATTAGTGAAATGAATAAAGCAGCAGCTTGCGCGTCCAGATTGGGTCTGCCATCAAGAGGCACCATCCTAATTGGAGCTGGAATGGCAGCTCCTGACGGCTGCCCCTGGCACTGCGGCACCGGAGATGCGCAGGGCTCGGAGCCGGCTCCTCCGCGGCATCCGGACGGGGCACGAACCGCTCCACACGGGGTGAGCAGGGAGGAGGATGCGCAAGGAGCCGCTTCCAGACTCCGAGCCCTGAGGAGCCGGCCCGGGGGCTGCAGTTACCGGTAACCATAGGAAAAGAGTTAAAAGAACGGGAATAACCGTAAGAACCGAACCGCCGCAGGATGCGGAGAGAGGCGAGAACAAACCCCCCCCCCCCCCCCCCAAATGTGGGGCTGCGCTTGGCTCTGGGTCCCCAAAATAACGGGGGGGGGGGGGGAAACACGGGGGGAGGCGGGGCAGGACACGCCCCCTGCGCGAGGAACGTTTCCGAGCCGAACGCGCCACCCCGCGGCGCGAGAGGGCGTTTTTGGGGAGAAAAACCCGGTTTTGAGCACCCCCCCCCCCCCCCCCCCCATCCTCCTCCCCATCACCAAGCGTTGCCTTGAGCGCTGCAGGGATGGGGCAGCCACAGCTTCTCCGTTCAACCCATCCCAGTGTCCCAGCACCCTCATAGCGAAGCCGGCCCCTGCATCCTGAGTTCCAGGGTCCTGCTCGGTCCCAATGTGCTGCTCCAGCAGCATCCCCACCTGTTTTCCCTCAGCACAGACACTGCAGGAGGAGCTCCTCTTGTTCATGAAGTAAGGTGATCCGCAGGGAATCAATCCTGGACTCCATCCCAAAGCGGAAAGCAGGAGCAGATCAAGTTCTGCACCAGTCGGGAAGATGCAGCAGTGCTTTTCTGAGACAGAACCAAAGACATTTCACTATCTGCAGCAAACAATGAGCCTCGTTCATGTTTTATGTGCTGCTGTCTTCCGTTTAATTCAGCCTTGTAATTGCAGAGACTCTGGTTTCTGGACTGCAATCTGATATTTGCACAGAAGCAACACAGGTATCCTGTCATTAAGGTCCTTTTACTCTGAGGAAACAGTTCAGGTATTAAGAGATGCTTATCAAGGAGCAGGACCTCGGTGCCTGGCTGGAGCTAAGCTATCCTGCCTGGAGGAGCAGATAGGGATGGGCACATCCACTATGAGACTCAGTGAAGCAAAGTAGGAGACCAGGTTTCAGTTCTCCCATTGCGGGACCTTCTTGACCTTGCACATCTGCTAAGGCAAACCCAGTTTCGCAAGGGTGGGAAAGCATTTTGAGCACAGAGGTCAGCAGAAACAATGTGGAACTTTACAGCCATGAACAGAACAAGGGAAGCCATGGCCCGTGCTGTGCCGGGACTCACAGAGCCCTTCTCTGAGGAGAGAAACAATAGCTTATGGCTTGCCAGGGCAGTGTGAATTCCAGACTGCCACCTGGGAATGGTCCCTGTGCTGCCAACTGTGAACAGAGCTTACACAAACGGAACCAGGCACAAGCTCCTGTTTGCATCCAGGATAAAGGCACAGTTGCCACCGAAGGTCCAGAGGGGATGCTGCACTGTGCTTCCAGATACAGGACAATCCTGTCCCAAGCCACTCAGCATCACTGCATCCACTGCGCATTGGATGCGCTTAGAGCAGCAAGAACAGCCCCAGTCACTCCTTCTACCAAGGAAAGCACAGTTCCTCCTCCTCCTTTCCCATCCCTGCTCCTTGGCCCCAATCTCACCACCTGGAAGTCAGTTTGTCATCCCAAGCTTTATGGGTGGGGATTCCCACATCTCACCACGAAGGTGATGGATAGGATTCTGTACAGGCCACATTTGGTTCGGTTACTGATGATGCACATTCCAGCTTTGGGAAGCCCTCGGAAGCCTGGTGCTCAGCTTTCAGTTCAGATTTATATCCAGGAGAACAATACTCTCTGTTATAGGAGGGCTTCGCTCTCCCAGCCACACCAGTAATTCCCAGCAGCTTTTCCCTGTGCTCTTTTCTGGCTCCCCACTCGGACCCATTGTCTATTGTTGCACAGCTGTGGAGCGTAACAAGGAAAGCTGTGTGCATGCCTCATCCACTGCAAGGGAGCTTCTTTATGCACTGAAATATCAGTGCTCTGCTCTCTTAACCCCTACGGTGCCATGCAGGGTCTTTACAACACCCCCTTACGAGGAAGAGATTCAAAGCGACCACCAGCAGCACTTCAGCATCCAGGACACTTTCACCATCCCTGGTCCCTCACATCCCTGTGTGGATCTAAGGGAGCAGATCCCAACCTGCAGCACTGACGGCAATGGGAGCTGCTGCCTTCATCCCTAAGAGACCTGAGTTATTCCGGTTATTGCAACACTTAGCAAGTGTTTCACAGCGAGGAAAAGGGCTCCAGGGAAATGCTTCCCTGTGAGTAAATGACTGTGAGGAGCTGGCTGCAAACACAGAGCTTGGAGCCCAAACAGCTCCATGTTACCTGTCATGAGCTATTGCCAGCCTCAGCCTGAGAGCACCTGAAGTGCTGCTGCTTGGGCAACAGAGCCCAGACCCTTCTCTAAAGGAGGGGAGAGACTGCAGCCCTCTGCTATCTGGAAAGAGCAACACGCAGACAAATCACAGAGCTTTTCTTAATGCTGCCATGATATACAAATAAGAGGCTTAAGTATAATTATAGGTTGTATAATCAGTGTGAATAAAGAAATATGTAGTAATTGATGCCATATTTTATAAATATCCCAACTGTTGAAGAAACTGAAAATGTTTTCAAAAGAAATACTTTAGCGTAATGATTATAAAGCCCTTTAATGTGAGGGAGCTGCTTTCTGAAGCCGGTTTTAGACTCAGTCTCATGAACATAAATAGAGTTAATTGCCCTTCTGTGCGAGCTGGATGTTAGCACATTCCAGCAGAGTGTGCGTTTTCCAAAGTGCCAATTCCAACACATTCCACCCCGTGCAAGTTCTGCCTTTTTATGCACAGCACATAAAACACACACACATCTGGGCAAGGGCGAAGTTAAGCGCTTCTAGTAGCGAGCATTGGAAAGAGATTGAGACATCAACTGCTTGCCCATATGGTATCTGGATGTTCAAGTGTAAATGTGGCTCCTCCACATTCACCCCACAAAGGGAGCGTGTTAATGTGCCCAGGGGGAAAGTGGGGAATGGGAAGCAAGGTTGGGAGAAGGGCTGCAAATGGCTCCATCTCCTCTGCCAGTCCTGCTCTTATCCCATCTGGACCACAGCCGTGCCAGTGAGGGGGATTCCCACACAGCCTCCAACACATAGCCCTGCACTGGACTCACATACTGAGTTATACATGAGAAGTGTCACAGGGGTTGTGCTGTCCATGGCATCAGGCTCTTTGCTCAAGAGCAGGGATGGCTCTGGGCATAGGGCAAGGAGCATCCCCTGCTGCTGGCTGATGCATGGGAAAGGAGGGAGTCCTGCACCTCCATAGCCACACTGCAGAGCAATGATGGGGCAAAGCAGGAGGAACTGGGGCTCTCTGTCCTCTGCCACCCAGGTTCAGTCCATCCCTGCTTCCCTACAGCTCCAGTTCAGCCCAAGGCTTCCCCTACCATAACCCATCACAACCTGCTGCATCCCATCACATCTCCTTGCAAAGGAGATGGTCCAGGCACCTCCCTCCCCATCAAGGCCGCGTGTCTCTCGCATGCTCTGCCACAGTCAGGGATGTGCTGAAAACAGCCTTGTGCCCACTAATTGCTTTGGCATGTGGGCAGTGGGAGAACAGCCAGGCTCTGCATTGAATTAAACCATCACTCCCTCTCCTAGGAATCACCCTGCTGCCTCTGTGCCTTCACAGTAGCCTTTCTGCAGCAATGGCATACCCCAAGTGCAATGTCTGGTGTTCATCAGAGCCAGTTTCCCTGTTCCCGAAGGCCACAGGATAAGCCAGGGCCTTGATGCAGCAACACAGCAGCCACAGAGTGTAACTGCCTGCAGAGAGTCACAGTGCCATAAGTGGGCAGCTAAATCCCCCTTAGATGGGCCAGCACCAGCAGGTACCCCCTGACTGCAATGTAAATACACAGTGAAACAGTGCTGCAGCAGGGATGGAATACAAAGCCATGGCACACGGTGCAGACAGGTCATGCTGTGGGTATAGGACCTGAACAAGCATTTGTGTTCTTGGGCATCAGCAGCCCTGCAGTTTGGGAAGGACATTACACCTGGCCCCATGCCCGAGCCGAACGCTGCCCCATCCATCAGCAGTTTGGCCTCTTATTCATGTGATGGGCTCGATCTTGGAACCATCTGTTCTCCCTCAGCTTGCATCCAGCTTTCACTTGGACAGCAGAGCCCTTTCCAGCTATAGCCCCTGGGCATGCGGGTGGGAAAGTCACTTCCCTCGCTGCTCTCTGCAGCTACACAGCCAAGTTTGGCTGCAGACAGGCACCAATGACCCATGTTGTGCATGGAGCTGCTCTTGAGGAAGACCAGAGAAGCAGCCCCGGGACAGAGCTCAGTGATGCAACTCAGAGCATCTTATGCAGCTTGGAAACACTCAGCCCATGCAGACCCTGAAGAGCATGGGAAGAGGTGCTTGGTCCAGCCTAAGGCTCCAGAAAGGATGCTTTCAGCAGTGGGAAGAAGGCTCCAGCAGTCCGAGAGCCTGCGATGGGAAGTTCCCTTCTTGCAGTATTTGCTTTAACCTGTCACTGTGTTTTCATGCTCCCAAACCAGTGTGGTCTGGATTCTGTCATCGAGAGGCTCCGAGCGCACTAGTTGTGGCTTGGGGCTTTGCTTCTTTTCCAACGTGAACTTCACCGACTTGGTCCTTCCCTTCCTCTCCTGGGGATGCTTTTGCTTTACTTCAAGGCTGTTATTAAGTGACCATTGCTTGAGAGGCTTCTGGCATGGAAAAGGCTGATCCACAGACCCACCCATGGGAATGCCCATGAGCAGGGACCCCCAAGGATTAGCTCCTGGCTGGGGACATCATGTAAATCTCCCATCTCTCAGCAGTTTACGATGCCACATTTGCAAGAGCAGGTACCACATAGTGATGGTGATGAAAACCAGCTGCTGAGACAGCAGCACACTGTCAGGCTCAGGATAAGGATGTCTCCATGCTCTAGGAGACAAAGATAGCTGCATCTCCGGGAGGGCCCTGCAGAGGTCATCCCGCAGGAATGGATATGGAAGATTTCCATGTTAACCCTTCAGCTGACTTGAAATCCCATGGATAAAATCCCGACTGTTGCTGCTGAGCAATGCTCCAACCAAGCTCCCCATATCTTGTTTTAACACAGCATTAGGATACCTTTGCTGGTGAGCAGGGCAGTGATGCTGAATCACAAATCAATGCAGTGCAGTTGCTATGTATAAGACAGCCCATAATCCTAAAGCCTCTGCTCTCATCTGAGTCCTGGGGGGTTTAAGGCTCTGACAACACAGATTACACAGGGTGGGCAGGGAGAGGGTCCTGCTGTGGCTGGTTTGCATCCCAGCATCCCGCTCAGGATGCTGTGGGACATCAGGGCCACGGGAGGACAGCATGATGTCAGGCACAGAGCCTGGCAGGAATCAGCTCCTCCTCATTCATCACCTCTAATAAGAACAACCCTTGGTCAGCACAAATTCTTTCATGTTCACTTACAACATCTATTTATAATAGCAGCAAACCCACAGGACATAACCACCTCAGACACGCTCCAGAGCTTCCAAGAGCTTCAGACACACAGAGAGGGTTGTGGTTTGGGCTGTGGATGGAGGAGCAGACCTGGCTCAGCCCCGGCTGTGCTGAGCACACACACAGCTCCATCAGGATGCGATGATGCAGCTCCAGTGTCCATCCAGAGGCATCCTCTGCTTGGAGCCTCTGCCCGCTGGCTGGAATTAAAGTGATTCCCATGGCCACCAGACCCTATGGAGCACTGGGATGGGATCAAGAGACCTACCAAAGCTAGGGGACGGAATAGCAGGTTTAGTTGATGAAATAGATGTTTCCTTGGGACCACTAAGCCTCAACACAACCAAGTCCCATGAGGGCTGTAAACCTGGCAGGATTCCTCCCTACTTGTCATTTCTGACCCATAATATCCCATTCCTTTGCTATATCCATGGATTTCCCATGCCTGTGGAGCTGTGTTTGTCCATAGGAAGGCACTGCCACTTCTCTGCAGCCTCTCCAGCCGCTTCCACAGCACAAAGCCATTGAGTTGGGTCTTTCTCACATCAGCACATCAGCAGCATGAGCTCACCCAAGCTGCTGGGAACTCTACCCCTGTCTGAAGGCCCTTTTGGTCTCCCTTTGGTACCCGCACCCTGATGTCTGTCACAGGGCTGGATTTTCCTGGAAACACACTTTTTAACCCCAAAATGCATTTGGGATCATCCAGGGGCTGCCGCTGGCACAGGGCCTGGTGGTTTGGCAGAGCCAGCTCTAAAGAGAATGAGACGGGGGTAAGGAAAAAGGGGTGGAAAACCATCCCCTCCAGCCCTCCTGCTGAATTAAACCACATGTATATTTGTGAAGCACAGCGGAAAGGAACGGCTCCTCCAGCACATGGGCGAGAGCAGAGTCCTATTTCAGAGATCCCAAAAAATCAGTGCCTGAATGCTGGAACAATACGAGCCTTTAGACGGGGCATTTGGAAGTGATTAACGAGGCCCAACTCATGCATTCAGAATCAAGGCTTAGTACCTCACGCTGGTAACAACTGTCAGCTACTCAAACTGCGAGCAGGGGGAAGGAATCAAGCTCAAGCCTCTATAATCGCCTGCTCTGGATCAGCAGGGGACCACGCACCATCCAAAGCGCATCCCTATGGACAGACACGCGCTGCTGTCCCATTCAGGGGGCCCTGAACCCCAAACAAGGCACCCCAAACCATGCAGCCCCCCCTTTTGCTGCCTTCCCAAGGCAAACAGACCAGTGCCATCAGCCAGGAGGTGCCAACCAACCCCTCCATGAGGTTGGGATCCGCAGGGAATGGTCTGTGTCTGCTTCCAGGCTGCCAAGGCCAGGTTGGAGCAACCTGGTTGAATGGAACCGGATGAGTTTTAAGGTGCCTTCCAACCCAACCCCATGTCACCCAATGGGTGATGATATCCTTGTCTTCTAAGTGATAAACCCCAAAACACTGCCCAAACCTGGCTGCTTGGTGCTCCAAAGGAAGCCCTGCCAACTGCACACACAGGAGGGTGCTCACAGCCCCATTCCCATTAAACCTGCTCTGCTTGTCAGGGACTTTTCAGCTTAGCAGCAGGCAGCTGGAGTGATCCAGGGCTGTGCTGGTGGTATCAGCATCAAACCGCTCAGGAAGTCTCAGTTAAGCAAAGATCACAGCTCATGCTCTGATGTGGAAGCTGCTTCTCATGCCCTAAATCTGCAGCGATTAAGGGGGATTCTGCCCTCTGTAGCACACCAGGTCCCACAGGCCCAGCAGCATCCCAGCACTGCAGGGAGATGCAAAGCCCAGAGCTCTCAGCACGTTTCCCTTCTCTATAATACGGTGGATTCCCACTGGAACAGCACTGCAGGAGACAGTGAGCAGTGCACCAGTGCCACCATGCAGAGCATCCCATCCCATTCCCAGTGCTGCCAGAGGACAGGGAACTTCTGAGCATCCCCAGATACAGCCAGGCCCCCATTCACAAGCTAAGCCATCTGCAAGGCTAGGGTTCAACCTGGTTCACAGCCACTTAGGGACATGGAGTCAGAAGGGGCTGTGAGCAGCACAGGAATTAACTTCCCCACATCTCATGTCTGAGAACTTAAAGACAAAAGAGATGCTTTGAATTTGCTTCATGGCCACATCTGGGAGCTTGAGACAAAACCAGGCTGCTGCTGCGGCTCTGTGAGGAGCACACACAGTGGGTGCCCCAACAACACACAGTGGGTGCCCCAGCAACACACACAGCCCTTCACTCTGCCTGCATCCGCTGCCATCTGTTTTCTGCCTCCTCCAGTGATGACTTGGCCGGTTCAGCAGCACCCAGGAATTCCTGACATTTCACAAGTTATTCCAGGCTTTTCCATGCCTTTGTTTGGGTCTCGTCTCTCTGAAGTTCCTGCTGCTTCGCTGGCTTTCCCTAGGCTGAGTGGCAGCATGTGCGTGCATCACACGTGCACTGCAGTGCCATGAACATAGGATGCACCTCACATCCCCAGAGCAAGCCCTCACTAGGCTCAACTGGAGCCAGCTCCCCAAAACCCCAACCTGCCCCATCGCTGGTACCTTGCTTAGGGCATCTCTTGTCCTCAGCACTGTGCTGAGCTGCCATCAATGGGAGCCCACACTTGCAGACACAGCATCTGATGCCCTTCATAGTGATGGGAACACAATGCTAATGCAGAAAAGGGGCCAAGCTGCAGCTCTGCAGCCAGGACAGCAGAGGACACAAAGCCCAGGGCAGCAGGAGATGGGCACAACTGAGTTCTGCAGCCACTTTAACCCTGGCCATGCCATGCTTTTGCCTGGGTTTGAATGCTCAGGGCACCCCAAGGTGTCTGCAGTCAGGCTCCCACTGGACCTTTTGCTTTGGATCCCACTGTGAACAGGGAGAGCATCTCCACATCAGCCAGATGAGCTGCCAGCACCTTATGGCCTCTCTTAGAGACCCATGGTCTCTGCACTCAGATGCACCCATCGCCTCTCCCCAGAGATGGGGATCTGTGTCCAAGCACAGGATACAGAACATGAGTTGGGGCTGCTGGGGAGTGAGCACAGCAAGCTCAGAGCCAGGGGATGCAGCCCCTGCTCATCACTGTGCATGTACCATTATTACCATTATCATTATGACCATTTTCCTGCTTCCTCAATGATGTTGAACATGCTCCGAGGCTCTGAGCCTCAGTGGAGATTACAGCAGCCTCCCAGAGGGCTGACGAATGGGCTGAGGAAGGCCAAGAATAGCTGTGCTGACAGCACACCCTGCCAGGAGCAGCCTTGAAGGGAGACAGGGGATCAAGGCAGGGAGCAGCCCCTTCCCGTGCCCCAGGCAGGAGGCTCCCACCCAGCTCCATGTGCACCATGGAAAGGCTGGAAGGAGCCTTTAGTATGGGAAACCTGGGGCTCTTCGCAGGGCACCAGGCATTTTCCCTTGATACCCATCTCCTGCTTTGTCCCATAATCTTGTAAAGCAGAAAGAACAAACCCCACAAACGTTTTAAATGAAATCTGCGCCTTTGCACGACACCAGGAATTAGGAATTGATAAAGATTTCCTATTATCTTACAACATCTACCGCGCCAACCCATCAGCGGGGCCGTGCCTGTAATTGCAAGCAGATGTCTTTCTCTGCTGACACGTTAAATAGAAGCAGAAAGACCCGCTGCTATCTCCCATCAACAATTTGCACTAGAGCAGAGAACAGATTTGAGCAGGGCTGCTGGAGGAGAAGGGAGATTAAGTTCCTGCAGCCCAAGCGTCTAAGCATTACAGCAAAACAAGCAGCTCAGGGAAACAATGAGCCTAAACAGCCCCGAATCCCAAAGTAACCAAAAGCTTTTGTGAAGGAAAATGGATTTGCTGAAACTAATACTGCCCAAGGAGAGCTGGGAGACTGAGGTAATGCACCAAGCAGGCGGGATGATGCAGCCGATGAGCCCTTGCATCAGCTCCCCATGTACACTGTATGTACAGCATCGCCTTTAGGATGCCTGCATCCGCATGTGCAATGCGGACAGGATGCTCGCAGGGTTCCTGAGCACCCTGCATAGATGAGGGATGCACGGCCCCAATGTGCATCCTTTGGTCCTGGGTGGGTCTGGCTCCTCCAAGCCTCCCCCTTGGTTCTGTTCCAGTGGATGACCCCTCTCTCCCAAGGCCAGGAATGCAGGTGAGTGGCTGGAGGCTGTCCCATCCTCCCGGCTGTGGGGCAGCAGCCCAGGAGTCATCAATAGCAGGGAAGTGACAGAGTGTTTAGCAAACATTAAGCCCAGGAAGCTTAAAAGGGTCTCCCAGGATTATTCCATAAACATTTAGGAGTGAAAGAGGATGAAATAGGGAAGAAGCTTTAAACCCCCTGGAGCAGGCTCCTTGGGGCTCCGCTAACTCAGCTGGGCAGCACAAGGTTTAAGAACTAAAGCAGCATCACCCATCATTATGCCTCAGCTTTCCCACAGCATCAATTCGAAGGGAGGGACTTCAAGAAACATTTAGCCTGATGCTGATGTTTCATTAAGACCATTTAATGCACAACTTCAAACCCAACAGCAACAGGATGCTCGGATCCCAGCCTGGTGTCTATGCCAAGGGAAAGCAGAACAGCTTCAGTAAATGCACTGAGGACCCTTCACACTGAGGGCTCCCGGTGATGGACTCAGAGCAGGGAGAACCCTCTTGTCAGCAACACTGGATCCAGACACATCCACCTCTTTGCTATGAGCCTTGCGGAGCACCCTGTGTTATGGCAAAGGTGCCCTTTCAATATCTGCTTTTGCACGTGCCACATAAAGCCCTATCAGCCTGGATGTGTGCATCAGAGCCCAGAGGAAAGCTCCGCACGGCTCCAGGGCATCACTCAGGAGCTGGATCACAACGTGGCTCTTCCCTGCTCACCCACATTGCAGGGAACGTTATCCTGCTCCCAGGTACGGCTCCTTCCAACCGCATCCTGGCTTCCCTCCTGTTCCTCTGTAGAGCTGTGGCTTAGCAAACCCCTCCAAAAGGGAACCGCTACCGCCAGCAGTGACATTCCAGGCTGCAGGAAGCGGGACCGTTTGCTCCAGGGATGCTGGCAGGCTGCGAGCAGAGCCACATCCATCACTGGAGAGGAGACGGGGCCAGGCCAACCCCGGTGCTGTGGTCTCTGGCACATCCCATTGCAGCAGACCCCGCTCCAGCCACGCAGGCAGCATTCTTGTGGCAGGCTGCTGGTCCAGAGGAGATTCCAGCCTCCGATGGGAAGCTCTTGAACAAAGCCCTCATTTTCCAGAGGCTGGGAAGCTCCCACGGAGCCACCGGCCACCCGGACAGGTTGCTCCATCGCAGCTCTCCGGGATGCGGCTCAGGGATGCTACAGAGCCCCTGCATCCCACACATTGTCCTCTGCCTGCGGCATGGACCAGAAGCCTCACAAGGGCATAGGAACCACCCAGCTCATCCCATTGGACATAAAGCTTGGATACCTATGGACTGACAGAGGGAAGCAGCTTAGCCAAGGGGTAGCATGCTCAGAGGCTTGGATGGAATCAGCTGGAGAAGAAACAGTGATAAAGCAATGCTTTCCTTTGCAAAACAGAGGGTTTAAAAGCACTTGTAAAGATGCTGGAAGACTCCCCCCCCCCCCCAGCATTGATCTAATGGAGGCCTTGCTCCACTGTGGCATGTGCAGGGTTTGGCTGGGTATTGCTTGGCTGGCAAGGGAAAAAAGAGCCTGTGCATCAGGGAATGAGGGTTTCCAAGCACAGCTCTAGCCTTGGGCTGGAGGTTGGCTTTAATTACACGTGTGCACGTGTCCTTTCTAAGGGTCACCCAGCTTGATCCAGTGAGAAAGGGGGAACAGGCACTGAAACAGGCACTGAAACAGGCACAGGAACAGGCACTGAAACAGGCGAGTGCTCTCCCTGTGATGCTACTGGTGTTGGGGTGGGCTTTGGAGAACATAAGAGGCCTCCTCTGCTCTGTTCACACAGCAGCCCCTTGAGCCATGGAGCCTGCTGTACACCCCAGCCCCTGCTGTCCCACTGTACCCGGCACAGAGCAGCATCAGTGCAGCTCCGTTTGAAAGCCAAAGGAAGGAGCTTTGATTTGGGGTATTTTCCCTGTTATTTCTGCAGGATTGGGTTACCTGTGCCCTTGCTCCCAGGTCCTGCTGTTTCCAGCCCCAGTTGTGGCTGGGGTCGGGATGCAGGCCCCTCATCCATGACCTGTCACAAGGAGAGGAGCAGGGGGAGCATTAGGTTCAACCCCCATAGAGCAGACTCAGAGAATCAGTATTTGAACTGATTTTGGATGTAAAACACACCATGAAGTGCACAAACATCAGTCATTCTGCTAAGTACAGACACCAAGGTCTGATTCAAGCAGCCTCTGATGCTTTTAGGTTTCAGGAAATACCTCCCTGACCTTCTATAAAGCACAAGCATTCCCCATAGCTCACACTGCCCACATTGCAGGCTTCAATGGGCTTCTCTCAGCAGAGAGTAACCCAACAAACACAAGGACAGCAAAGGCACCCATATGCAGCAGCTGACTGCAAGAATTGCCAGTTCCCTGCTCTAGACAGATGCTACTAAATGCCCATAAAGGAACTGAGCTTGGAAGACTCCAGTACATACATGGAGGAGCTCCCTGCATCTCTTCATCCCTACCTGATGCTTCAGTTAGTAACTACACAACACCCAGCAGCAAAGCACAATGCAAAGAACCAGCCTTTAGCCCAGAAACCAACTGAGCTGGGAGCAGCACTGACCTTACCTGCAGTGAGGGTCTATGGCCAAAAGCACTGCAGGAAGAGCCTGCTGGTTATCAGACCTCACCTGGGGCCATGCCCACCCCTTGGCCATTCACTCCTGCTGGGTGGGTAAATGGCTTGGATCAAGATAACCTGGGAGCTGAAGCCAGGCCAAAGAGGGCAGTGTCCCAGGAAGCTCCTCTCCTTGCATCCCGGAGATGGGAGGAAGGCAATCCCTGCAGACAGTACTGCCTGCTGCTCTCCCATCTTTGCATCAGTGTCAGCTAAAACGAGCTTCAGCTGGTCGGTGTACAACAGGGATATGTAGTGGAGAACAACTGTGTAGATAAACTGGTGTAATCAAGTAGTAGTAATTTGACAGTAGATCTTTCTATCTCTAACATTGTGGAACTAATACTTAAACCTTTACATCATCCTTTGCTAGGCAGCAGGGGCAAGATGCTCACAAGGAGGCGATGCACTGGGGCCCTGGATGTCAGCACCACATGGGATGAGTAATGCAATCGATGCCATAAAGGGAACAGTAAAAACAACTTCCAAAGAAAAGAAAAAGGCATTTTATTGAGGAGTTTCTTGTTCCAATCACAGGAGAGAGAAAACAGAAGCCATAATGTGTTTATATCAACCACAAGTTTAAAACAAAGTAGAGCAATCAAGTACAGATTTCTTCATCTAAATACACTGTGAGAAAGGCAAGCAGTGCTCTGCTGCAGCAGGCGTTGTGCTCGTGCAAGAGCTTCCCAAGACACCAAGATCTTGCTCTGCTCACATGCTTGTGCCTGCATTGAGGCACTTTGTGTCCCCTCCTTACCAGCTTCTACATGAATCCTATTTGAGTATTTGCCCTTCAAGAGATAGTTCGTATGCACCTTGAGCTGTTCTCACATCTCTGACATAGACGAGGCAAGTAAAGCCCTTAAACCTGAGCACAGCTCTGCCAAGCACACCCAGCCCCTCACCCCTTTTATTCCCAATGAGCATGTGTAGGGACTGCTGTCTTATGGGAGCAGGGATGCTGCCCACAGCCACATGAGCCTCTTCCCCTGCTGCCTCTGCTGATGTCCCACACATTGGTCCTGCTTGGCAAGGCAAGTGGGAACCTGCCTCCCTCCCATCACCTCACCCAAGCACCTGCCTCCCTTTGGAATGCACCCAAAGCAGAGCACCCTGCCCCACGGTCCCTGCACAGCCACACAGCAGTGGCAGAACACGGTGTTACCCCATGGTAACACAGCTCTGAGCCATGGGGGTCCCCTTGATCCCAGCCCTGCACAAGCTGCCTGTACGGCTCCTGCATCCCCTGGACCTCTTCAGAGGCACGATGCTGCATGGCAAATGTCTCCTGGCCTTGGCTCCACAGCAGGGATGTATCATGGAGGAGCTGGGGGCTCAGACAATACAAAGCATCTTCCCTTCCCCATGCCCAGAAGGTCTCAGCTGCACGGACACATCGGTGTACACAGGATGCTGTTTCTGGCTCAGGGGCTTTGGCAGCATCACCCATTGTCTGTGCATCAGGAGGGTACCCACAGCACTGTCCATCAGCACAGGGTTTATGGCCTCCTGTGAACTCTATAACCACCAGGTTTTGCCTGCTCATTGGCCACACTTTTCTAAATGAGCTATTTAAAGTTGCATCAAAACAGATTGCAAAGGCACCAGAATGGCTTACACCACAATGGTACATGAAACACTTTCCTTTTGGTGCTGCTATTGATACCAAAAGCCTCCATGTACCAAAAGAGCCCGGGGGAAAGGAGAGCAATGCCCGGTTGACCCAATGGAAGCAGTTGCCAAGTTATGGAGCACTTTGGCAAGAGAATGGTAAAATCACTTTCCAGGTATCCCCGTGTCTGGAATACCACATCCCAACCTCCCCAGCAGCTCCAATTGGTTTCTCAAAGGCAAACACCCACTGTGAGAGGGGCGTTGGAAAGAACTGATTGTTTCTGAACTGCTTGTGCAGAGGAAAGCACCAGTGGCATTAAGAAACTCACACCCAATCCTTCCATGCTCTGTGGCAGAGGCCACTGCACCATCACTTCACCCACTGCTGCATCCAAGACTTGGCAAAGGGGCTCCACGTGCATGGGATGTGGTTTGGTCTTTGGTTGGCTGCTTCCTGCTGAAGTGTGTGTTTTCAATGCAGTAAATGAACAGCAGGGTGCTAGAGGACACCCACCAGCAGCCTGGGTGGCAGCATAAAGCCCCAGCACTATGGAAGGGTTAAGCATCCCTCATTCACACCCAATTCCTCTTCAGCTGTGGAAGCAAAGGCAATGGGAGGAGGATCCGGGTGCTGTTGCCAAGGATGCTCCAGGATAACCATGTTCCAGCTCAGTTCCAGGTCCTGACCTGTGGGACCAGGCTGGATCTGTCCACCTTCCCCATGACTGCACCTCATCAATCTGTGATGCTGAAGCCCACAGTCTATTTCTTTAATCCACTGATAAAGCACATTATCTACAATGATTAATCTGCATCAAACAGTGCTAGTACAAGTGGTGGCCTAAGCCAGCCTAATGGGACCTTCTACAGAGCTCACGTCCTAAATCCATCTCCGTTCGCTGTAAAACATCCCTCCGCAGTGCACTTGGCTCCTTCATGGAATTCTTCTACCATTGAGTCCATGGCTCTGTTTATTCCCATACGGGGAATATTCCCACGTGGGGAACAAACAGCACTCCCGAGCTAAGGAACAATTGATTCAGCAGCTTTGAGTGGGGTGGGTTGAAACCTCCAGAAGGAGGGTTTGTTGTTTCACTTAACTGCAATACAATAGGACTATCTCAGATGGCAAGAGATTCATTCCCTTAAAGAGCAATTGTGATTGATGAGAACAGTGAATGGAAGGAGGACAGTAAAATTAATGTGGAGCAAGAGGGGTCTATGGAAAAGAGAACTTGTCCAATTAACAGAATAATGAATTTCAGCTTGGTCGATAAATGTAATCATTTGGATCCAATATTCCTTGTCTTTCATAAACTATTTGACCTCATGCTAACATGACATTTTGATTAGGGAAAAAAACCCCACCCGAGCCCAGAATGACACAAAGCTGAGTTGTCACACATAAAAACCTGGAAACTGAGAGCTCCCACAGCAACCACAAAGAGGTAAAGATGGAGACGATGCGTTTCCCATAGCGCTCCATAGGGACAAGCCCTGGTCCATCTGGAACCTGCAGCCTGAAGAAGCTAGGAAAGCATCACTGGTAAAGGCAGGGAGTGACACGAGCTCTCCTTGGCCACAGCCCTGGGCTGCAAAGGCCACACGTGCATGGGAAGCCCTCCATGGAAGGTGATGTGGGGATGCTGAGCTGAACGTGGCTGCTGCTCCATCGCACCAGGCAGGACCAGCACGGGGCCAGGCTCGGCTGGGTGCAGAGGCCAGCGCAGGCATCCCGGTGGCACATCACAGGAGATGCTCATCAGGGAGAGCTCCCCAGTCCAGCTCTATCAAGGCATCATAAGGACCCCAGGGTTAAGGCTTAAACTAAGCAGGTTTACACTACAATGGGGCTTTTTTACAGTGAGGACAATTAGCTATGAGGAGGTTTTATCAGAGGTTGTAACAGGTTGTCCACTATTAACTTTAATTGTGAGGATAATCGGGAAGCTCTGGTTCAAACAGGAGTTACTTTAGGGCAGTCCTGCAGCCACAGACAGTCACGAGGGTCCTTTCTGTCACCTCCTGACATAACCTGGCCCCGCTCTGCTTGCCCTCTTTACCTGGTAGCTGCTGCTTAAATGAACGTCTGCATCCACACAGGAGCAGGATGCTGGATGCTGCAGGCGTGAACCGCGCCTGGTGCATGTCACACTCATGGAGGTGGGAGCCTGGGGTCAGCAAGGGAAGCTCCAAGGAGCATAAGGAGGGAGACAGGTCCAGGCAGCGGCTCCCCCATTGCCCATCACTTGAAGACAGATGGAAACGTTGGGCAATCGGGAGACTTCATCTTCTTCATGAACTTCTTGAACTCCTTGTTCTTCTTGTCCCACTTGTAGATGGCCGTCAGCAGGTACTGGGTCTTCACCTGGCGGCCCATGATGAGGAAGTAGTGGCCGAGGTTGTCCAGTTGATGGCAGGGACAGTCAGCCCCATTCTTCAGGTACAGCACCAGCTTCTTCAGGTTCTTCTTCCGGATGGGGCCCAGCTTCAGCGCCTTCCTCTTGCGTGGGACGATCATCTTGTCCCCGTTCTCCTTCTTCACTTCCTTTATGGTCATCTTCAGAGCTGGAAAAGAAGCCAGAGAGAAGGGGAAAACCAATGACTCCTGAGCACTTCACTGGCACGAAGCCTTTGCCTCTGCATCCCCCTGCTCCCCTCTCCCAGTGATGGCTTGACCAGCTGGCCACAAGTGGAGCCATCCCCATGACCAGGTAAAACACTGATGTCCTTTCCTTTTCCCTTCCCCAAAGCATTCCAAGGGCTTTTTAGTTGAGAGGGAGACTTGCTCAGGCAGGGATATGCTCTTTGCTATCACAACGTTAGCTGAGCAAACAAGGTGATTTCCCTGCTCTTTACGCATGGAGACTCTTGAAAGGGCCATTTAAAAGGTCAGCCTGGCCTCAAGCATCTGTTTGCAGTCACTCCTGGCCCTTGGGTGGCTGTGGAACAGGTTTCCAAGCAGTGAGCATCTCCACATTGGAGCAGCAAAGCACCGTGCCTATGGGAGCAGTGCAGAAGCAGCCACGTGCCTGCCCCTTCCACCTACATCCTCCATGGAAAAATACTTTCCTCTTTGGGTTTCAGCGTTTTCCCCCAGTTAATTCCACTCAAATCCCACTGTTCCTTCAGCCATGACCATGAAGAGGAATTCAGTGTACATGGGAAAAATGATGGAAATGTGTTGTACATTAAAGCATCACTTCTGCGCCACTTGGCTCTGCCTCGGGTTTGGGGAAAAGCACATGTGGCCAACAAATTGCTAACATATTTCCATCATTTGGGAGTTCACTCCATAGCTGCGGATGAATAGTGCTCAGAGAGGTGATGAATTGTCTGCTGTCCCCTCTCATTTGCCTCTCAGAGCCTGTGCAGCAGACAATGTGCAGCATCCTGCGGCTCTGGCAGGGAGATTGGTCCCTGCAGCATTGTTCCTTGAAGCCTTGTTCTGCTGGAGCTCGGAGCAATGAACGCCCATTGCTCTCTGGACAGCAGCTCTGCTCACCATTCCAGACAGGAATGTCAGCACAGTGACAACCCTAAGGCAGCAGGATCACCCTCCTGCCCTGAGCAATGGGATTTACTTGCCCGTGTGCCAAAAGCACCTGCTTGTCCTTGCCAAGAGCCCTCTCGTGTTGTGCTGCTCCTGTACAAGAAAGCAGTCCAGGATTGGAAACCTGAGTGAAGCTTTCATTGCATCTGTTTCCCAAATTGAGGATGTTTAAGGAGCAGACAGGACTCCAGTTTTAAGGAGCTAAAGACACTGAACCAGATCAGTTTGCAACAGAGCTGGAAAATGAAGCAAGTCATTTTCAGGCAGCTCTAAGCTCTGTGACATTAATTGGGCAGCAGCATCCCGCAATGTGAGCCTCTGTTTCTTTATCCTTTCTGACTCCAAGCACAGCGGTTGCCAGAGCAGGAGGAATGGTTTAATACCAGTCATAAGAGACCTTTCCAAACTGGCTTGTTTGCAAATTGCTCTGCTCTGATCACTGCAAGTTTCGATCCTTGGTACTAAAGGATGAAAAGAGTCTGGCAGAGGAGAAACTGTTCAGCTCCAAGTACCACGGCCTATGGGAGACAAAGAGGGTCTAGTGACCCTAAGCTGCAGGAGCTGCTCCCTGTGCACAAACCAGTGATGCCCATAAGGTCCTTCCAACCCAAACCATCCTGTGTTTCTATAACAGAGGGAGTCTGCACAACCACCCAGGTAAGTCAGCCTGGCTCAAGGAATACCAGGTTTTGCTGTGGACTAAGCAGTCACACAAGCCAGAACAAGGGCATTACAACCACTGCTCAGTTTTTAACCCATTGCCAGTGACCTGGCTCCCGGCCCCGCAGTGCTCCCCTATTCAAGCCACATTCCCCAAGCTCAGACCTGCTTTATGGGCACAACAGTCACTGCAGCAGGGCTGGACCCGCAGCTCTGGCATCCTCCTATCCATCACCCTGAGGGCACATCCATTCCCTGCACACCCAGCTCAGGACCTCATCCACCACCGCAGCAGGAGGCAGCCCTTGGCTCCCTAAGGCATAAAGGGTTTGGCATGGGGAGCATCTCGCCTGGCATCCCCCGGCCCTGGGAATGCCGCCGCCAGCAATGGGGAAGGCTCAGGCAGGATGGATCCAGGCTTGGCTCCAGGATGCAAGGGAGCTGCCAAAGCAAACAGCTTCCTCCTGGGGAGCCCCAGGCTCTCGGCTCCCCTTGTGCCACACCGGCTCCGGTCAGTGCTGAGCAGAAGAGCAGGGATTGCCTCTGAGAGCCCAGGATGCGCTTGGAGGCACAGATTCAATCCTCAGCTATGGATACCAGCTGAAAGACACTGAGGGGCTGGAGGGGGGTCAGAGAAGGGCAATGGAGCTGATGCAGGGCCTGGAGCACAAGGGTGATGGGGAAGGGCTGAGGGACCTGGGGGTTCAGTCTGGAGAAGAGAAGGTGATGACCTTAAAGGTCTTTATCAATCTGGTTGATTCTGATCCCAGTGGTGGCTGCCCCATCACCAGCCACAGCTCCCACTGGCAGTGATGCACCCCCCTGGACCAAGCCAGGAATGGGGCCCCAGTGACAAACAGCTCATATGAGATGGTACCAGAGCTGTTATCCCTGATGCAGAGAGAACAGGGAGCACTGGAGATATAAAAATGTCCCTTTTTATCCCCGCTAATACAAGTCTGTGTGTATGAAAGTGTTTGCTCACTCGGACTCAAATTACTCTTGGCAGCAGCAGCACCGAAGGCCCCGCAGAGCTTTGGTTGGGGTCCAGCCTGACAAAGCACAACTCGTGTTTCATCACTTGGAACAATTCCTATCAATCTCCCTCCAGCTCCTGCTTCCCAGTGTGGGGAAAGAGGAATCCCAGCAAACCAGGAACACTGTGTGAGTGCTGCTGACCCCAACCCCAGCACTCAGGTGCCCTCTCCACATCCCCAATGGATGCACCCCAAGGCACCACCACAGGCATCTCCAGCCCCTCTTCATCATCACACTGCAGCCTGGGAGCATCCCTGCTGCTGCTCTCCTGCCTGCATAGACAGGGGCCCCATTCCAGCACCTCAGGGGCAGGGGAGAAGGGAAAGCTCTGCTGCTCCTTCAGCCTCACTGCTCCTTCCTTTAGAAATCACTCAGAAGGAGGAAACCTGCCAGAAGACACATTAGGGCTGTAACGGGAGAAGGCTGCAGGCAAGGAGCTGTCAGTCAGGGGGGAAAATAAACAGCGTGTATTGATTGCACTGCAGTCCCCAGTGCAGCGAGAGCCCTCGAGCAGGATCCCCCTGGACCCCGGAGAAAGGGCAGAAACAATAAATAACATCACTAAGAGAAACAGAGAGAGGAATGAAGCCAGGGCCAGCCCAGCACAAGGAGGGAGGAATGAGCCCTGGCTGCAGCACAGGGAGGCTGGGGGATGCGGGGCATGGGAGGGTGATGGCATCTTCAGCCTGCATCCCCCAGGGCTGCACCGAAAGCTCAGCTCCAGTTAGCCCAGTGCCCCCAAACCGGTCCTTCCAGTATATGAAGGGGGCTGCAAGGATGCTGGGGAGGGGCTCTTCAGCAAGAGGATATGGAGTGATGGGTTCAAACTGAAACGGGGGGAGTTCAGGTTGGAGATAAGCTCTTTACTGTGAGGATGCTGCCCCAGCAGCTCATCCAAGGCCCTCTCCTGGTCCCTTTCCTCCCAGTCTCCCCATGCTCACAGCTGGATGCTCTCTTCCTTCACGGTCCTCCAGACCAGCATCACTCCTAGGGCTGTCACACAGCCACCTCTCACCCTGGTACATCCATGGTGGACAAAGTGCTCCTCGTGTCCCATCTGTAACTGGGATAGAAGTGAAACCCCACAGGAACATTGCTGCAGGGACCAGCGCAGCACACGTTAGTTTAAACATTTACTGTACACGTCTGGCTCTGATGAGGGTCTGTAACCTGTCAACCGCCAGTGTTTGCCTTGGTGGATGTGCAGGAGAAACCTCAGGCTCAAGGGCTGGGAGTTTATTCTAGCACCAGATAAACAGTTCTCAATGAGGAATCACCCCATGACAGTGACTAAACAAAGATCTGAGGGCCATGCACTGTGCTTTGCATCCTGAAGTCAATGCTGGGACACCCTCGGGAGCATCCTGCACTGCCCTCCCTCATAGGGAAGACCAGCATCACATCTCTCCCCTTGCTCCAGCTTCTCAGCCTGGGCACATCCACAGGCAGCTCTTACCCAGAGCCAGGACCCTCCTGGATGGGAGGAAAACCACAGTGACAGGAGGAGGAATGCAATGGAGCCTGCATCAGTGAAAAACCAGTTTTCCATCATGAAGGCAGAGTGAGAGCTCTCCCCTCTATTCGCTGCTCCTGGTACACGGTAACCCTATATCTGCCCATTGCTTGCCAAGAAACATTTCCATCCTCTGGATGCTGTCACCACAATATTTCCCCATAACCAACACGCTCTGTGGGCAATTCAGCATCTCCGAGGCCATGAATTCCTCTGGTTTGGCCCCTGCTCCCTGTTGTGTAACTGGCCTGGAGCTCAGGGAGGGTATTTAGCAGCAGAGGCTGATGACAAGCATGGGGTTGAACTTGCGTTGCACTTGCCCATCAGTAGGGCACCACCTCAGCTTGCTCCTTATGTGGGGATGCATCAGGTACTGCAGTGACCCATCAGCAGCAGAGGTCCCCAAGCCTGCTGGGGACCCCATCCAAGAGCATGGAGCTGCCTCCAGTCTCTGCCCAGGGATGCAATGGGGCAGCTCCTGCTCACCTCATCCTGCTCAGCCCCATGGTGAAGAGCAAACCCCATTCCCAGCCACCAAGCTCACACATCCATCACCCAGCCAGGAGCACGCACATTCCTAGGACTCTTACATGGGTGTTCCCATTGGTGCTTTGGCATCCCAAACCCGCAGGAGAGCAGACTTCATTCCCAGCAGAGAGGGGAACGCGCCAGCACACAGAGCAGGTTTGGGTTCGCACAGCACGCTCTGGCGCAGGGCATATCCAAGTGCTAATCCCCAAGGAATGCACACCTTGTTCAATATGCCTTTAATAACCTTCCGGGAAAGTTACATACCCCAGGAACGATGTCAAAACCAGTTAATTCTGGGTTTGATCTCCGAAAGCCAATCATTGTCCCTGCGATGCTGCTGCTTTTACATGAAGATCTGTTTACCTATAATTGTCTGACTCACTCTCATTATACATTTAAGACAGCTTTCGAGTAGCTCTGCATTCTTTAAGCTTGGTTTTGGGTGTTTTACACCTAAGTTTGACATCAGCACTTGGATAAAGAGAAACCCAGCAGTAACAGCCTAAAGGAAGCTGCTTTGCTCCTCCAAGCAAGCAGAATGAGAGCCCATGCTACCCATCAGTCCTGCAAGCATATAGCAGCAGGGTTAAGTTACAAACCCCACTGAGCCCACCACAAACAGGCACTGCCGCTTCTGCCCCATCCCCAGACCCACACCACCCAGTTCCCTGCTTGCAGCAGGGGCCCCACAGCATCCCTGCATCAGTGCATGATCCCACACTGGGATGCTCAGCACTGCAGATGGGTGATGGAGGAGCACAAGCACTGGGACCCACTGTCCCCATCCCTGCGTGCACAGGGCTGCAGGAACCGGACACATCCTGGATGTGTCCAGCCCTGTCCCATCTGCCACTGATGCGCGCCGACACTGACATCTAGAGGCACGCTGGCCTCGGGGAAGGACAGTGCTGCCTGCAGGCATGGCCACATCGCTGGTCACAACACACAGGGACACAGTGGTCCAGCATCCAGCCGCAGCATCCCTCCGGTACCCGCAGCATCCCTCCGGTACCCCCAGCATCCCTCCGGTACCCCCAGCATCCCTCCGGTACCCGCAGCATCCCTCCTTACCGAACTCGCTGGCACACAGATGCTCCACGATGGCCTCCGACTTCATCTCGTTGTCACAAGGGGGACACACGGTTGTTCCTGGCAAGAGGAGAGAAGAGGTGGTGAGGAGCTGGCTCAAGGGACCGCTGCCCTCCAGCCTGCCATGGGGTGCCAGCCTCCTCCTGTGGGTCAGGACAGCCTCCTGCCGGCCCCTTTCCAGCATCACCATGGCCAGGCACAGGCAATGCCAAGAGCGAGGGCAGCGCTGGCAAGGAGAGGGGTGTTGAGGGCCAGGCACTCGGCTGAGGGCAGCCTCTCACTGCAGGGCATGGCCCATAGCCTGCTCACGCTCCCTCCTTGCACTGTGCCAAGCCAGGCACACGGTGCCCAAGCCCTGCCCGGCAGCAGGATGGTGCCCTCGAGCCGAGGGGCTGCCCCAGAGCCAGGCAGGGAGGTCAGGATCGGCTCCCCCTTAGTGCTGGGGACTGCCGCATGGCAAGCCCATAGAGCAGCACTGGTTGGTGATGGAGCCACAGCTCTCACACCCTGCTATAGAAGCTCCTCCAGCACAACCCCACCAGCAGACATCCTCCTGTTTGTGCTTTGGGCCTGGCTACACCCCACAGCCCCATGGCTCCAGCGGAGCAGAGCCTCCACATTGTCCCCTTGGGATGATGGTTTCCAGCCCAGGAGGTTTCCTTGGGATCATCCCGGGAGCAAAGCTCCCATCACCCAGACACTGAGATCCATTTCCAGGCTCCCATCTCCAAGTGGAGCAGAGACCACCCAGAGGCACAGATCTGGGAGGCTGAGCCAGGAGATGCTGCTCCTGGTCCAGCAGGATGAGGGCTCATTCCCACACAAGGGAGTTATTCTTGGGGCTGAAACATCTGCAGGTCCCTGCGTGCAGACGGAGCACTCACCCCATCCAACAGAACCCACAGCACTGCTGGACCAGACATGGGAGAGCTCTCCCAGAGGGAGGATGCAGAGCCATGACCCATGCCACCTACAGAGCAGAGCCTCCCCAGCCACAGATGCCCCACGGGGTTCAGGCGAGACATTTGTTTTCTGTGGCTTTCTTGCCTCCCTCCCCATGTGTCCTGTGCCAAATGCTAATTCCTGGGGTCATGCACCATGTCTTTATTAATCACACATGCAGAGCAACGGGCCCTCCAATGGCCCCAATGTCTGCAGGCCCCAAAAGCTGGTGCCTCCATCCCTAAGAGCCTCCCATCTCCTGGGGAAATGCCTTTTCCACGACCCTAATGTCACATTCACCCGCCTGAACCCAGAGAGACAGAGGCAGGAGCCAGGCTTTGGGGATGTGATGACGTCCCCACCGCTCTATATTTAACATCAGCATCAGGATGCTTCCTCCCCAGGCTGCACATTGGATGAGAGGGAGAGGGGATGCGACAGCCCCAGCAGTGCCAGGAGATAGGGACCGTGCTGGGGACCACCCTTGGGAACAGACGGTACCTGCCAGCATCGGTTCATCTCCACACATCCCATTGTGCAAAGCACTTCCATGTGCCTCAGCAGCCAAAGGGCGCACTAGGACAGTGGCTGAGCCCATATGGGCCAGACAGACAAGGCTCTGCGCCCACCCTAGGAGCTTTCCAGGCAACCAAAGGAATGAAATAGGAATAAACTGGAAACTCGGAGTCATTGTTCCCTGGTGGAACACGGGCTTTGCTCCAGCAGCCCCAGGAAGGCTCTGGCACCAAGGGATCCCACCGTGCTGCAGCAGGGCCAGCAGCCATCCATAGGGAAGCACATCCCTCCCCTTCCCACAAACACATCCTGCCAAAGCTCTGCTCCCCATGGACAAGCCTCTTCCCTGGGGATGTCCCAGCAGCAGCCTCCACCATGCACGCATCCCACTGCTGCATCCCTGCTGTGCCATGGGGTGCCGTGGTACCCAGCGCTCACCATGGCATGGATGTGCCTGCAGAGCCCACGGGGACACTGTCCCATGCCAAGGGGAAGGAAATGCTTCCCTCCTATGGGACACCCCATCACACAGGAGCACAGCCATCCCCTGCCATTGACACCTCTACTCCTAGCCCAGCCTTCGCCTGCTTCTTCCCTGCTGACCATTTGCTAATGCCTGGCTTTAGAGCCAGCTTACTCCAGGGGCAGGAGAAGGAATGTGTAATACTATATTAATCTGCAACTCCCCTGATGCATCCTGTGGGCCTGCAGGCTTTACCGCCTCTGCTTAAGGAGAAAGGAATTCTGCAGGTCAGCTCTTTGAGAGGCAGGAACAAATTCCAATTTCGAGGTGTTAATGGGGGGGAAAGCACAGTGAAAGGGCCCCTTTCTTATGAGAGCCCAGAGAAAAGGGGGACACTGCTGGGTTCTGACCCGCTTGGAATCCCCATGGAAGACACCCCAGTGCTCAGGACCCACCTGAGGGTCCCACCTCAATGCTGCTATCAAGACAGGTGATCAATAAGTTAAACTCCACAAGGAAAAGCTTTGCAGATGCTGCTTATTTAGAAGCCTGTTCCCAGGTCTTGTGTGATTAATGTAGACATGAATGAACGACCTGCAAAGGGCTCAGAGTGGTTTGGACCTTGGAAGGGGCAGCTCTTCAGCAAGCTCAGATCCGGCTGCCCAAGGAGCAGCTTGGCTGCAATCCCTATGGAATAAAAGTGACCTTCGTACCCCAGCACAGGACTCGGCTGTGGTCTTGACCAAGGGTCTAGGTTCACAGGGGACAGATGAACTTAGAGCCAACCTGGAAAACAAAGAGCTTGCTCCAGCCACGGCAAGGAGACCAGCATCGGTGCTGCCAGGGGAGAGGATGGATCCAAAGGGAGCAGCCAAACCCCAGTCCACACATACATTGCCTCCACATGCCCCTGCTGACACACAACAGGTTGCTCCCCTTCTATTCCATGACTCTGAAGGATGAGTCCCACTGGGATGACTGGGATAACTCTGGTGGGCTATGGGAGCGCTCCCAGCCCAGCACAATGTGAAGCCTTTGTCTGTGATGGTAACTGCACACAAGTGGCCACTGCAAAGGGACACTTCCCTCCAGATGAGCTCCGGACACAGCACAGAAGCCCCATGAACAGGTCCCTCTCCCCATCCCCAAGCGCCTGCAAGTGAATCCAGGAATGCCCATCCCTTCCAATGGGGCTCTGGACACGGGAAAGCATCGCACTTGTACAGCCGTCTGCATCCATCCCTCCCCGAGCGCTCCGATGTGGAATGCCGGAGCGGCACCAGGATAACTAACCAGTTACTGTAGAAGTTCTCAGCAGCAAGCCACGCTCATTGCAACTCGCACAAACAAGGCAGGCTGGCACTCAACAGCCCTGCCACACACACGGCAGCAAACAAGAACCATGTCCCCTTTCCCCAGCCCCTTCTCTCACCCCGGGGCTGCTCAGGAAGCAGGGATGGCTCAACACTGTGCCGGTGTTACTGTCACTATTGACCCTGGTCAGACAGGGATTTCTGGGACAAGGGGAACACATCACACATCCTTGTGCTGCCAACAACAGCAGGAGTCTGGCTTGGGAGAGAAACCACTGCCAGGGCAGAACAGCACCTGAGGATGGAGGACCAGAGCCCTGGTCCATTATGGGAACCAGAGCAGCCACACACTCCTCATGCCCCTGCACCATCTGCCCCAGGGCCTGGCTCTGGGATAGAGGGATCCTGCCCTCCTCATGGGCTGCAGGAGCAGAGCTCAGGTGAGTCTCCTCCTGCCCCAAGACCCTTTTAGTCCCACACGGCCCCTCCTGGGCCAGCACTTGCCCCATCCACCCAGAGACAAGCACCAGGAGCAGGGCTGCAGCACCGCTCACACCTTACCTTTGGGCCTGGAGACCTCGGTGGCATTGGGGGCTGTCATGGCAATGCAGACATCATCCTGGGGAAACTGGTCACACTTGAGCATCTCGGGCCAGAAGAAGCCAAAGAACTGCATGACGGGCTCGCAGGAGTCACGCACGGCCTCGCAGAGCCAGCGGCACGGGTACACCGGCCGGTCCAGGCAGACGGGGGCAAAGAGGGAGCAGAGGAAGACCTGGGTGCCCATATGGCAGTTCTTATTGAGCAGCGGCACCCAGCTGCTCGCCTGGTGCTTCACCTCGGCCATGGTCTCGTGGTCCAGCAGGTTGGGCAGCACCATCTTATCGTAGCCCACGCTGTGGCACAGCCGCAGGTCTGCGGGGATGGCCACGCACTGGTGGGGCTTGGCATAGAAGCGCCCGCCCGGGTAGGGGCCCAGGTCGGACTGGTAGCTGACATAGTCGTACTCGCTCGCCCCTCCGCACGCCAGTAGCCCGGCGGCCACCGACACCAGCGCCCGCAGCGCGGCGCCCCGCACGCTGCCCATCGCCAACACGGTAGCCACGGTAGCCCCGACGGCACCGCCGGCTGCCGGGGCCCCTCCGCTGCTCCCTGCCCGGGGCCCCCCCCGCTCCCTGCCCGCAGCCGGAGCCCCCCGCACGGGTCCGGAGCCAACCCCGACCCCTCCGCTCCCTCCCCGGTCCCGGCCCCGGTCTGGCCCCACCGCTCCGCGCCGCGGGTTTGTGAGCCCCCGGCAGCCAATCAGAGCGGCGCCGCCCGCCGCGCGCTCTCCCGCGGCTGTCAATCAATGACCCCAAGAGCCAATCAGCGGCCGGCTCCGTGAGCCTCCGCCCCGCCCCTCGCGGCCCCGACGGCGCCGAGCGGCCCCGGGCAGGGAGCTGCGTGCCCCGGGTGCCCCCCCCATGGGTCCCGGTTCACCGGCAGGTGCCGTGTGCGAGCGGAGGGCTCGGGGGTACCGGAGCGCACAGCCCCGAGGCCCAGGCGCTCGGCAGCGGCTTTGCCAAGGCTGCAGATGTGTGCGAGGAGCTGGACTGGGCCGTGCAGTGATTTCCCTGTGGACAAATTCCAGCAAAACCTGTGGAATTTGGGGGAAAAAAAAACAAGCAGGAGAGAAGTTGGTCTGTTTCTTAAAGAGGAATCGCACCTGGGAAAGAGGGCTCCGGTCCTGCCAGGGCAGCGGGAGCTGTGTGAAAGCAGCAGTCACTGTGAAACAGCAGCAGTCACTGTGCAACAGCAGCAGTCACTGTGCAACAGCAGCATCCTCTGCTCCCCAGCAGCATCCTCTGCTCCTCAACAGCACCTCTAGTCCCACAGCAGAATCCTCTGCTCCTCAGCAGCATCCTTTGTGTGACAGCAGCACCTCTAGTCCCACAGCAGAATCCTCTGCTCCCCAGCAGCAGCAGTGCTGGTCCCTCACCCCCTTGTGCAAGAAAAGGGCATGTGTAGAGTGGATGAGCAGCATTGTCAGCCACAGGTCGAAAGATCAATGGGGGGACAGCTTCTCAGGCCACAGTCGCAGCCACGCATCCCACCGCAGTGGGCAGGCATGGGCTGCTGCTCTCCCGAGGGCCAGCGGTGCCTTGCTGCCCTCCAAAGCCAAGAGCTGGGCACGCTGTGGCCCTCTACCCAAGATGGGGCAGAAGGAGCCATCCCAGTGCCCATGTGCCCAAGCTCTGGCCATGGGGTTGCCCATGTGTCCCTGGAGCTCCCCTGAGCTCCCTCCTGAACTCATACAACACTCCCCTTACTCTTGCTGCCTTTTGCTTCAACAGCTTGTGCTGTTTAAGACAGGAACTACACCTCATTGAGAGGTAAATGGAAGAGGCTCTGCTGCCTGGAAGCTGAAAGAGCCACTTTCACCTGTGGGCCTGCAGAAGAGAGAGGCCAGTTAGCACTGCTAATGAAGTGGAGAATTCAGCAGTAAACCAGAGGAGCCTACACCATAGGTGCCAGCAGCTTAAGAGGCAAGTGGATGGAGCAGACCCTCTGCTGCTGCTTGGGCTCAGGAAACGGGAGCAAAGCACCAAGGAACTGCTGCAGAATGGACTTCTCATCCCCTGGGTCATTCTGAGAGCCTAGAAGATGCTTTTACCCAAATCAGTTTGGAAACACTGAGACATCTCATGAGAATGCAGCAATGTCCCTGTAGGCATAGAAACATGATAGTGATGGAAACATCATAGATAGGATGGGGACTTGGGAGACTCTGGTTGGGAAGTTGCAGAGCTCTCCAAAGGCAGCAGTAACACTGTGATAAAACCAGCCAGGATTCTGGTTATCCCCAGCAGCATCCTCTGTGTGACAGCAGCATACTACAGGCTGAGTAGTGCCATAGAAAGATGACAGTGACAGAGACATCATAGGTAGGATGGGGACTTAGCAAATACCACATGGAGCAGGGAAAACATCCCAGAAGGAATTGTCCATTGGAATACAACTGCCCAGAAAATGGGTTTTCTTCCAAAAAAAAACCCCAAAAAATCCCCAAAGCAGAAGGGAAAAAAGGAAATAAAAAGCAAACAGCTCTGGTCTAGACCACTAAATTGCTTAATACACAGTACAAGCCTCTTAAATAGCAGCTGCCCAGAAAGGGCTGCTCTTCCAACAAACCCCTTCCAAACTGGGCAGTAACTTTTCAGAGGGAAGCCTGTGCAGCCATTCCCATTCACAGTAATGTCACCCACTGATTATGAAATCTCTGCATAGTCTCTAATGCCATCGTTTCACTTTGCTTTACAGCCATTTATTGCTGCCGCTCCCACAGGGATGGACATGTTCTTATGGAATAACGAGAAGCTTTGCATTGTGCCCCGTTTTGGCTCTCCCAGTGCTCCCCTCCCCTTTGAACAGCCCCATTAACTGTGCTGCTTCCTGGCTCCATTGTTCATCCACAGCGTGCTGGACCACGCACTCTGCCCCCTCCGCAAATCCCTCTGCTCCACATCCATCCACATCCACATCCATTCTCATACCTGTCCACATGCATATCCATATCCATTCTCATCCACACTGGCACCCACATCCATTCTCATCCACATCCACATCCATGTCCATGTCCACATCTATCCACATCACATTAACATCCACATCCACATCCATCCATATCACATCCACATCCATGTCCATCCAAATCCACATCTATCCTTATCCACATCACATCCATTCTCATACACATCCACATCCATATCTACATCCACATCCATGTCTACATCCACATCCATGTCCATGTCCACATCCACATCCCCCATCAGTGGGCACTCAGCATCGAAGGAACACTTGGGGTGGACGTGCCCCTCTGCCCCTTCCTGGCCTCCCTGCTCTGCCCTGGCCATACAGCCCTGGAATGCGCGTTTCCTTCCGTGCCACCCCGGGAAACAGGCAGGCGTGGGATAATAGAATATATTAGCCCTGAGCCCATTCAGCTCCGGGCTCTTTAGGAACAATGCCTGCTAACTGAGCTGATTTTTGCCAAATGACTGCCTTTCGTGCATGAGCAGCAAAGTGGAGCCCCCAAATAGTCCCGTGCAACAATCCACAAGCGCTAGGGCCCAGGCCCATTGTTTTACTGCTGTGTTCGAGGGCATGGAGGAGTCATGGCCTTGCCTGCCCTGGCATTTCTGCCATGGTTTCCCACCGTCCCAGCCCCAACAGAGGCAGCAGTGATGGTGGAGATGGGATCAGTCAGGGCTCATGGTACCCACGTTGCTCCAGGGAAGGGATGCAGCCACCCACCACATCCCCACATGGGATACCCTCTGTCACCGCAGCATCATGGGGCTCCCACACCTCCTCCTGGGCTCCTGAGGGGATATTTGCTTTAGATCCCAAAGCAAAGGATGCTGCCACCAAGCAGGGCCAGGATCAAGGCACGCACCAATTGCAGCCGCTGTCTCCTGCTAGTGTGAAATTAGCACCATTAAATGCTATAACTGAACACAATCAACAAGAGCTTTACTAGCTGAGATAGCACATAAAGAACTACAGCAGCTAATGCCTTCAGCACGGCTGAAACTCTGACCGTCTGCCCCTCGTCCCAGGAGGCAACTGATGGCAAATATTTACAGGGGCTTATAAATATTTATCCTGTAATAACTTGCTGCATTACAGCACATTCTTCTCTCTGAGGCTCAGCTTTGCCCTGGACCAGGTGCAGGCTGCTGAGAGGGTCTGTAGCGTATATAAAGTTTGAATAACATACAGCGAGCGCTGTAAAATAGCCAGCAGCTGAGCTGCTCGTGTGAAATGGGCTGCAGGTCGTTCCTTAGCCAACAAAAGAAGTATGTGGCTGGGATCACAGGTGTGGAGGCACCTCGGAATGGTGCAAACCCTTTCCGTGCTGCCAGAGAAACATGGGAAGTGCTGCCCTAATGGTGGGGCCTGGGCCCATGGTGATGGAGCAGACAGGGACTTGTGGCTGTGTTAGTGAGGGGAAGGCCAGGTTGGATGTAAGGAAGGAGTTCTTCCCTGTGAGGATGCTGAGGTGCTGGCACAGGTTTCCCAAAGTAGTGATGAATGCTCCATGCCTGGCAGTGTTCAAGGATGGGGCTTGGAGCAGCTGCTCCAGTGGAAGGTGTCCCTGCCTGTGGCAAGGGGCTGGAACTGGATGAGCTTTAAGCTCCCTTCAACCCAAACCAGTCTGGGATTCTCTGATTTGATATAAGCAGCACCATGCAGCATCCCCTCCCCAGCCCACAGCACTGGTTCCCATTCCCACCATGAGCACTGCACTTCATCTGCTGCCCAGCACAAGCTTGGCCTGGAAGCAGCATTTCTGTTGCGGTGTCGTTTCATCTGTTTGGAGGTCAGATATTCACCTTCCCTCCAACCATTCCTTGGAGCCATCCATCCCCTTCTTTACTTAACCCACTCATGCTGAATGACTCCCAAGAGCAGAAGCAGCCTTTGGCTCAGAAACCACGCGAGAGCCTCCGAGCAGCACCAGCAATGGAGTGTCTGAAGCTCTTCCTAACATGAATAAATAAACAGCCTGGAAAGGCTCCATTGTGTATCTTCTAGGTTGCTATTTTCTTAACCCTGTCTCATTAAGATGGATGGAGTTTCTGCTTATTAGTAATTTGGCAAGTTCCTCTTTGTGTAGCTCTGCACTTCTCGCTAATGACGCTTTGCTTCAGTGGTTAACAAAAGAGACTTCCAACTTGGTCAGTGAAAACACAGCCATGCACTTGGGGCACTGGGATGGAAAGCCCATGTTCTGGAGATGTGGAAGACAAGAAACTGCAGGGAACGCAGGGAAGGGAAAGCTGCTGATCATAAAACCCTTCCTGACATCCACATAATTCTGGCCTAAGGACTTTAGTTCATTGATTTACATACACAATTGCAGAGCTGACAGAGCCCATAACGCAGTGATTCAGAGCCCTCTCGCTGCTGTTCCTAAAGGACGTCCAATGGAGATGAAGCTGGCACTGCTCCTGCTGGGATTTACAGCTGGCCATTAAAGGATGTTTACAAGCCTTTAGTACAGTGTACACATCTGGTAAATCATTGATTGGGCAAATAGCTCCTGGTGTCATGCTCCCTCTGTCAACGTTTCCCACTACCACATTACCCAGCACAGACTCATGAAGCACACGTTGGATTTGCATGTGTTGGTGCTGTGATCCAGATGCCAATGGATATGCAGCTACACCATGAAATCCACACAGGGCTCCGGCATTCCCATCTCATCTATGACCTGTGAGCAAGGGAAACTGCAATCAACTGCATGGGACAGACTTCCCCATTGCAACGGGCAAGAAGTGAAAGAGGCTGTTTCTTCCTAGGGATGCAAGTGGAAGAAGAGGAGGCAATTGAGAATGTCTTCTAATGGGCTGGATGCAGCACACACTCAGCTCCTCAGCCTGGTCAGTGCCAGGCATCGCTCAGGGGTACGAGGGATGTGAAAGCATCCTGTGACTGCATGCACTGCAACAGGCCAAGACCCAGGAGCCTCACCAAGCAGGCAAGACAAAGCTCCTAGATGAAGCCAAGCCAAGGGGCCATGCTTCTTCAGCCAAGTGACACACACAGCATCCTGCAGCTGAGAGCTGCCATGTCTACCCAAGGGCTCACAGTGCAGGGAAAGTGAGCGCTGGCCAGGCCTCACACAGGCACAGTGGAAGAGAAGCAGGATGGATATGGGGGAAGCAGCACCTATTTCCCCAGTGCTGGACCCACACTGCAGCAGGATAAAGGTGCTGTGTCTGGTGCTGCCCCTGCCCCGGCTCATTGTGTCAATGGGAGCATCTGGCCAGATGTGCAGTGATCTGTGGCCAAACCCTCACTCCCCTGGCCAAAGAGCTGGGCAAAGGCCAGAGGGTAAAGGGCAAGCTACGGGAGCAGGAACAAAGCTAGATCAGCTCATTCATGCAAACCTTTTCAGGAGCTGTTGGGTGGCTGGACAGACGGACATGGGACTGTGTGAATCACCATAGAGACACACAGGCTGCCAGCGTGTCCCATGCAACCACTTCACAGCACTTGGAAAGGAGGTGCAGGATCCTCCTCTCACAGGGATTAAAATGAGGGGGCAAAGTGCCCATTCCCCATCCCAGTCCATGCTCATGGACATGGGGTGATGTGGGACCAAGAAAGGTCAGCACAGAGAACTGAGGTTGATTCCTTCCTGGGCACCACCACTCCCATATGTCAGGTTTTCAATGGGCTCGAAGGTCATCCGGGCGGGAGAACAGGGAAAAGACTTTTCCTTCCCCATAAATGAGTTTATGGAGGACCTTAAGAGAGACTTCAAGAAGAGCCTCGTCCCTCCCTCCCCCTGCTCAACAGTACTGTGCATGTTAAACCATCTGAGGAAGGGAATTCATTAGCAACAGGGCCTGAAGCCCGTCCTCTGCACAATGGAGATCCCACTTTTTCCTCCCCGGCCTGAGAAACACATGCCCAAAATCCAAGGACATAAATTTCTTCTAACCTCATTCATTCTGGCGATTGATGGAGAAAATCCATAGCAAATATTTATGACTTTGCAATAAATAACCCTCACAGAAGTTACAAAGAGCTCTGGCGAGTCTCAAGGTAACTTTCAGCGAGTTCCTGGGGTCAGGGCACATCGGGATACTGGGTCTATAGTGCTCAAGCCTTTGGCTCATCTGTTTTGAATTATTGGTATTACTCAGCCGAGCAGCGCTCTCAATGGAGTAGCTGTGCTGTGATTCCATGCCATATTTCATTTCTATGGTGGGAGAGAGGCTTCAATAATTATTAGCTGTACTATTTGCAGCCAGCAAAAAACAGCCCAGCAGTTTGGTCGTGCTGATGCCCACGGACTGAGCTGCTCCATGAGGAAGGTGTCCATGTCCTGGGATGGAATTCCAGCCTGGATGCTGTGCCTTTTGCTGCCAATTCAAACCATGGACCTGCCGAGATGCTCCCAGGTTGTGTGGAGCGAGTGGGTCTGAGCCGAGTGGCACATTCCTCAGCCTGTCCCACTGTTTGCTTGTTTTCCCATAGGATCCTCACCGCTTCACCCCAAAGGATGCCCAGCGCCGTGCCATGGCCCGTGCTGCACAGCCGAGTGATGCTTTGGGTACCACTGGATCCCATGGCGCGCAGGGAGCCGGGCCCTGCTCCATCTTCGTTAGCTCTTAATCATGGCAAAGGAAGGAGAAGCATCACGCTGCGTTCCCGGGCGCGGGCTCCATTCAGGGCTTTCAGAAAGCAGGGTCAGACGTGTCTTCTGACCTGTGCCCTGCCGCTTCCCTCCTCGCCGTAATTATCTAATACAGCGCTCTCCCTGCCAAGTACAATGGAACAATTTGTCACTTCAATTGTCTGTCAGTCAACACTGGGGCCTTTTCAACAGCCCAACACATGTTTTTTGAGAGCTTGTCAGCAAGGGCTGTCTGGCCAGGCGCAGAACCATGCAAAATGGAACCTTTGTTAATACTGGTTCTTAGAAAAGTAAATCCATTCACTTGCTTTTCCCCTTTTTTTTGGTTGTTTTTTCGGTGCCTTCAGTTTGGAATTTGCACAAGAAGCTGAAGCCCCTGATCCCTAAATGATTGGTCAGAGGATTTGCATGAGGAAGCAGAAATTAATTCTCCTTTTCTTTGCTTTTTATTTGCTGTAATTGTGTGTTTAGAAATGAGATTACATTCTACAGCAGCACGAGGGGCTGGGCGGGGGGAATTGCTTTGCATCTGTTTAGCTCCTTAGAGTTAAGATCACCTAATCGTTTCAAGCATTTCCTAAGATTCCCTGGCTCTTTCTCTGCTTTAATGGCCAAACAAAGATTGTGCTGCTTCCCGAGGAACTTTCCTGGCAGCTGAGCTCAGCAGTGGGAGCCAGGGGCTTATCCCACTGCTCAAACAGGCTTCTTGTGGCTTTGGGCACAAAACGCATCCCAGAGCTCAGTGGCTCCTTGCATTGGGGAAAGGGTGGGATGGATTCCCACCAGCAGTGCAGGAGGAATCCAGTCACTCGAGCTGAGGTGGTCCTGTCCTGGGGAAGCTGCTGGGAGCATGGAAACACAGAGGCACAGAATGGTTTGGGTTGGAAAGGACCTTAAGGTCCAGTTCCAATCCCCTGCCATGGGCAGGGACACCTCACAGCAAGGCTCTGTCCAACCTGGCCTTGGAATTTCTTACCTTCCTTTATGGTTTCATGTACTTTGTTATGTAATTTCAACCACCTTATTTAGTGCAGACACAGGCCATGTATGAACTGCTTTCAGAGGTGAGCAGACACAGGACTGAAGAATCAGTGCATTTCCCTCATCATAAGAATTCCAGAGACATCTCCAATGCAGTAGTAGCTATATTCCACTGCAAGGGCTTCAGAGTTTACTACACGGAGGCCAGCAGCATCTCAGACACCCTGAAAACATATTTGCATGGTTTTATAAATTCCAGGAAAGCTGCAATTGGATAAACCCTGCATTCAAAAGCACATTCTTCGAGAGCATTTTCTCTGCACATAAAAGCACCCGAGAAAATGTTAACATCATGATCTTAACTGTTTGCACATTGGAACCAGCTATAGGTTAGGGAAACGCAGTCCATCTGTGCCCTGTTTTAAGGAGAGGATTTTGGAGTGTGTTTCCATCAGAGCTTGGCCGCAGGGAGGTGACCCATGGCCAGGCAAGGCAAGAGGAGCAAGCACAGGGCTGCAGCACTGAGCAGCAAGGGGGGTCTGGCTTAAGGGTGCAGAGGGGAGCACCAGGGACCCCAGCCCTGTGCTCCCCAGCACTGCACCACTGGAGCAGGGGCTTCCTCTGGCCTGTGCCTGGCTGTTTGTTCAAGCAAAGCCATTAGGTGTTTATTAGCCTTCATTATGGAGTGTGAGAGGGTTAATTAGTTCAGGCTGCTCCTGTGGGAGAGGGTGGTGGGCAGGAAGATGAGGCAAGATCAGCAGCAGCCCAATAGGCAGGTTCACTGGCCCTGGTTCCTCACATCTGTGCAGATGTGTCCTTGGAGTGTGGTTTTGGTGACAGGGACAACACTGTTTATAATATATTCTGTATATGATAAATACAATATATATGTGTAAATGTACATCTATACCATACATATACGTATATTTTATATAGATTGTTGCAAAATTGCTTCTTTTGCCCAGAGCATGACACGGAGGCTGCTTATTATAAGCATAAACTGCACACATCATTCCTATGTTTATCCCTTCCGTGTTGAACTGTAGTGTGGTTCAACATCCACAACCTCAGCACCGGATGGATGTGAGGATGTTGAACCCTTGCAGATCAGAGAGCCCACATAGGGATTCCTGCACCAACCCACTGCTTACAGCCTTCCAGCCTGGAAACAGGGAGACACAGGGTGATAGAGGATGCTTGCTGGCCACCAGCAAGCTGTTTGGCAGTTCATCACTCTTCCATGAGTTCATTCAACTCCTGCCTTCCTCATGTATATCCAGGTTTGCCTGTTTCCATCAGAAACCTTCTCCCTCTGTAAATACAGAGTGGCAAGGGGAGACCTGCAGCCTAAGGAACCAAACTGCTTTGCTAGACAAGACAAGCCTGGGCTCTTCTTCCTTGCTTGTGGCAGGGGTATTCCATCACCCTGCATCAATCATGGGATCTGTGCTGGACACCGGTGGGTCAGTGGATGTGGAAGCTGTGTCCTGGAGCCATGCAGCCCTCATGCACACACATCCAAAAGGGAAGCTGTAACCTCTCTCTGCCACCCCAACCAGGGCACTCTGACTGCTCGGTGCCCCCCCAAGCTGAGGTTTAAGGGTTAATGTTTCCATGCTGTTCCACGGGCATTGAATTCCTTTTGGACATCAAAAGTCCCATTGCGGAGGAAGGACAATGCCTTGCACCAGGCTCTGGTGTGACGTGAATGAAGCAGCGAAGGGAATTGCAAATGCTAACACCATGGGGCTCATGGAAGCCTCAGACCCTCCCAAGCTGGGCCCCAGCTCTCCCAAGCCGTGCTCAGCATAGGACCAAGAGAGGGATGGCGAGATCCACCCTTGCTGGATGTAACCTCCCATAGGAATCAGTGCAGTTTCCACTTCAAGGGCACAAAGACAAAGGTTAAAGGCAAACAGAAAGAGGTGTTGTGCCTCTTCCACACCCGCAGCAGCCATAGGCACAGTCTGCCACCCTTCTGCATATTCCCTCTTCAGCCTAGCAGCCACAAATGGGATTTCTTTGCCCCCAAGCTCCATAGAGTGAGCAGCTCCTCTGAAAACACATCTGGGATGGGGGAAGCAAAGGTTATCAGCTTCTTAGCAAGAGGAAATGAAGACCACAGCAGAGCACAATGGAGTAATCCCTGCCTGTCAGGTACAAGATAACAATGCTGTGGTCCCCTGCTTGATTATATCTGCTCCATCTAATGGTGAAAAACCATTCATTTCCACTTAAAAGCCACCCTGTGTGATGTTTAGGAGGGTGATTTCCCTATGGAGTCAGTGCTGAGAGCTTTGAAGAGGGATTCCCTGGAGGGTGGGCATTAGGCACCAGCATTCCCAATTACTGTGCAGAGGAGCCCCTCTCTGTGGGAATTCCCAGTGCCCAGGGACCTGCAGGACTGGATCCATGGGGCTGGGCTCTGTGTGTCTGCATTGGGGTGCCCCAAGCGGGTGCCACGACCCAGACACCCACCCCAGGCCTGGGCAGGGCTGGTCCAGACCTTGCTCATTGTGCTCCCATTGTGCATCACCACCACTGATGCTCCCACAGGGATGCGGCGATGGGAACTGCTCTGACCCAATAGAGGTGGAGCAAGGCCCAGGGCAGTGTGTCTGCACTGGAGTTCATTCCTCCTTGGCATGTCTGGGAGCTCTTCCCTATATCGGGAGGCTGAGGAGAAGCAGCTGCACTCAGCACACAATGAAAGCCCCAAAGCCTTCGCTTCCCTTTACTTTTTGCTCACAAAGGGATGATTCCCATTAATCGTGTAAATAAACACGTCCCCGACGAGCTGACTTCCGAACCTTGGAACAGGATCCCATCATCCCCTGATTCACAACCTCCAGAGGAGGAAAAAGACTCCCAGGAATGCTGAAGGGCAGAGATCAGCTTCATTTGCACAAGGGACAGGATTAGGAACGAGGATTACACAGGGAGCATCCCATTTGCTCTGCAGAACCTCCATCTCCTGCAGTGTGAAGGGTTCTATGCCCCCCACTTGCTGCTGTACCTCCCATACAGGTTCACCTGCACCTTAAACGCTACCCCGAGATGCAGGGGCCATGTACCCGCAGCGCTCAGCCCTCCCAAGCCCCTTGCTTTAAGCTCATGTTGCTCACGGGGGTCCCCATCGCCATGAGCCCATCCCTGTCCCATGCAGGGACACAGCGCGTTAGTTACACCCGGACACCGTGGGATGCACACCGGCAGCGGCACTCCCGGTGCCTCCCCCCGGACCCCTCTTGGTGCCTGCCCGTGCCGCGGCCGCGCCATGGGAGGGGCTGTACCACGTGTCCCAGGCGGGGGTGATCCGTGTGTATGTGTGTGATGGGAAGTGGGAGTCACTAAGCCACCGGAGGCGCATGCGCACTGCATCCCGGTGAGGCAGCCGCGCTTGCGCCGGGCGGCTCTTCCGCCCTTTCCCGGCGGCGCTCCCGACGCTTTCACGACAGCCGTAGGTGAGCGGCGGCGGAGCGGAGCCATGAGGCCGCAGCAGGCGCCCGTGTCGGGCAAAGTGTTCATCCAGCGGGATTACAGCGGCGGAACCCGGTGCCAGTTCCAGAGCAAGTTCCCGGCCGAGCTGGAGAACAGGGTAAGGCGGGTGCCGCCGGTGCGGGCAGGCCCGGGGCCGCTCGCTCCCACACCGAGGCCCGGCCCGGCGGTGCTGTGCCACCGGCTCCCGTCCCTGAGGTGGCGAACGCGTTTGAACGCGCACGGGGAGAGGCACGATCTCGAGATCCAAAGGCACATCCTGCTTTGGATGTTGTCGGAGGGCATAAAACCGGGTTTGGGGTTGTTTTTGTTGTCTAAATGGTGGTTTTGGGCAATTATGGTAAGGAAACACTTCGAATTTGCAGTGAAAAACCACGTGTAAAGTACCTAAAAATGCTTCTGTTCGGTGTCAGTGAAATGCTGGTGTTTTGAGCTAGGTTTACTCCTCAGGCACACAGCTGTGTTCTCCGGTAGGAAAATAGAGTGTGTTTGTTATGCGAGAACAAAGCCTGTGTTGTGTGGCAGTTGCTGACACTGTCCTCTCTGTGCCGAGCCCCACAAGTACTGTCTCAAGTACTTGCATTTCATTTCATGCTCTCGGATGTAACTGACAGCGACAGACACTCCTTGCTCATGCTTCTCTTCCTTGTTGCTTTGCTTTGTGTTGAGAGCCTGTTTGACCAGCACCAAGGTGTTACTGGTATAATGTCAATACAAAAGACTTGCCTCTCTCAGTCCACTTCCAGGCCGTTCTCCTTGCATGTGAGTTAAGCCCCCCCCAAATGAAGTGCATGTTGCTTTAGTTCTGTTACTTTTAACTGCTTTGCGTTTGTGTTGTGTTGGAACCAAGACTTGGTCTCATCACTGGGCAGACCCTTAACACTGAGCTATGGGTCTGTAACTCGGTGTCCTTCAGACCTTGGCTCTAAGCAGCGGCTGCAAAGTGTGCAAGTGCAGATAAGCACTAAATGAAGGTAGATGCCTGAAGGTATCAGTGAGTTCCTAACGTGCAGGGTGTGACAACTGAACGTGACTTCTCTTGCAGATTGATAGGCAGCAGTTTGAAGAGACTGTCCGGACACTGAACAACCTCTATGCAGAAGCTGAAAAACTTGGGGGCCAATCCTACCTTGAAGGATGTCTTGCCTGCCTGACTGCCTACACCATCTTCTTGTGCATGGAGACGCACTATGAAAAGGTGCGCTGCTTTCTCTGCCCCGGTAGGCAAAGGCAATGTGAGTGAGTCCTATGGGCTGCAGCCACCCTTGTGTCTTGGTGGGTTTTCTGTTGTGACCTGCAGACAGATTCCCTGCCAGACTCTGGACGTTGTTGCAATGTGATTTCATAGATATATCAGACTTGGGTTGAGTCATGTAATGATTGCTTGTACATCAGGAATCCTGCAGGTCCTGTCTCGAGCTGTGTGCTAGGTTCCTCTAATGTTGGTATTGCTGGGGCTCGGACTCTGATGCAGGGAAACTCACTGACTTCTGTGCTGCTCTGTTACCAGGTTCTAAAGAAGATTGCCAAGTTCATTCAGGAACAGAATGAGAAGATCTATGCTCCTCAGGGCCTCCTTCTGACAGACCCCATCGAAAGAGGACTAAGAGTTGTATCCTTCTGTGGTGGCTTCCATTGCCTCCTGGTTTGTCCGTTTGTGATGTGCTTGATCTCAGTGTGGTACCCTCTGGTCATGCTTATCTGTGGCACATGCAGCATCTTGTGTTCTTGCTGTCAGGACACACTGACCTGACCTGGCATCTCTTGTGTGCTCTTCTGTTTGCTTTGTAGCTCTGAATGAGCCTTGAAAGACTAAGGGTTCTAATATCATATTCCCTCTTTTTGGTTATATTTTCACAATCTTTTTATAGTATGTGTCCCTAACAGCTTTTCTGTGCAGATTGAAATTACCATTTATGAAGACAGAGGTATGACCAGCGGAAGATAAAACTGTGGAGTCTCAGGTACGTGTTAACGTTGTACTAGGTCAATCTTGACCCGTCTCAAGCTGTTTTCTGTGCTCAGAGGGGTAGATTGTGTCATACTGAGGCACCACAGTGTGTAATGAAAGGCTGTTCACCCAAGTCTTGTGTGGACCAGCTTTTCTGAATGAGTGGAAATAGCAATACTTGGCATAATGCCACTGAATGTCAATGCACATCACACAAAACCAGATTCACATTTAGGGACATTTGGGTCTTGACTGGATAAACATGCATAAACCTAACTTCTGCTCTGTTATATCCAACATTGTCCTCTGGTGTGTAGATAAAAGGATCTTCCTTATTGTCATGACGTCTGTCATAAGGTTCCGAGCAGACTGACTTAAGACAAATCTAGACTTCAAAATAGGTCACTATTTAAATGCTTGGTTTGGATTCCCAAGCAGTTTTTATACTAACAGCATGAGAAAAATCATGGATGGTGCTAAAACCAGCTCAAACCTGACTCAGCTCCCTTGTCTTAGATACTCTGCAGAGCCTGGGGCGCTTGTCTCAGTCTAGCTTGTTGGCAGTGTGTGCAGAAAACAGACTGCAAATATTTCTGCCTGTTATGCAGAAAGAAGTGAAGGGTTTATTTCCTGTTAGACAAATGGAATCCAGACCCTGCCTTTCCTGCCACTGCTTCCTAAGATAACAAAATACAGCCACGGAAAGGTTTGTGTAGGGGGTTGTTGGGTTTGTTTAATAATGCTTTCTACTAATGTGAAACTTCTTTTCTAGCAGATAGCTCAACAGTGGACTTGCTGTATCAAAGTTCCCCTACCTCCTACTTTAGAGCATCATTCCTTTCTTTGCTGCCAGATCCACAGTGCCATCTACTACAAGGACTAACTTCCTCAAACTGCTCCACGTGAGGTGACCCAGCTGGTCAGCATCCATTTTGTGGCCAACTTTTAAGCAATGAGACAATGAGATCACTTTTTAGGTGTGTTTTGGTTTTAAGGGGGGAAGTGTCCCCCAGGAAAAAGCAGAAGTGGTAAAGCTCTGTACTCTCCTGAAAGAAATGGGGCGCTTTGCCCAGCAGCAGAGTAGTTTTAGTCACGTACGCGTGGTGCTGTTCCTCCCTAGTTCTTAAACCCTTCTGCCCATCAGAAGCTCTGGAAAGCTGCAAGTTGGAGTTGGGAATCTCTCAGAAACGAGGCCCTCCCTCCAGGTCAGTGTTGGAGTGAGGGGACTGCACAGTGCCTCTGCCTGGTGAGAAGGGACTCAAGGCAACGAGCATTTAACGCTTCCCATGCTGGAAAACCCGAAGGCAAAGTGTTCCTTGTTTTCAGTGTTTTGGTTGTCCCTGGGAAGGGGAGGAATAGCTGGACTTGAATACTGGTGGTTTTTTTACTACTGTATCCGTGCTGTTATTGCATCTGTCAGTGCTCGCCAGAAGAGGGGGTCTATTCATTCAGAAGCCAGTAAGTACATTAAAATGGATGCTGAACCAATAAACATAACAACACCTACCCTTCCTCCGATTAATATGTGAAGTGTAAAACTGTTTCTTTATGGATTTATTATCTATAATTTATAAGGAAAACACTGATTTCACAAACTGTTAGATATCGTGTGAGATGGTTTCTTAATCCTGTCTGCTGGCACACTATTGGCAAGTAGAACTGTGCATTAGTATCCCCCTTGCATCGACATTCCTCAGCAATACCTGCCAAAGTAAAGTTCCTACAAACTGAGCTGGCTTAATATCTATCTCTCGTATCCTTTTCCCTTATCAAAGCAAGGATGTCTGGGGTTTGAACGTCACTGTCCAGCTGTAGAAGGAATCCAAGGAGCTGGGAAAGCAGCATAGGAGCTCTCTGGCTATCGGTGGCACTGCAGGTGCTAATTCTGGATCTGAAATTCCAGCTTCTTACTCAGCCACTGATTAATTTTTTTGTTTCTTTTGATATTTAATATTTTAATTGTATAAAACTCGTTTTTTTTCTAAACTGTAACAGTGTTTGCCTTTCACATCTGTTGCGAGATTGGCAGAAGGACTAATGGATGAGTAAATCTTTTCTTAAACCGTGTCTTGTGTCCTATGTGGTCGCACTGCTCCGCGCCAAGGAGCGATCTCGGGGCCCTTCTCGCGCCTGCAGCAGCAGGATGTCAATGCACAGAGCGTGGTTCTGGGGTCGGTTCTGGAGTTTTGTTCACTTTCGGTACTGTTTTGTTCACTTTTGGCACCGTTTGTCCCATTTTGATACAGTTTTGTTTACTTTTGGTACCATTTGTCCCCTTTTGATACAGTTTTGTTCACTTTTGATATAGTTTTGTTCACTTTTGATATAGTTTTGTTCACTTAACACCATTTTGTTTGCTTTTGGTACAGTTTTGTTCACTTTTGGCACCGTTTTGTTCGCTTTCGGTACCGTTCTGTTCCCTTTTAACACCGCTTTGTTACCCCTCACCTCGCCGCTGCCCGCCGCCATCTTGTCCCCGCGGGACCACGCCTGCGCGGGGCGGGGCCGCGCCTGCGCGGACCGGCCGCATCGAGCGTGGGGAAGCCGCGGTGCAATGGCGACCGCGGGCGCTGAGGGGCCGGAGCCGGACTCGGAGGGCGGCGGAGCCGGCGAGGAGCTGGAGCTCACCCCGGCGCAGCTCATCCGCAGCCTGGAGCAGGTCTGTGGGTTAGGGGCCCGGAGCCGTGCGGTTGTGGCCTCGCTGGGGGGCAGCGGCACGTACAGGCCTGTTCCCGGCTTACACTGTGCCCCCCCCGGTGCAGGCCTGGCTGAATGAGAAGTTCGCTCCGGAGCTGCTGGAGAGCAAACCGGAGATCATCGAGTGCGTTGTGGAGCAGCTGGACCATATGGTGGGTTGTGTGGGGACACGGGTGCTGTGTGGGGACACGGGTGCTGTGTGGGGCCCTGAGGTGACGCTCTTTGGGTGCCTTCTCTGGCTTGTCTTGCAGAGGGGGCTCTGAGGTACAGCACAGCCTGGTTTTGTGGGCTCTATGCACAAACCCCATCGTCCTCCGGTCCTTCGTGGCCATTTCAACCATTCCATGGCTCTTTGCCTGTTGTTACAGGAGGCAAACCTGAAACGGGCAAAGGGAGGAGACTTGAAGGTGAGCGTCCATCGGATGGAGATTGAACGGATCCGCTATGTGCTCAGCAGCTACTTGCGGTGTAGGCTGGTGAAGGTAAGGCTTGCTGTGCTGCACAGCGGGCGAGGAACGGTCACTTCAGGAGTCATTTCTACTCCTGCTTCAACAAGGCACTCACTCTGTGTCCTCTGAGGATCACACTGTTGATACCTGTTTAACTGGGAGAAGCCTGCTTCAGTCCTGGCTTTTGTCTCGATATCAGATAGAGAAGTTCTTCCCCCATGTCTTGGAGAAGGAGAAGTCTCGAGCCGAAGGGGAGCCTTCCATTCTGTCACCAGAGGAATTTGCTTTTGCTAAAGAGTGAGTAGGTTTTGGATGCATCTCCCTCCCTTTTGTAGGTTATAGACCTCACTGGTGTGGTGCCCTCGACAGTTCTGGAGCCTGTTTGCAATGGGAATCACAGGTTTTACTGGGAGGTTTCCTTATGGACAAAGAGAGGGAAATAAAGCAACTGTGATAACACTGAGTCAGTGACCAGGGCAAGCCATGGGGTTTGTCTCTGTCCATGCCTGGGACCAGGATATGTCGGTTGTTGGCATTTTGGCTCTCCCTACAGAGTTGTAGCTGATGAAACCACTGAGAGCTCCAACCATTTGTTTCAGATACATGGCAAACATGGAGACCTATCTGAAAAACGTGGGCCTAAAACACATGCCACCTAACCTGCAGAAGGTGTCTCTGCTGAAATCAGGTGAGTGCATCCCGACTGCAGGGTCATCTCATGGCAGCAGGGCTGTGGGGGAAGCTCCCAGCCCTGCAGGGGAACTTGAGCCAATGCTGAGCTTGTCCCTTCAATTCTTTGCCTGCAGTTCCAAAGCCCAACCTGGACTCCTTCGTGTTCCTGCGGGTGCTGGAGCGGCAGGAGAATATCCTGGTCGAGCCGGAGTTTGATGAGCAGAGGTAGGAGGGTGCTTTCCCACTGGCTGTGGTGCAGGTTCCAGTGGAAGAGCTATCCTGAGCACATGCCTGTCCCTGGCAGGGATTACACCATTGACCTGGAGGAGGGCTCCCAGCATCTCATCCGCTACAAGGTCATTGCCCCACTGGTGGCCTCAGGAGCGGTGCAGCTCATCTGAGGGTAAGTGTGAGGCCAGGACTAGGGTGGGCAGTGGGTCTTTGCATCCACATCCCCTTTGGATGTGGCGTGTCTTGTCAGGGCATTGGTGGTGTTGGAAGGGGTACCCTTGACAGCATGCAAATAAAGCAGCAAGGCATCTTCCCCTCTGCTGCTGCTGGTTGCCCCACAGCTCATCAGTCTCCTGATGGCTTGTGACATGCCTGCAGTACACCCAGGCTCCTGAGCGAGGGCAGCCTGTGTCACAGCACTCCTCCAACAAGGCTTTGCTACTGACCCCTTGAGAGTCCCAGGGAAGGGCTGAGTGTCACTGCTGCCTCTCCAGACCCCAGGCTGGTTTGGCAGCAGGTGTGGACAGATTGCATTTATCCTCAGAGGTGAATACAGCCTTTGTAAATAGCAGGGTGCTCTCTTTTAAACCCTCAGCTCTATGTTCAGCCCTGCTCCAGTTTATCACTGTTCTTTAAGTGAGGCTGGACAGGACCGAATGGTGTGGCAACCAGCTGTGTAAACTATGACTTCCCCCATCGGCTTTGATCTTGTCACAGGGTCTGTGCAACCCTGGCTGTTTTGCAACTGGCTGATTGCTCTGAGGTGAACCGGAGGCAGGGTGGAGGGGGGATTCCTCTGAACCAGCCTTGACACATGATGCATTGAGGAAAAAACCACCACATGTTAAGATATTTGCTGGCAGAGCAGATCTTGGTTATTGCAGAAGGAGCAGAAGGGATTGGGAACACAGTAAGGATGGAAACTGCAGCTCAGAGCAAAGGGAACATCATGGGAGGGCCAAGGGTTGGGTGTTTGCACCACTTACCTGCAATGGGAAGGGAAGGTGGAGTTTATCAGCTGGGAGATGCCCATGAGCTTAGGAATTTAGGGTTTTTCCCTTGAAGCATTGTTATGCAGCCGAACAGCATGCCTGTGCTTCCTTGGAAAGGCCCTGCCTTCAGGGAAGGGAGGCTGCATGAGCTCTGCTCTGCCCATGCAGTCCCAGTGTGGATACAGTTGTGTCTGATGTGGCCAGAGAGGAGCTTTTCCCTGGCATTTTGGCAGTAACCAGCCCTTGCCATGCAAGTATCTGATATTTGCCTCCAGAGCAGGCCTGGATTTGGAATTGCTGCCTGGCACTTGTGCTTGTGATGGCATTCCTTGCCCTGAGCTGAGGAGTGAGCACCTCCTGATCAGATTGTGAATGATGCAGTCCCAATCAGAGCAGCATTTGCAGGTTTGTTACAAACCTCTTCTTAACCAGAGCAGCTGGTTCACACTTGGGCTGTTTGTGCTTCTGCTTGAAGTTGCTGGAGCAAGGCGAAAGCAGCTCTTTTCAGCTGGTCACGCAAAGGAAAAGCTCCTCTTGGCCTGTTGCATGCCTGTTCTAGTTGGAGGTGAAGTCAGCTCCTCCTTTGAGGCAGTGTCTTCCCTACATGGTGGCCTGTGAGGAGCAGCCTGGTGCTGCTGTGCCAGGCAGGGGGTGACACTCCATCTCGTTTGCATGTGCGGTTTATAGTGCTCCTAATGAATCCATTTAGGTAAAGAAGATTGTTGTAAGTATAGACGTTAAGAGGAGACTGGGTTTAATCCTGAGGAATCAGTAGGACAGGCCCCGAGGAAGGACTGCAGGTCCTGCCCCTGTCTGCAGCTCTGCAGAGGTGATTGAAGCTCCCAGCCAAAGTCATCACTAATCCCCTGCTGCAGGAGAGCTGTGAGAACAGTGTCTGGTGGCACGGCTGGGGACTTTCCCCTTGGCCCTATTAAGCTTGATTGAACAATTGTCCTCACCACCGGTACCTGCCCCTCTGCTGTGTCTCCTGCAGCCAGTGTGAGTGGAAAGGATGCCTGTGCCCTGCTAGGAGCTGAATCCCAGCTGGATCTGCTGGTTTCTGGGCTGCTCTCAGTACAGCTCCTCCCTGGAGCCCCTTGGCTGGCACATGGCAGTGCCATCACTGCCTGTGCAGGGGTTTGAGGATGGCCTTGAGGCTGGAATCAGTCAGGTTCACAGTGAGATTCTCTTGTGGCATACCTAAGAATGCTGCTCTCTGCTTTTTGTGTCCTTCCACGACTAAAACCAGGACATTTCTGTGCATGGATACTGCCTTAGAGTGTTCCTGTCTGTCCTGGGAGAAACGGAATTGGCTTTGTCAAGGAAGTGATGCTCTTGGCTTGTGCTTTTTAGATGGAGAAGACCTGTCAGTCCATCCACCTTAATCTGTGCCTCTGGGAGAGAAAGTGCAGAGTGAGAGCCACTTTTCCAGCTTCCACAGGGCTCAAATACATCCCCTGTTGTCTGCACCCTCAAGGTGGAGGTGGCTTGGGTTTACTGAGTGATTAGCTCTAAACACAAAGTAGGTGGATGGGGACAGAGGTCGCCAGGAGGGCACTGCTGGTGAGCTGTGATTTCCCTGAGCCGGATCTGCTCTCCTGAGTGCAAGGGACAAGGCAGGGTGAGGGCTCCCATTGCAGGGGGGATCTTTCCTGCCTGTAAGGACTCCCCCAAGTCACTGCAGTGGAGGGACTAAGGGGAAGGTTTACTGCTGGTTGCCTAGCTCTAAGACCCACCAAGGGCCTGTAGGGACAGGACAAGGGGAGCAGCTTTAACCTGCTGGAGATTGAGATCAGTTCTTAGGCAGAAGCTCTTCCATTTGAGGGTGCTGAGGCACTGGTACCGGGTACCCAGAGAAGCTGTGGCTGCCCCATCCCTGGCAGTGTTCAAGGCCAGTTTGGATGGGGCTCGGAGTAACCTGCTCTAGTGGAAGGAAAGACACTTCCAGCCCTGCAGCCCAGCCAGACCAGTGGGTCTGGCTCCTGCTCACCCACAAAGGTCACTGTCCTGCTCCACCCCAGGCCAACAGTGCCACAAGTGCCACACATTCTTCCACAGGGATGCACCCCTTGGCTCTCGCTGCTCTTTGCTTTGGCAGAGCAGGAGGGGTTTTGCCAGCCAAGCACTGGGCTGGAGCTTGCTCCTCCATCCATACTGTGAGGGATGCCTCAGGTTGTGATGGTGATGGGCAGCCACGTGTGAATGCCGAGAAGGAGGTTGTGTCATGAGCTGATGGAAATCTGTGCTGTCAGCAGGAACAATCGGGGCTGCTTAACCTAAATGGCTCTGCAGAGATTAGCCGTGGTGCAGGGCGGGGGTGATCTGATTTAGGTGATAGTCCTTTCTGTCAAGGAGTCACATGTGAGCCGGGCAGTGACCGGGGCCCGGGACAGCGCTGGGAGTGAGGGGCGCTGCGGTGTCTCCTGCCTGCTCCGCTGCCATTGGATTCCGTTGTCAGGGCAGGGATCTGGGGTAAGACTCAACTGAGCCGGACTTGCTTTGGGACGAGCCTGGGCTCGGGGCCCCGGGGAGCAGCCTTTGCACAGGGGGGGGTCTGTAAAACCGGTTCCCGGAGCTTCCTCAGGGCCCTGCCCCGCACCCGGTCCGAGGCCCGCAGCTGGGGCGCTACCGGTAGGGCCGGGGGGGGGTCCCGGTGCCCGTTAAGGGCCATATCCCCGGGGTTCCTCCACCGGGGGGGGCGGGGCCTCCAGGGGGCGGGGCCAAGCTCCCATTGGCTGCCAGGGGTGTGTCTCCGGCGCTGATTGGTCTGTGCGGGCGCGGGGTGTCCTTGCCCGTGGCGCGCCCGGGGCCGCACTGTGCGAGCGGAGCGGGGCGGTGGGAGGCCATGGGCGCAGGGAACGGGGGTTGTGGGGGCCCCGTCTGACCCCATCGTCGCCCCCAGGCTCCTGCCCGCTGAGCGCCCGCAGCCATGCCGGTGGACCTGGCCGTGCGGCTCTGCCTGGGCCACTCGCCCCCCATCCGCAAGCTGCTGAACTCCTACGAGGAGCTGCGGGGCAGCCGCGGGCGAAAACCCCTCCGGTCCTGCCTCAACCAGAAGCCGAGCGTGGAACCTGAGCCTGAGCGGAGGGAGAGCAGCAGGAGCAACAAGGGCCAGAAGAAGAAGAGAGTCGTGTTCGCTGACACAAAGGGGCTCTCGCTGACGGCCGTCCGCTTCTTCTCCAAGATCGAGGAGGATCTGTGTGACCTGCAGCATGCCCTGTCTGACCTCGCCTGCTTCCGACCGTGGCTGCGGGACTCGCAGCCAGAAGTGTGCAGGTACGTGCTGGACTTCCCACAGCCCTCTGCAGACTACCTGGCCTTCCGCAGCCGCCTGCACAGCAACCTTGTCTGCCTGGAGAACTGCCTGATCCAGGACCGTGCCCTGTCTGGGACGGTGAAGGTCAGAAACATTGAGTATGAGAAGAAGGTCATGGTCCGCATCACCTTTGATGGCTGGAAGAGCTTCCGAGACATCTCCTGCCAGTACATACATAGCACGTATGGCTCAGCTGACACAGACATCTTTTCCTTTGAGCTTTCCCTGCCCAAGCCGTCCCTCTCCCGTAGGGCTGCAGAGTTCTGCATCTCCTTCCAGTGTGGACAGAAGACACACTGGGACAACAACCAGGGGAGGAACTACAGGATCTGCCAGGCAGGGGTGATGCGCCCACCTTCTCGTGCTGTCAGGAGTGCGGGCTGGGAGCCCCTTGGTGCCCCTGGGGCAGCTGCCCTGGTCCTGTCCCACCTGCAGAGCTGGCGGCGTGCAGAGACCCAGGCTCCCTACTGGTAGGAGAGCAGAGGGTGCAGGTCCCTTCTGACTGTGACATGGGGGTCTCGGGAGGGGGCAGCTGCCCAAGATGCACTCAGGGGTCTGTCAGCTCTGGGGGTCTGCTGCTCTCCATGGGAGCTCCTTCCTGCTGGCTCCTGTGCCTCCTGCCCGCAGGGGAGCGACGAGGAGCAGCCCTAACCCAAGACTGAGCCCCAGCTGCTGCCCAAGTGCCTTGTGTGGAGCCGCCGGGGCCGTGCCAGCGGCAGCAGCGGGACCAGGGCTCTGCGGGGCTCCGTGCGGGCAGGCCCCGAGCTGCGGGAGCGCCTCCGGTCGTTGGTGCTGTACCGGGGGGTTAATAAAGTGATGGCACTCTCGAGTCCGCCTCTGTTCTCTGCCGTTACCGGTATCCCTACCGGTGCCCCACGCCCCCTGCCGACCCCATGGTGCCAGTGCACCCCTACGGGCGCGGCCCCGCGGGCGGCGCGCTGACGGCAGCGCACGCACGGCAGGCCGGGAGCGCGCACGGCGCAGGGCGGGGGCGGGGCCGGGGCCCGGCGGCGGTTGCGGCAGGTGAGTGCTCCCGGCCCGGTTCGGGCCGTCCGGTCCCGGGGCCGCGTTCCCCTTCCCCGTACACCCGATCCCTGCTCCCTGGGCCCGGTCCCCGTTCGCACCGGGGGTGCCTGGGTAGGGCCCGGCCGCGGACCGTTAACCGGCGCCCGCCTCCGGGAGCGCGGCCTACGCACGGCGCGGAGCCCTGCGGCCGGGCCCGGCCCCCGCTGCCTCCGCTCGGCCCCCGGAGCGGAGCGGGGATCCGGTGGGAGCCCCCCCTGCAGCCGCCGAGGCCGAAGGTCGCCGGGCCGAGCCCCGGCCCCGCCGTGATTCGCTGTGCCCGGGGGCCGTGTCCCGGGCAGTGCCTGGAGCTGTAGCCCGGGGCCAGGCCGCAGGTCCTGCCCGCCCCGGGGCCGTGGCAGCGGGCGGGGCTGCACGCGTGGCTCCGCCGGTGACCCCGGCAGGGATGCAGCGGCCGAGGCCGACCGGTTTGTGAGCACGAGTCCCGGTGCCGACGGGGACAGCGTGGGGACAGTGCGGTGTAATGGGCAGTGACACCGTGATAGCACGGTGTAATGGGCAGGACATGGGGACAGCGCGGTGTAATGGGCAGTGACATGGTGACAATGCGGTGTCATGGGCAGAACACGGTGACAGTGCGGTGTCATGGGCTTGACATGGTGACAGAGCAGTGTAATGGGCCGGACATGGTGACAGTGCAGTGTAATGGGCAGTGACACGGTGACAGCGTGGTGTAATGGGCAGGACATGGTGACAGTGCGGTGTAATGGGCAGTGACACACGTGGCCGCGGAGCTGCCTCTCCCCGGACATGGTTTATGCTGTTCCTCTGAAGCACTGACAGCGTTAGCATTGCTGTAGAGCAGCCCTGAGCCGGCACCTGCAGCACACGGGAGAGCAGGAGGCTGTTCCCAGGCTTTCCTCTGCTCCTGTGTGCTTGTCAGGTCCCTGTTAAACCCCATCCTTAGCGTGATGCTCCGTGGCCTCATTCACCCTGGTGCTGCAGGGCACATCCTCCCCTGGAGGGCTGCAGTGCCGGGTGCCAGAGCACTGACTGGTCCCTGTGCCCTGACAAGTTCCACTTTGGCTCATCATCAGCAGTAATCCTCCCCTTGGGCTAACTTCCTGTTAGTGACCGGGGTGAGATGCGTGTACAGGAGCAGAGGAAGTGATGCCTTCCCAGGAATCTGGGTACCTGGCTCCTCAGTGCCTTTGGATGCCTCTGGAATGAGAGGGGTGATAAGATTCTTGTCATGAGGACGGCTTTTCTGGCGCTCCATTGGCTGTACTGGGACCTGCCTGCAGCACCCTGTGCTCTAGGCGTGGTTGTGCTCACCCTGAGCTGGCAGTATGAAAACACAGCACGAGTGGCACTGGGGCGATATTCCCAAGGCAGTGCCAGTGCCAGGCAGTCTCCAGAGTGCCTGACCTGTGTCTGCTATCCCAGGAGCTGCACTGGGTGATGTGACCAGGTCTGAGTCCCTCTGATCTGCCTGACTTGGGTTTGTGTTTCCTCCACTAGTGCTGCTGGCATGTGAGCGCCTCGTCTGCCAAGAAGCTGCTGTTGGGAAGAGCTTTCCAGGGACTCGGGTGCCAGTCCTGCCTCGGACGACCCTTCGGTGTGAGCTGGTGCCTCTGGAATTAAACTTGTTCCAAGCGTCATGCAGGGACCTGCCCCAGTGCCTGTGTCCTCACGGAAAGAACAAGAATAGCTCCAGATACTGTCCTGCAAGTGCCAACTCCCTCCATTCTCCTCCAATGCCGGCTCAGGGATGGACTCCACCTTGTCCCTGTGAAGAGGCCCTGCATGCCCTCAGCAGCCACACAGGAATCCTGCTGCCGGCTCCTTCCCAAGCTGCCCTCCTGCAGGACTCGCTCCACGGCGCCTTAGGAGGACATCGGCTCCCACACTTGTGTCCCTGCAGTGCCCATGGAACCGGTGTGTGTGTTCCCTGTTGTCTGAGCTCCTCAGCCTGCACTGTCTGAACTCACCAGGCTCCTGGCAGACTCTGTGCTTGCTTCCCCATCTTCCCTCCCTGCTCTGGTTGAGTTCCTTCTCTCACAGAGCCCCCAGAGGATGTGAACATTGGAATGGGGTCTGGGAGCCGGCTGCGGACTCAGTGTGCGTGTGAGACTGTTGCTGCCTAACAGGGGGACTGGGTGAGCGCTGCGGGCAGCCCGTGTGTCTGGCTGCAGGGCACCAGCCTTGCCTGGGCCCTTCACCATGTTCCTCCTGCTCCCCTTTGACAGCCTGGTTGTTAACCTCTTGGGGATATCCATAACTGTCCTCTTCACCCTGCTCCTGGTGTTCATCATTGTGCCAGCCATTTTTGGGGTCTCCTTTGGCATCCGCAAGGTTTACATGAAAACGTTGTTAAAGATCTTTCAGGTGAGTCCCATTTGCAGCATTTGCTGTGCTTTGTAGGGTCTGGCATGCGAGGGGGGGAGGCTTTTACACCTCACTGAGGTTGCTTGTTGGTGATGGGCTGGTGCCACGTGAGCCATTTGGGTCATATGAGCCCAGTGCAATTTCTAAACCACTACTCATGGGTCTGTGTTTCCCTGTAATTAATCCATAAGCCTTCAAGTAAAGTGGCAGGAGTGTGGCCCATAAGCATGCAGTAGCACGGTAGGGTGCTGAGAGGAGTGTGCTTTGATGGGTTAATGTCCCAGGCAAGGCAGTTCTGTGTGGAAAGAAGCCAGAAGGGTGTAGGATGTGATGGGGAGGGACAAGGCTCCATCCAGGGCATGTTTGGATGAAGCAGAAGCAGGAGGCAGAGCAGGACTTGCTGCACTGCAATCCCTGAGTGGTCTGTGGGCAGAACCCAGAGCTCTCAGCATCCTTCTGCTCATGTCTGTGACCCTGTAGACCCTACATTTTGTCTGTAGACAAAATCCCAAGTGGAATGTTCCAGCCTGGGCTCGTGCTGTCCCTTGCCTGCCTTTGGCAAGCTGATTTCATGGCCTGTGTCCCAGTCAACACTCCTCCATGGAACAAGCTCCTGATGAGGCCAGAAGTTTGGCCAAACTCCTGGTACATAAATCCTGCACCAGCCTGGCAGCTCAGGCTAAAGGAAAAGGGATGTCCTGTGCTTCATAGGGAGGTTTTAGGCTCTTAAATGTGTCCTTCAATCCTTCAGGAAGGATTTGTGGTACAGCTGCTGCCCCAGGGGTGTCTGTACTGGGAAGGCAGCCCTGGAGCTTGCAGGGTTCAGCTCTTTAAGCTCTGAGTCCTCCCAATAGCCTGAGGTCTGAATGGGAGGACCTTGGGCTTGACAAAGTGCTTTGCTAACACAGACGCCTCAAGTCCTGACTTTAAATGTAGCGACTGAGCTGGGAGCTAAGCTTTAACAATGGCTCCTCTGGGGTGTAATGACAGGACAAGGGGTGATGGTTTCACACTGAAACAGAGCAGGGTCAGGCTGGAGACAAGGCAGGAGCTGAGGCGCTGGCACAGGGAGCTCAGCAGAGCTGTGGCTGCCCCATCCCTGGCAGTGCTCAAGTCTGCCCTGCTCCTCTTTGACTTCTGGGCTGGCTGCATCCAGATGAGCTCCTGCACCCCTGCAGTTCCTCTAACCCTAACCCTAACCCTAACCCTGGCGTGGGCTGAGAGCAGGATGCCAGGTAGCCTGGAGCCAGGGGTGTGTTGTACACACGTCCTCCTTTAGGAGCTTGTTCTCCTCTCCTTTCTAATGCCAAGCAGAGTGTGAAGCTGAGAAGGTGACTTGGAGGGCAGGCAGGAAAACTGGCCAGAAATGCAGCCTGCACGTTTTGTGGTGCCCTTGAGGGCTGAGGGAGTTTCCTATGGATAAGGGGATTAATCACATAAGGGGCACGGGATTTGGCAGCGAGCTGTCTGTGTCCTGACTGCTGAGCTGAGGAACAGCAGCAGCTGGTGCCTGAATCAGGATGGAAGGATCCCGTCTTGTCATCAGCCTGAAAACAGCCTCTGCTTTGAGCTTGGAAGGAATGAGGGCTGAAAGCACCACTTGCATGCTCAGCTGCTTTAGCCCCGTCTTCTCCCCTTACCCATGGTCTTCCTGGAAGTTGAGTGTAAAACCAGGTTAGCAGGAGTTGGAGCTACAGGCCTGCTGAATCTTGCTTGTTGTGTGTCTCTTGCAGTGGGCAACACTGAGAATAGAGCGTGGTGCCAAGGAGAAGAACCATCCGTTATACAAGCCCTATGTCAATGGTAAGATCCTGCTCTGCGTGGCTACACATGGAGTAAATGTGGGGTCTCTGAGCTGAGAAGCCTTTTCCATGTGGATGGCTTGGAGGGAGCTATGGAGAGGTCCATTTCTTGAGGAAGGGGTGGGAAGCAAACAGGGAATGCTCAATAGTCTGATGGTTGGGAGGGCTGGAGGAGGAAGGGAACCTATGGAGGGTCTTTGAGCACTGTTCAGAGCTGCTTGTCTTGCAGGTATCATTGCCAAGGAGCCAACATCACTGGAAGAGGAGATCAAGGAGCTCCGCCGGAGCGGCAGCGGCAAATCCCTGGATACCCCCGAGTTTGAGCTCTCAGATATCTTCTATTTCTGCCGCAAAGGCATCGAGACCATCATGGATGATGAAGTGACCAAAAGGTTCTCAGCTGAAGAGCTGGAATCCTGGAATCTACTCAGCAGGACCAACTACAACTTCCAGTACATCAGCCTGCGCCTCACTGTGCTCTGGGGTCTGGGTGTGCTGATCCGTTACTGCTTCCTTCTGCCCCTCAGGTGAGTGGTGCTGCAGGGATGGGGCTGGAGGCTGGTCCCCAAGTGCACGTGGTCCCCAAGCCCCATGGACCCTGTTCAACATGAGCAGGAGAGACAGGCTACTTGATGAGCAGCACCTATGGCCTTGTACTAGTGTGTAGCTTCCCTCTTTCTGCAGGATAGCCCTGGCGTTCACTGGCATCAGCTTGTTGGTGACTGGTACTACAGTGGTGGGATATTTGCCAAATGGAAGGTGAGTTCATCTCAGAGGGAGGAGGGGACGGGATCCATAATCCTGGATGAGATGTGTTTCTATGGGAGAGATGTGAAGGCTCGGCTGGATGCTGTGGCCTGGGGCTGGATGGTGCTGTTACATTGGGGGTTGCAGGACAGGGGGTGATGGTCGCTGTCCTCAATGCAGGTGTAAAGAGTTCCTGAGCAAGCACGTCCACCTGATGTGTTACCGGATCTGTGTGCGTGCCCTCACAGCCATCATCACCTACCATGACCGGTAAGGAGGCCCTGGCTGCTGCAGGCTCCTTCCTAGCCCCATGCCAGGCCTTACACTTCCTTCCTGCCTCCTCACCTGTGCCTTTGGTTTGCATGCAGAGAAAACAGACCCCGAAACGGAGGCATCTGCGTGGCCAATCACACCTCTCCCATCGACGTGATCATCCTGGCCAGTGATGGCTACTATGCCATGGTAAGCTCTGCTCCCCAGCCCTGCCTGCACTGAGAGCACCAAGCACATGGCATGGGACAAGGAGTAGGCAGCAAGAGGCTTTGGAGCATTGCAGGGTGCTCTCAGCCCCTGTGCACAGGACTCAAAGCACCAGGCTTTGCTTTGCAAGTAGAGCTCTGGGCTTTGCTATCCATGGAAGAGCAAAGCACTTCCCAGTTGGATCCCCTGCAGTGTGGGAAGCACTGGGGCTTGCTACATCTGGCTTTCCTTCCATCAGAGCCTGGGACTTCTCCCTTCAGCCTTTCCAGGGCAGGGGTAGAAGGATGGACCTCAGCTTGTCTGTGAAGCTGAGGAGCTGCCTTGGCTTTCGTGTGTGCTTTCATGTAACCTGTGTCTTCTTGCCCTGTTCAGGTGGGTCAGATCCATGGGGGGCTCATGGGGGTGATACAGAGAGCCATGGTCAAGGCCTGTCCCCACGTCTGGTTTGAGCGCTCCGAGGTCAAAGACCGTCACCTCGTGGCAAAAAGGTGGGAGAGCTGCACACTGGGGGGGTCTGAGGGATGGAAAAGGGGGGGCAGCCCCTGCCTCTCCTCCTGGGTGCTGGGACACTGTGTTGCTGCCCCACAGACTCCAGGATAAGGCCTATGCTGTGCAGTGGCTTTGTGCCCTGTGCTAATAGGTGCCACTCTTCTGTTTAGGCTCACAGAGCACGTCCAGGACAAGAGCAAGCTGCCCATCCTTATCTTCCCAGAAGGTGAGTTGTGGAGCAAGGATGGAGAGGGCCATCACCATCCCTGTTCCTTCCCTTCTCATGCAGCCAAGGGCCTTGGGACCCTTCACTGAGGCAAAGGGGGCATTTAGAGCTGACTGAGCCCAGAATGTGAGGTCAGATACTCGATGTCCCTGTGACATCCATGCACAGAGAGAGCAGGGTTTGGAGGCTGAGGGGGTGGTTCCTGGGTGCCTGTGCATATATAGCTTAGACTTGTGAACTGCTTTACCTCTTCCAGGGACCTGCATCAACAACACATCTGTGATGATGTTCAAAAAGGGGAGCTTTGAGATCGGAGCCACGGTTTACCCTGTAGCCATCAAGGTAAATGTCCTTACACCCAAGCTGTGGCTCAACAGCCTGGTCCAGGGCGATGGGGAAGTCGAGGCCTCAAGGAGGGCTTAGAGGGAACTTGGAGCCTCAGGAGGGTGCCAGCCTCTCAGGAGCTCTTCTGCCTTCTGCAGTATGACCCACAGTTTGGAGATGCCTTTTGGAACAGCAGCAAGTATGGCATGGTGACCTACCTCCTGAGGATGATGACCAGCTGGGCCATCGTCTGCAGCGTCTGGTACTTGCCTCCAATGACCAGGCAGGTAAGTGTGGTGACGCTGGGCTCCCTCATCTGCTGCCTCTTTCTTTGCTCCTGCTGAACCACTCTTCTTCTCCACAGCCTGAAGAGGATGCTGTGCAGTTTGCCAACCGAGTGAAGTCAGCCATTGCCAGGCAGGGAGGCCTTGTGGACCTGCTCTGGTGAGTCCAGGAAGGAGTTTCTGGTGCTGGGGTTCCTTGATCCTGCACCTTGGTATGTGCTTGTGGGCTGCAGAGCTAAGTTTGTCTTGCATTGGGCAGAGTAGGCCCTGGCAATGGGGGGTACAGCATAGCTGCTCCGAGCAGCCCCGGCTGAGGTTTCCTCTCATGGTGTGACTCTTCCCTAGGGATGGAGGCCTGAAGAGGGAGAAGGTGAAGGACACGTTCAAGGAGGAGCAGCAGAAGCTCTACAGCAAAATGATTGTAGGGAACCACGAGGACCGGAGCCGCTCCTGAGCCCTCCCCTCCAGCGCTGCTCCTGGGCCTGGCCCGAGCCCTTTGCCTGCAGCACGAGCCAGGGCTCGACTGAAGCAGCTCCGGATCTTTGGACTTTGGCTGCTTAGACTTGCTCCTGCATCCTCTGGCTGTTGTTCCCCAGAGGCACCATTATTGATGCCTGGAGCCCCGGGGCCCTGGGCGGCTCGTGGCAAAGATGCCTTCTTGTTACTGGTACAGTGAAGCCCCTTGAGGGGGCCAGTATTAAATGAAACACTTCTGGTGTCGTCCGCTTCCATGTGGTATGTGCAGGGCCCCAGGAGCTCTGCTGTTGATGTGCACGAGTGTCAATCACTGCACTGGAATCAGCTGCCTTGATAACCATGGGCTCTGCGTGAGCCTGTGCCTCTCATGCCTGCAGCAGAAGCTCCTTAGGAGCAGGATGTGGCCTCTGAGGCCATTTCCAGCTTAACTTCCAGAAGGAGAAACCTTTTCCTTTCTTTTTCCCTTTGGCCACCTCCTGCCATAGCCTGGCCCAGGCCTTTGCTGCTCCAGCATCCGAGTAACAGCCTCTTTGCTGGGGTTCCTCAAGTGGTGGAGCAAGAGCCCCCTTCCCAATGCTTCCTGAGGGACATGGTGGGGTCTGATCTTGTTAAGCCACCAACATGCACAGACATCATCTCAGCTTGTTGCAAGGAAACTGAAGTCTTGTGCTGGAGGTGGGACCCCTTGCGTATATTACTCAGTAAAACAGCTCACATTTGAGCATCCATCCCATGGACTACCTGATTTTCCTTATGTTTCCTTTTGTTATGTTGCATCTGTTAACATTGGGGAGATACTTCTATACTGAACTGGTTCACTTTTGCTTCTTGCAGTGCTCAAAGTATGGTTCTTTAGGTAACTACACAGAGGGATGCATTACCTGCACGAATGTGCCATTCAGTTTTCCTTTCCACCTAAGACACCAAACCCAGAGCAGTAAAACCAAGCAGGAGATGATAGAATCATAGAACCAGAATGGTTTGGGTTGGAAAGGACCTTAAGATCATCCAGTTCCAGCCCCCTGCCATGAGCAGGTACGCCTCACACTACACCATGGTAACACCAATGGGTTGAAGTGTGCTGCTGATGTTCCCGTACTCATTGCTGACACTCTCAGTTGCCTCATCAGTTTATTGTGGCATTAGGGGCCTGTTACCAGGTTTTAGGTTCACTTTGGTTTTACCCAGCTCCCACCACCAGCTCAGCCCCCTCCATCCATAGCTGTTACCAGCTGAGGCTGTTGTGCAGCCCTTGGCTCGTTGTCAGCTGGGTTTTTGACCATCACCGTTCACCTGCATAAGGAACACTGGGTGTAGTGTTATGGATGTTAACCTGGAGTGTGTGTTGCCTGCAGACTTACCTGTACCCTTCCACCACACGTTATAGGAGCTCTCTGTGCTGCTCCAGTTCCTTCTTGAGCCCTATGCTTGCCCAAAGAGCTACCACTGCCCTCCACAGTAGGCCTGTACTGTACATCACAGGGGCAATGATCCAGCCCTGCCTTAGCTTTGCTGCACTCACCCCCCTGCTCCCCCTTTGCTGGGGGTCCTGCAGCAGCCCCAAGTGCTCCTTGCCACAGATCCATGGGGATGTACCAGAGCATCTCCAGCATTGGACCATCCCCATCAGCCGCGCAGGGAGCCAGGTTCGGAGCCCCGCATCCATCCATCCTGGCTCGCGCCCCCCCCAGCACCCCCAGTCAATAACGTCTCTCTCCGATGAGAAAGTTAATAAATTTAGCTCTAGATTAAAAGTATCGATCATTTCATTTGTAAGCAATAAATAACCGGGGGGGGGGGGCACGGGGCGGCCCACGGGGTAGGGGCTGCCGGCTCCGGCTGCAGCAGCCATGCACCCACTGGGGCCGGGAGCCTTCATATGCATTCTGCCCGGCTGCTGGCATTGATTTGCTATTAGTCTCCACACACCACCCAGTAGCACATCATTCCCGCAGCCGCTATTAATGGCCTTTTGATAAATAATCACTTGTAAGTCAATAAATTTTTATTAAACAGTGTGGTGCTTTGATTTATGGAAATCCGACGGGGTTTGTCTGTGGGAAAAGGGATGCGGAATTGAAGCGGAGCTGCCATCCATCTGCCTGCCAGGCCCTGCTGCACCCACCGGCCCCGGGCCATGGCTAACGGCTGTGCTGGGGCAGCCGGTGCTGGTGCTCATCACTAACACAGGCTCTGTGCTGGTACCCAGCCACGGTGCATCCGCATCCCTTTGGTACCCACTCGGGGATGATGCGGCCGCAGGGATGCGGCTGTGATTTGTCTGCGTGTCTGCAGCAGGCCCTTTGCCACCTGCTTTATTTGTCTCCCGGCCCTGACGTGGCATCAGACAGGTGTTAAAGTACTTAATCACTTTAAAATTGTTTTAATTTTCTGTTTCCTATTGATCTGCTCAGCACCAATCCATCAGCTCACTGGACCAGGCAGTTAGTACATTAAAAATTGTCAGCCAGCTTAGAAAATGTCAAAAGAATACCCCAACAGCATCCCACTGTGTGGAGCTGTGACGTGGCTCTTCCTGCTTGCCCATAGGAACCATGCCCACCATGGTTTTGTAAAGGGTCCCCGGCTCTGCCACCCGTTTGTCCCGTTGAGGTAGTGCAATGGGAAGGGTTATGAGCCCCGTGTTCATTGTGGGGTTGGATAGGGAGCTATGGGGGAAACCAGTGTTCTCTATCCATAGGAAAGTGCTGCCCCACAGTCAGGGCCCATTGTAAAGCGTCCCCAGCCCAGGAAATGATAGAACGTGACAGTGAAGCCCCCCAAATGTGAGCCTTGGGGTGCATACGGATGGATCTACAGCCCCAAGCCACAAGGCCACTGCAAAGCCCATTTTGGGGGCTTCAGGGCTTGGCCACCAGTTTAACCTCATGTGCTGGCCATGGCTGCAGGGAAGGGCTGCTCGGCTGCACCCCCAGCCCCGGTGCGGAGCAGTGTGTGACGGGGCAGCAGCACCTTATCTGCTATTGATTTCCTCCCAAGACACAGAGCTCTGTTTGCTCACCCTTGGCTCACAGCTGAACAACAGCCCCAGCCCTGTGCCCACAGCAGCCCCATTGACACCGGGGTGGTTGTTGGGGGACACGGAGCCCTGCGTGGCACCACCGTGGGTGTGCAAGGGCTGAGCAGTGGGGAGCCCGGGCAGGGGGTGCAGCCCCACATGTGTGTGTAAGCACAGCCCTGCACAGGGGGGGCACCAGCTTGGCAAGCAAACACAGCAGGGCTATTGAGGCCACATCAATCCTGCAGCCCCGACAGCTGAATGGGCTCTCACGCACACCGTTAAGATAAATGGTATTTATTTGCTGCTAAGAGGTTCCAACAAGAGGCCCCAACGAGTGACTTTTGAACCAGCGCCTCTGGCTGTTGGTGCACACCCAGCACCGGGGACAAGCCCTGGGAAACGGCCCCAAAGGCTGTCCCGTTCCTGCGGGCTCATCCTGCCCCGCACACAGCACCGCAGCCCCTACCCCTGCCAGCCATGCTGACCCTGCCCCGTACGTGCTAGCCCAGCCCCATGAAGCAAGCGCTGGGACTTGGCTGGGGCCGGGACCTTTATTTCATCACCTCCTTGTGCTGCTCCCAGCGCCACGATCCCTGGGCAGGATGGGGGCAGCTCAGCCGCTGTGTGTGCCCAAGCCCTGCATGGAGAAGGCAGCGCGATGCTTCCTCAGCAGCAGCCGGATCTTCTCATCGTCCGAGTCCGGGTCCAGGGGCTTGTTGTACTCATCATCCTCAGCCTCAGAGGCCGCCCGCTCCCCGCCAGAGCCCCCCGCCCGCTGTGAGGATGAGGAAGGCTCCAGCGCGCTCTTCTTCCTCCATTTGGTCCTGCGGTTCTGGAACCAGACCTGCCCACCCCATGGGCACGGCTGGGTTAGCGGCCACCGGTGCCATGCGCTCGGTGCCATACAGGGACCCACACTCACCTTCACCTGGGACTCGGTCATGCCAAGGGAATAGGCCAAGCGCGCTCGTTCCGGCCCTGCCAGGTACTTGGTCTGCTCAAAGGTCTTCTCCAGAGCGAAGATCTGGTGCCCGGTGAAGGTCGGACGCGTGTGCTTCTTCTTGTGGATGCTGTCAGTGAGGTGAGCAGGGGCTGCGGAGAGGAGGAAGAGGAGGGTGAGCACCGGGGCTCTCTGCAGTGCATCTGTCCCTGACCACGGCACTGAGCATCATCACAGTCCCTCTGTGCTGCCTCCCCTCTGCATCAACCCCATGTTCTGGCTTCAAGGCTTCAGCCCCATCCCAACAGGGCTGAGCTGCCCTCGGTGCGGGCCCCATAGCCAGGGGCTCACCTCCTGCTCGAGGACAGCACTGGTGGGTGCTGACTGGGGGTCACTACAGCAGCGCATGACCACAGAGCCATGCAGCATCCCAACCCCGTGTCCCCTGCCCCGCACCTTGCAGGACGCAGGATGGAAGGCAGGCAGAGCTGGTCGGCTCGAAGCTGTGCTGGGAGCGGACGCCCGAGCTGCCCGACCCATCTGCTCCCAGAGCATCACCTGGAGAGGGGAAGGGACCGTGGCTGCGGGTGCTGAGCCCCAGAGCCCCCAATGGGACAGGGGGTGCCCCCATCCCACCCATGCGATGCGCTCCGGGGCCCCTCCAGCTCTCTCCAGTGCTGCCCCGAGCCAAGCATTGATCCCAGTGGTGCTGCTGGAGCAATGGGGGTTGATCTCCAGGACCATGGGCTCTGCCTGTCCTTGCCTATGGGCTGAGCAAAGAGTTAATCTCTCCCATTGGAGCTGCTCTTGATCCAACACCTCCGCAGCTCTGGACTGTTCCCACCATCTATCAGCTCCGGTGCTGGGACCATCCCTATGGCAGCCACATGGGATGCTGCCCAAGTTGCAGCCTGTGTAGTACCCCCCATTGCCAACATAGGGGCTCTATGGGTCACCTCCATCTCCCACCCATCACCGCCCGCCCGGCCCCGCTGTACTTACGGCCGCCGCACTGCCGGGCACCCCTCCAGTCAGGAGCCGCCTCTGCCCAGCAGCTCCGGCCCCGTGGCAGGAACTCGCTGCCAGCCTTGGGAAGAGCCCCCACCTGTGCTCCATAATAGACCCCAGTGGAGCTCAGTCCGTTCAATGCTCCCGCATGCGGGTATCCGGGGACGACGCCGGCTCCCGGTGCCGCGGGGCGGCTCAGGATGTCGGTGATGCCATGCGGGGTGCCCAGCGCCGTCGGGCACAGCTTATAGAAGGAGCTCTGCACCGAGTACTGGCACACGGGCGCCTTGGCCTCGCCGAAGGGGCCCAGGGCAGGGCCGTTGAGCAGGAAGGTGCCGGGCAGGTTGGTGTCCATGGTCGAGGCTCCCCTCAGGACCCCGCTGCCGTCGGGGGGAGCAGCGGACCCCCCATCCCCACAGCCCCGGGGGTGCGGCCGCGGGGTCCGCGGTACCGGACACTCAACTTGGGCTGGGGCAGCGCCAACATTACTCTGATAAGGATGAGGTCCATTAGAATACTGCGCTCCCATTGGCTGCGCCGGCGGCCGCGTCCTCTGCTATTGGTCCGCTCTCCGCGGTCTCGGTCGCTATTGGCTGAGCCGCTGGGCCACCCCGCGATTGGCCCGGCCCAGACAAATTGCGCTTTGAAAGCGGCGGCGGGCGCTGGACAGCGCCGGGGGGCGGGGCCAGGGGGGGAACAGCGGCTCGGGATTGGCTGCTTGGCCTGGAGGGGCGGGGCCGGGCGGGGGCACAGCGGCTCGGGATTGGCTGCGGGGCCAGGAGGGGCGGGGCCGGGCGCTGTCCAGCAGGGAGAGCCGCAGGCACCGGAGCCAGCCCCGGTACCGTCCGGGCTCCCCCGTCCCCAGCGGCCGCTGCACCGGGCACGGCAATGGGTTCCCCCCCCCCCCGACGGTCGGAGAAGGAAGAGCCGAGAGACCGGGTGTGGGTTGGTTTCTTTATTAACTCCTAGTCCCATAGCCGGTGTATAGGGGAACGATCTGTACATCAGGGGCTACGACAGGAGAGCCAAAAGGCTCTTTTCCATCACAGTTAAAAAACGGAAATAAAAGGAATTGTTAAAACTTCTAAAAAGCTTCTAATGTGCAGGCTGCAGCATTCTCTAGGTCAGGGTCGGTGCAGCCTCCCCCTACCAGCCCTACAAGCAATCTGAGCGCAAAGCGATGTCACCGCAGGGGTCTGGTGCGGTTGCAGCGCAGCACATTCCCTAAGGCGTCTACGAGGCCAAAGCACGGGACCCACACACAAGTCTACGGTGATGCTACGGAGTCAGCTGCGGCAGTGGGGCTGGGGAGGTCACTGTACACAGCGAGGGCGATGGATGGAGAGTCTGTGCCTTATGGCTCAAGTTTGGGGTGGGGAAGGGGCTGCTTTGCTCTCCAAGGCTAAGCTGGGTCGTTTGCTTTGCTGCAGTTCGGCTTCCTCCCAGCACACACGGGGCTGCCCTGCCAGGGCCTGGAGCTGGAAGTGGGCTCCTTCTGCACATGGCCACAGAGAGCAAACTCAGGCTCCACAGCCACCTCCAGGGCAAAGAGCAAGGGGTCCCCACATCCCTGTGCTCCAAGGGCCAAGCCCCCCATCGGTAAAGGACAGAGTTGGGGACACGGGACCTATTGCCACTACCTGCACCTGCGCTCCTGGGATCAGGTACTGCAGCAGATCAACCTACTGCACTGCTCAGAGCTGCATGGGGGGCTCTGCCCAATGCTGCCCTCCTGCTACAGCAGCCCCCCCAGGGCTGCCCTGGCTCAGGGGGGGCTGCTGCAGCACCCAGGGGAGCAGCCCCCCATGCCTCTGGGCTTGCTGACCCCCCCAGGACCATCCCCAGGGCCACTGGGCTTGGGGGTCCCCTGCAAAGCCCTTGCACAGGGTGCATAGTGCAGCTCCTGGCTCATCTCCTGAGCAGATATTGTGCTGAGTAGAGCTGGGCACAACCCTGTATGTGGCACAAGCGTCCCCTGCTCTGTCTCATCACCCATCCTCCCTGAGCCCCAAGCACCTCAGCACAGTCCTACAGCTTCACCAACACAAAGTGGGGCTTGCACCATGGGCAAGCCCAATGGGGATGCACCCGTGGGCTCCTCTGCCAGGCCAGGAAGGGGCTGGGCTGAGCTGAGGGCCACGGGGCAGCCTGGAGCCCTTCTCCTGCCTCCCTGCTCCATTCACCAGAGCTGCTCGAGTACTCCAAAGGTTTTTGCCTGTCCTGCAGCCTGAAGAGGTATTTGGGAGCAGAGCTGCTAGTGCTTTGTACATACTGCTAGAGTGTCCCTAGGGTTTGCATAGTATTTATTGTTCATATACACAAGGCTGATTGATTGCTGTACAGTTTACACTTCCAACACAAGCAACGAGCTCAGTGCTCAGCCCAGAGCCCTGCCCTGGCCGGAGCCGTTGCCTGCGCTGGGGAGCGGATGGGCAGCCCTGCACCGGCCCCTGTGCCCAGGGCAGCTGTGCTCCCTGCACCCCTCTGCTCCCCCCAACCCCAGCACTCACGGAGCGGGATGAGAAGCGAGTCCAGCAGAGGCAGATGGGCAATGGGGGGAGCCCCTCTCCTTGGGGTGAGCAGCTCCGTGCGGCCCCAGCCTCCCTCTGCAGCTGGAGCATGGGCACAGGGATGCATTCGCCCACCTCTCGGTTGCTGTCTCTTGCCTCCCGGAGGAGCTGAGAGGATGCCCTGGGTGGGAGCTGCTGCCTCTGGGCTCTGGCAGCAGCGGGGCAGGGACGGAGCCCCCCCCGTCGGTTGTAAGTACTGTAGCTCATGCGTCTTGCAGTCAGTCAGTCATGCGGATAGGACGGTAAGTATGTCTCATACAGAAATCATGCCATTAGCCTATAGAAACATGTACAGCCAGCCCTGCTCCCCTCCACTCTCTGTTCTCCTCTCCTCCCCTCCTCAGGTATGTGTCAGAACGTGTGTGGAGTTCAGTGGTTTGGTGTTGAGGTGAGATCCTGGAGACATACAGGGAGAGACAGAGATGAGGTTAGCAGGCACAGCTAAGGAAAACCCATGGGGGCAGCCAGGCAATGGCAGTCCCAGCCCCTTCTGCACCCAGTGCTTGTCACATGCACCCATCCTGCCCCAATACAAGGTAAGCATTGGGGGGTGTCAGAGAGACAGTGAGAAAACACCAGTAAGTGCCCTGCCTGGAACAAGCAGCAATGGCATAGATGGCATTGCTTATGTGGAGCACAGCAAATGGGAGCTGAGCTGCACAATGTGGCACTGGGAAGGAGCTGGGAGGGCTGCTGCAGGCTCTGGGATAGGGGGGTCCAGGCCAAACACCTCACTCACAGCAGTGGAAAGACCCCTACATTCCCAATGCAGCCTGGGCCCTTCCACATGCTACCTGTGACAGCAAGAGCAGCAGGAGCATGGCCCAGGGAGAGGCAGACCCAGGGGCTGCCTGGGGAATGGGGTGGGCAGCAGCTATGGGATATCATCTGCATTGAACATGCACCACAAGCACAAACCTCTTGACTGTCGTGCACCCACAGAGAGCCCACACACAGAGTGAAGAGCAGTGAGAGGACAGACAGACAGACACAGCCATGCGTGTACAGCAGAGGCCAGAGGAGAGGCAGTGAAGAGAACCGTGCTGCACTGGGGGCAGAGTGAACTGTGCTGGGAGACCGAGGCACGGGGACTGCACAAGACGCAAGGATGATCCCGTGCTCACACTGGGGACCGCTGCAGAGCCAGAGCCAGGCTCCTGCCCTCCTGCTCCTGCATCCCCACTGCGCTGATGCTGCCCAGGAGCACCCTTAGGGCGCTGCACCCCATCCCTGCCCATAGGAGCGCAGCGGAGCTCGGTGCCGCCCTCTTGTGGCGGATTCGGGGATGGCAGCGGACAGCGGTGACTGCTCAGGCCCCATGCAGATGCTGTCCCCTCCCTTGTGTGGCTCTGGACACAGATCATCCCTCTGCTGCAGCCCAGTATGACCAGTACAGCCCCTGGGGACCAGTACCCCGAGTTCCCGTGGTTGTCTGACTGGCCCTGGCACTGTGGTCACAGTGGAGGCTGGCACAGTGCCCTGTGCTCACTGCACCCACTGCACCCGCTGTATCCACTGCACCTACTGCACCTACTGTACCTACTGCACCCATTGCACCCACTGCATCCACTGCACCCCAGCATTGGTTTAAGCATCATGGGCTCGCCTCTGCCCACCAGCAGCGCTTTACTGCAGCACAGTAACCCCTCTCTGCACGTTTCCCCAGGAGGATGTGCATGACCAGCAGCTCAGTGCAGGCAGCAGCATGGGGAGCTGGGACAGAGGGAAAGAGCAAAGGTGGGGTTACCTCCAAAGAGGCCATTTGAGGGGTCACTGCTTCCCCCTTTTCAGGCTGGCTCGTTTCACTATCTGAGCCCCCATCCTGCCCCCGGAGAACTCTGGTTTCGGGACACGCGCTCGCACCTCCTCCTGAGGAAGCCGCAGGGGCAGGGAGCAGGACATCACCCGGGTGAACAGACACACATAGAGAAGAGGACAGGAGAGGGAAAAGCAGAGTCAGTTGGCAGAAGAACATGGAGCAAGACGACTGGAGCAGTGGGGCAAGAGCTGCCCCTGGAAGCCTTAGAGGGGAAAGAGGAGAGAGCAGGGCAGAAGAAAGGACAGAGGGTGTTGGAACCGCAGAGCCTGCAAGGCAGGGCTATGAGCCACACTGTACCTTGGCCCCCAGCCCGTCCCGGTGCAGGATGGAGTACTTCATAAAGTGATCCTCCTCAGCCTCCAGGTCATGGGGATCCCCCTCTAGAACCAGCTCCTCCTGCTCCTGCGTGTCTCCGGGGCCGAGCTGCCGCACCACCTTCCTGATGACCTGCAGAGACCCACACAGCCGCTGTGGGTCTCCTCTGCACCCCCCTCCTTGCCCAGCCCGGCCATAGACCGCACGTGGTGCGCAGGGGGTGGCTGGAGCCGTGCCGGTAACCGAAGACGGACGGGTACGGGTGCCCTGTGTGCGGCCCCGGCGCTGCCCGGCCGAGCAGGGCAGAGGGTCACTCACCTTCCTGGTGATGATATTGCCGTGGTCATCCGTGAACTGCTCCTCCGTCACCTGCTCGCCAGGGAGGTGAAGGACTTCATTGCCCTGCAGGGGACAGGAGGGAGGTCAGGGCACGACGGGGGGGACAGGAGCCGCTCCGCACGCACAGCACCGCGGCTGCCGCGGACCCCACAGCCTCCTCCCACCCTGCTCCGCTCCTTCACTGCTCTGCCGCATCCACCCCGGCTCCCGTTACCTTCACAAGGACTCGCCGGCGGACGACCCTGGTGGACAGAGCCTCCTCGTCGTCCGCCAGCCCCTGGCTCTCCCCGAGCTCCTTGTCCAGCTCGTGGTGGGCATGTTTGAGCAGGAAGCAGATGGAGCCCCTGACGATGTGCATGACGTTCTGGCAGCTGACCAGGAAGAAGGCCAGCAGCACCAGCGCGACCATCAGCTGCGCCAGGAAACCCCACATCCTGCTGGCTGCTCACAGCCCAGCCATGCCCTATGGGGTGTCCCGGGGCGGCAGCAGCGCCGTGGGGCCGCAGGCTGCTGTGGGGCCAGCGCTGCAATGGGGCTGCTGTAACTTTAGCTTGCGGCTCCGGTGATGGGCGGCGAGAAGGGAGCGGGCAGCTGGCGCGGCCCCTGTGCTCACAGCTCCAGTCATGGGGCCAGGGCTGTGACAGCAACACCCATCCCCAGCCAGGCAGGAACCGGGACAGACCCCGTCCCCTTCTCCACCAGTAGCCAACAGCCTGGCTATGGTGGGAGAACAGCATGCGGTCCTCTGTCATGGGATAACTGGAGCTGGGAGTCACTGGACCCGCATGTGACTGCAGAGCAACCGTGTCCAAGTGTAGCTACACTGCCGGGGTGGCTGAGTGTGCCCTGGCCAAGGGAAAGGTGTTTGCCCCTAACCTTGTACCTGCCGGCTCCATATGGCTGCATCAGGATGCCCCCCACCCAGCCTGGCCCCCAGACCAGTGTTATTTCTGGCCCCAGCAGGCTGCTGGGCCGGCAGCCAGGGCAGATACTCGATAAGGAAGCACACAGCGAGCTGGCTGGGTTATAAATGGAGAGCTAGAGCTCAGGTATCAAGCTCAGCAGGCTATTCTGGGCTGAGAGGCACCCCGAGGGGCACAAAACACGCCAAGAGACTTGTGCCTCCTGGCAAGCTCAGCAAAGGGCTGTCCACAGGGTCTGCATCTCCATTGGGTCTCCATCTCCTGCGGGTCCCCCTGCTCTTACCCTCACTTGCCCAAAGAAGTGTCTGTCTGCCTCCTCCTGCCAGCTGCCCGTGGGGTGCTGGGGCTGCCAGTCGCTGTCCTCTGTGGAGCTGACCCGCACCAGCTCCACGGCCCGCACCAGGACCTGCTCTTGCTCCTGGCCCTGTGCCCCGGAGGCTGTGGTGTGCGCTGGGAGCAGGCTTCGGGTGACCCCCTCCTGCCAGGAGCCCTCTGTCAGGTCCTGTAGGCAGGAGATAAAGGAGCCTTCTGCATTCCAGTCCCTCAGCCTGGGCACCGGAGAGGGACAGGGAGAGAAAGACAGAGAAAGAGAGGCAGTCAGCTTTGCCATGGAGTGCTGCCCCCTGAGCACCAGCCTAGCCCTGGCCGGCGCTGGGCTCCCCGCTCTGCACTGATGGGCACCCAGCAGAAGCAGCATGGACACAGATGCACAAAGGGCACAAGCCCCTTCCCTGCCCGCCCCACAGCCTGGCTGCTGGGATCTAAGGCAATGCTGGGCTGGGAATGCAGGAGGACATGACCCACATGCAGGATCTGGAGGTCTGCCTGCGGTCCCTCCCTAGTGCTCTGCAAGGGGCACCTCAGAGCATCTGTGCCAGGGATGCTGACACCATCAGGGATGCAAGCAAAGCTGGGAGATGGCTGCAGCTGGCCCAGCACAGGGCAATAGCTGGCAAGGCAGTTCTGCTCCCCCCCCACAGCCACCCTGGCACCCCCAGGCACGGTACCTGTCCTCACGCGTCTCCACGATGTGGGTGATGGTCGGTGATGATGTGATCCTGGCTTGCACCTTCTGCTGAACTGAAACAAAAGAGGCTTCACCCTCCGGTTCTTGCTCCCCAGTCTCTGGCTGGCGATTACCGGCCGGCATCTTCCCCTCCGGCCTCTGCCCCTCCTCCTGCTCCAGAAGGTCAATCAAGCCATTCATGGCATCTGAGTCCACTGTGTCATCCTCAACCAGGTCCATAGAGCCCATGTGGTCTGGGCCATGTGCATCTGCTAGGAGCTGCCCAGGGAACCGGCCTTCGCTTGTGGCATCCGAGTCCTCAGCCTTGCTGCACTCCAGAGAGGAGTCCTCAGCAGTCACCAGCGAGGGGGTGAGCCCCGAGGACCACACTTGCATGTCGGACATCTCCATCAGGGCGTCCTGCTCGGTGGTAGCCACGGGGATAGCATCCATGATGGCCACCTCATTCCAGTACTGGTCAGCACGCAGCGGGGATGGCAGCGTGTAATGCAGGGAGGCAGGGGACAGCAGCTCATCCTGCAGCGAAGCGTAACCTATATGGGCAGACAGAGGAGTCATCCCCAGCACGCACAAGCACAGTGGGGCAAGAAGGGAAACAGGGTGAAGGCTCCAAGGACAGTGATGGGCAAGCCTTGAGTGACATGGTCTAGTGTGAGGTGTCCCTGCCCATGGCAGGGGGTTGGAACTGGGTGATCTTTAGGTCCTTTCCAACCTAAACCATTCTGTGATTCTATGCTTCTAAGTGCTGCTCTGCTTCCCTTCAAGTCCTGAGGCTGCCCATAACCTGTGGGGATGCCCAATCCACACTGCAGGACACAGTGCCCTCTTGGTACCCTGGTCCATATGCACATCCCAGGCCCACCAATACAGACTACAGCCAAGCAAGGCACCCCAACACACCCAGGTGGCTTTGCTCAGCCTTTTCCAGCTCTAAGCCATCCCACTGGCCTCTATTCCACCCTGATGATCAGCAAGAACCTGTTCTGCTCCCCAGGCAGGCAGGGATTGCCTGTCCCAGCCACAGCATGGGGACCCCAGCACAGAAAGGGCACCTCTCCCCTGTGTGGGTGCCTGGCTGGGCAAGCAGTGCAGGGTCAGCGAGGGAAGGAGCGCAGGGCAGTGCAGGAGGGGTGGGCAGCATCCCTGGTGACATGCAGTCACTGGAGCAGGATGTGGCTCCCAGAGGTGGACACAGTGGGGACAGGCAGTGGAGGGAGATGAGAGGAGAGGCCAGGATGAGCTCAGAGAGGTGACAAGAAGGGACCCTCAGGAGAGCCTGCACCTCATGGTGTTAGGTGGCATGTTTGATTGATGGAGAGGGACAGAGCCATGAGCCACAGCAGCACAAAGCCCTGTCCCTGAGCCATGTGCCAGCTCCCCAGTACGGGTCCATGTGGGACCACCATCCAGGACACATCAGGATAAGGAACATGTGTCCACCCCTCCTGAGAGCTTCCGAGGAGGCAGATCCAAGCTTTCCTCACCACAAACCCCAGTGACGAGGCTGCGCTGCCAGCAATGCCTTGTGCCCATTGAGATCATGGGGACCACTGGTTAGACAAGATACCAGCCCTGATCTGCCTGCATTGGCTCTGGCCCTGGGGCCCTCCTGCTGGCCAGAAGCTGGTGTCTTCCCAGGGATGGACTCACCATTCATCTGGGATGGTGACAGGGAATAGTCCCTGTCCGTGTAGCGCCAGCTGCCCTTGAGGCTGCGGCTCTGCCGCCCGGAGCCCTCCAGCGTGTTGACGATCTCACTGCGGTCAATGTTCCTCAGTGCCGTGTACAGAGTCTCCACTGCAGAGGGAAGCCGGGTTCAGCATCGTGGGGGGGCATGGCCGTGGCCAGGGAGCAGTGAGCCCCAAACCCTGCCTGTAGAACAGGCACCGCAGATACTCACTGTTGATGCTCTTGCCCTCGCGGCTGACCCAGAGGTTGAGTAAGGCCAAGCTCTGCTCCAGCAGGGAGTTGGGGTTCTCCACACGTATCCTGTTGATCTCCTCCACCCCAAACTGCAGCTCACGGGCCAGCTCTGGGGGAGACACCACATCTCAGCATCACCCCTCTGGTACCCACTGCCAGCTCCCAAGCCACAGAGGCTGAGGAACGTTGTGAAGGGTCCAGGCAGACCCAGCACAGGGTCCCTAACCCCAACCTGAACCCTAACCCTATCCCTATCCTGGTCATGTACGACTGAACTTGGCACAACACAGGAGCAGGAGCTGGGCTGGAGCAGAGGTTGAAGCCCCTCTGCCCAGCCTGGCTGTCACCAGGGTAGCAGCATCCCATGCTAAGGACAAGCACAGGTCCTGCTGTTGTGTGTGTGGCTGCAGTGATGGCGCTGGGCTCCACAAACAGCAGCGATGTGCACAACTCAAGCAAAACCCTGGCCTGGTGTCTGTGTGTGGATGTGAACACATGTACAGCTACAGGTAAGTGCATTTCAGTGCACACATGGGTCCAGCCTGCCAGAGGAGCTAGTACAGACTGCGTGCACACCAGCTGGACAGTGTAAAGCACATTCACTCCCTGTTGCAGCCTGTTTCCAGCCTTCCTGTGTGTCGGCTTTCAGAGCCATCAGGTATGGACTCACCAGCCCAGCTGAGACCCAGCTGCTCTGCTATATCAACCATCTTCTGGTCTGCCTTGTCCGTGCTGCTCAGGGAGCCTGGAAGAGAAGAAGGAATCACAGCCTCAGCTGGGCAGGGGAAGGGAAAAGGGGGGGGGGGGTGGTCTCATAGCCTTGTATACAGGCAGGACCAAGGAAATCTGTAGGGAAAGGGAAGCTGGCACCAGCACAACAGGGTCAGCCCAGGCTTGGGCATCCCAGGCTGCGTACCGAAGCTGGTCTCACTCAGCATGCTGTACCGCTCCCGCAGAGACAGCAGTGTCAGTGTCCTCCTGCGCTCCTCACTGCCGCTGCCCTGGGAGAGCAGGCACAAAACAAGGGGTCAGCAGCTTGACAAGGGGGCAATGGCTCTGCCCTGGCACCCAGGACAGCACAGCCATAAGGACAGAGCTGTCAGCCTGCGGCACCTGAGTGCTCACCTTGCTGCAGGGTGGGATGCTGATGTTCAGGTGGCACAGCACATGCTGCAGGTCCTCGTACTTCATGGCTTTGCGCAGGAAAGACAGGGAGCCGCTGGCTTCCCGGCTGCTGTCCCGAACCTGGGCACCAGGAGCCGGGTTAGGTGGCACAGGGCGAGTGCAGGGGCCCCAGTGGGCAGCCCAGACCTGCTGGGTACCCTGCCCGTACCTTGATGGGGATGCTGAGGCAGTTCTCCCGGAAGGACTGGAAGAGCAGGGTGCGGGGCTGAGTGGCCTTCTTGACAGGCACCAGGTTCCCTGAGAGCTCAACGTGCAAAGGCATCCCCTCCACCACCTGCAGGGAGCAGAAAACAGCCTCAGACCCTTCAAAGTCCTGCATCCCCTGCCCCTGGACAGCATCCTCTCTGCACCAGTCCCCTCCATTGCCATCACTGTCCCCTGCTGCTGCAGACAAACCTCAATGTCCCTGCTGCGCGCCACCTCCGTGAAGTTCTCATGCTGCTCCAAAGTCTTGTCCACCTTGTCGTCGGTCATGCAGTAACAGCGCAGCCGACCCTCCCGGGCATCGTTCATCTTGGCAAACACCACGAATTTGGCCATGTAGGGCACGGCCGTCAGCTCCTTGTACAGCATGGTGGCAAAGTGCACGGCCTCGGCGGTGCGCGGGCAATCGGCCAGCCAGAACCTGTGGGAGGGATGGGTCAGGGGCCCAGTGCCAGGGAATGCTGGCCCCTCACAGCAACCTGCACCATAGGGTGCCCATAGAGCTTGGGGTACAGGAGCAGCCGCATCGGTAATGAGACCCCAACCCCAGCACAAAGAATGATCCCAAAGTATGAGGACATGGGGGCATGGGGCCACCTCCTGGCACAAGCTGCACCCCAATAAGAACCACAGAGGTCCCCAAATGAGCTCATGCCCACCCTGGACTCACCTTGCAGAGACATTGGTGGTAAAGTTGGCACACTCGTTTTCATAGACCAGCTTTGTGGTGCCTGTGATGTCTTCCCACTGCGCTTGGGCTGTCCCTCCTGCAGCAGAAAGCAATGATGAGCGCGGTGCTTTTCCATTGCATCCCCCAGGCATTTGCTTTCTCCTTGGCTCCCAGAGCTGCATCCCCAGCCCTGGATGCAGGCTCACCGATCACACTGCAGAGCAGGCGCAGGCTGGTGGTGTCACCCTCACCACTGTCCCGGGGGTTGTCCTTCCAGGATGGTGGCAATGGGATGCGGAGCCCTATGGGGCGATGGAACTTCCTCCGGCGCGGCTCCACCGTGACGATGGGGCTGAAGGTTGCTTGGTTCCCCAGCAGCTTTGTCACCAGCTCGTCGGGCACGGGCTGAGCCTGCAGCACACACACAGAGCATCAGGACCAGTTTCCCCTGTGCTGTGGATGCTGCTGGTACAGCTGCAGCTGCGGTGCCGTGGGGCAGGCTCACCTGCAGGGCCAGCTTCACGCGCTTGGTGACAGCCGTGTCCGGGAAGGTGGCCTGGACCATGGGCACCAATGTGCTTTTCAAGGAGCCTCCCTCAGGGCCGATAACGTCACAGTCCTGGCAAATCCGGGACATGACCACGAAGTAGAGAGGGAAGTCATTGGTGATGATGCGGCAGACCCTCTTCTTGTCCAGCTCCTCCAGGCTCTCCAGCTCTGCAAGGGCAGCACAACCATCACTGGTCACTCAGCTCCATTCCACCTCCCAGAGCAGCCTGCACAGAGCTGCTCCGTGCCAAGCCCCTGCCTGCCAGCACCATGAAGCTCACCTTCATCCATGCCACTGAGCAGCTGCTCCATGTAGCTCTCCTCATAGCGGTTGCGGTGCTCCTTCCACATGGAGCCGTTCTCGCTGCGCAGCACCACCAGCTCCCGGTCTCGGCGCCCATAGGAGGCAAAGTGTGGGATCTCCACAATGACAGGGCTGCAGGCAGCAGGGAAAGGTGATTGCATCCACTTGCTGCCACCGGGACACGCAGGCAGCAAAGCAGTCCTTGGGCTCTGCCCATGCTGCACAGCCACTGGAGAGGGCAGGAATGTGCACATCCCTTGCACTGGGACACAGGGCTCTGTGCCCAGTAGGACTGTGCTATGCCTACCACTGCACAGCCACTGCTCCATGACACTGGAATGACCCAGCCCACCAACACGATGCATTCAGCCGGATGCAGGATCCCTCCTGCACCAGACCCCATTATGGAGATGGGCAGAGGTCTTTCCCTCCTGGATCCATCCCCATCCCTGAGGGCCATGTGCTGCATTCCCATGTGCTCACCTGAGGAACTGGGCACCAGCAGGCCCCAGGGCGATGATCCTGCTGGCCAGACCCTCCTCCTCGGCCAGTGGAGGGGGCTCGGGCAGCTTCTGTGGCTTCACCAGGCGGCAAGTGATGCGGGTCGGTGCGGCACAGGCACGGGGTGGGATGACCACACGCAGCCCATGGTGCCGGCTGCCCCGCATGGACCCACCTCGAGCATCCACCATGAAGCTCACCAGGAACCTGGGCACAGAGGCATGGGCAGGTGGGCATCCTGCACCCCAGCTCCTGCACAGCACCCGTGTGTGCCGCAAGGGCTGAGCACTCACCCTGTGTGCACCGGGCTGGCCACGGGGCTGATGTTATCTGAGGTCTCGGTGGCAGGGCTGCTGGGGATCAGCGAGTCCTCATCGAACTCCTTGGAGGGCTGAGCAAGGCAGGGAAGAGCCCCCCCCGTGAGCACAGGGTCCTCTTGGGGGTCCCTGCTCCTCCACAGTGTCACAACCCTCCCTGTGCAGCCCCATTCCACCAGGTCTGTCCCCACCACCCGCTCCATGGTTTGGCTCTGTGGTGATGGGGGCTCCCATGGTAGGGGATGCATTGGGGGACTGTGGGAGGCTGTGCCTCATGTGTCTCATGACCCACTCCTGTGGGGACCCTGAGTGTGTGTGCAGCATGAAGGCAGCTCCTGTCTCCACAGGTCCTACCTGCTCTGTCTCCTCTGCTCTGGTCACCACGGTCTCAGGTGTGACACACGGGACATGCAGGATGGTTGGCAGCTCCACCCTGCAGAAGAGGGCAATGGCAGCACTGAAGGGGCTGTTCCAGGCCCCTCAGCCCCTGGTTGTACTCAGGGAGTGCGAGGACCACCAGACAAAGGCAAACCCAGCAGTGACCCCATGTCCTGATGCAGAAACCCCATGCCTGCTCTGCTAACCCATTCCCTACTAAGAGCTGTCCCTGCCCTGCTCGCAAACCAGCCCAGCACCAGGCTGGCCCCATGCCCTGTACCAGTTTCCTGCCCACCATCCCTCTTACGTTTCCAGTGTCGTTGTGGTCACAAACTCCATCATCTCCCTCTTGCCTTCCTGGTCCTTGGAATCCAGCGCCCTGGGCTTTGGCACTGCCAGCTCCTCCTCTGAAACAGAGCGCTGGCTCAGCATGCGGAAGGCAGGAGGACAGAGGAGCACAGACATCCAGCCCTCGAACCCATCCCTCCTCAGGGCACATCTCTGCTGGCCACACACGCTCATCCCCTGATCTCAGGCAGCCAAGGGGCAGCTTTGCCCTCTGCCATATGGGGTGTCTGTGGGTCAGGGACAGGGGCTGTGGTAGCTGTCAGCACCTCTTTCACACAGCACCACACACAGAGCAGAGCCTGCAGGGACATCCTGCCCTTGCGTGCCTGTTAGAGGAGCAGCGCAGGGGATGCAGGAAGGACACCCCAACCCTGCCTGGAGCCACAGACCCTGCCTGCTGACCCGTTAACACCCGCTAGGGACTCATGGGAGGGAATCCAGCACCCCCCAAAGCAGGGTGGTGATGGTGAGGGGACCGAGCCCCCCGAGCCCCCTGGTTCATGGCTGCCCTGGCAAGGGGCAGCTGTGGAGGGCACTGGAGTTGGTTATAGCACCAAGAGGGGCAGGAGCTGGGCTCCCCCCGTTCATGCAGTCACACCACAGCAAGCAGCACGGACACGGATGGGCAGGGCAGGATGGGGCCGGTGCTGGCCGGCAGCGCGGCGATGGAGGTGGCGTGCGGATGGTTAGTGGCCATGGGGTGAAATGGGCCATTGAGCTGGGGCGGGTGGACACATTTCATACCCATTACTGTGACATGAGCAGTGCCTGCAAAGTAAGAAGAGGCAAAAAGGTGAGGTCTCGGTGGGAGGGGACCAGCCGCAGGCTGGGAGCTGGTACCACGCTGCAGAGCAGGGCATGGGGACGGCTCTGCGTGCACAAGGGGTCCCTGCACTGGGGTGTGGGACCACGGAGAGGTCCAAGCATAGCCCTGCATAGCGCAGGGATGCACCCGAGCCGGGAGGTGCCACCCCAGGAGCCCAGCGATGCTCTGCAAGACCACTGTGGGACCACACAGCTCCCCCCTCCCCGACCATCAGAACACCAGTGCCTATGCAGCAGAGCTCCGGGATGGGGCATCCCAGCTCCTTCCCTCACCTTCATCCTCCGACACATCCAGAATCTCGTCTACAGTCTCCGGGAAGCTCATGCGGTGTTTGTCACCGACGGACTGCAGGGAGCAGAGCGGAGTCAGACCAGCGCTTGCTGCAGCCCTGCTCGCACCCAGCTCCCAGCCCCACACTGGTCCCAGTCCCGGGCTCACCAGCATGTCTGTTTCCTCCGTGACGATCTTGAGCACGTCTGTGACCGAGATGTAGCCCAGGCGCTTTGCGATGGCCAGAGGAGTGGTGCCGTTCTGTGCCAGGAGGGAAGCGGGGTCAGCAGCGGCCCCGGGGCTGGCCATGGGGCGAGGAGATGCGGGTGAACGTGGTACTCACGGTGCTGATCTCGTTGGGAGAGGCGCCGTGCTTCAGCAGCAGGGTCACCACGTCCGTGTGGCCCTGCTGCGCTGCCTGGTGCAGAGGGGTATAGCCCAGCTGCAGGGGAGGACAGAGGGGGCTGGCATCAGCTATGGGGGTCTGCGGCCACAGAAATGCCCCCCCAAACCTTGCATTGTGCTTCATGACTGAGCTTAGGGCAGCTCCATCCTATCTGCTCTACAGAACCCAGCACTTGCTCAGGGCTGTAGCCAGGCTATAGCAGCTTCCAGCCTTGCAGAGAGGAGGGATGTGAGGGAGAAGTGGAAGCAGGGAGGGAGGCTGAGCCCTCCCCATCAACCTGCCTGCTCTCACCCAGAGCAGAAGGGTGCTTGGAGCACAGGACATCTCTGTACCTTAGTCTTGGCATTGACATCAGCCTGATGCTGCAGCAAAAACTTCACCAGCTTGATGTTCCCATAGTGGCTGGCCACATGCAGCGGAGTATAGCCCATCTGAAAGAAGAAATCAGCTCTCAGCCTGCCCATCAGTGGTGCTTCCTGCCCTTCTGGCTTGGGTATGCTCATCCCATGGGCAAGCCTCCATGGATGAAGGATAGGGCTTCAGGATGAGAACCAAGGCAGAGGGCAAACTGCAGAGAACACCATGTTGTGCCCAGGAGTGCAGGGATGAGCTGTGCAAACAGGCAGGAATTGTCCTTGCAGGGAAGAGGGGGGTGAAGGGGAAGGATTCTCAGGATACAGACAGGATGGTAAGGATGCCTGTGAGAGGGGGGACACTTGCACAAAAAGGCAAGCATTGCTCCTCCTATAGCAGGCCTATAGGACCACAGCCGTAGTCAGTGCACTACTTTACCCTGGTTGTTGCATCCACGGTGACTCCATGTTTCACCAGCACATCAGCAACCGGCACATGTCCCTCTTGGGCCACGAGGTGGAGAGGAGTGAGGCCACTCTGCAAACAGAGGAGGTGTCGGCACAGTGGCAATGCCATCACTGACAGTGGCAATGCCACCACTGCAGCTCTACCACACTCTACCTCAGGTCTCCAACCAGGCCCTTGCTGTCAGCAAGGAGCATCACTGTCTGCTCCTCACTGCTTGCTTCCCTCAAGCAGGACATGCCAATGACCCACCTTGTTGCCCAGGTTGCCGTTGGCTTGCTTGGAGAAGAGCAGTGCCACCATGTCCGTGTGTCCTTCCTGGGATGCCAGATGCAGGGGGGTGACTCCCTGCATGGACTCTGCGTTTGCAGAAGCCCCATACTGCAACAGGCTCCTGGCCACCTCCATCTGGTTCTGCTTGGCAGCAATGTGCAGGGGGGTGTACCCGTTCTGCAGGGAGAGAGGTGCACGGCAGGGCTCAGACCAGCAGGGACAGAAAGTGCCACCTTGTCCCTCCTTCCAGGCCAGTGCATCCTTCCCGTCCTCCAGAGCTCAGGGATGCAGGCGCACACCTGAACCATCTCCCTGACACTGAGGCCATATCCCACACTTCCAGCCCCATCAGCACAGGGGTTGTAAAGATGAGGTTCAGCTGGGTGAGGTTGCAGGAAGGTAAATCCTCTCCTGCAGTCATTTAGATACCAGTTCAACCGGTATTGGCTGTGCTGGAGCTCTCCACACACTAATTCCTACAGCTAAATCATTCAGCCACATGGAGCTGAGAGAGGCCAGGGCAGACAGAGCCCTCCTAGAACGTGTCTGGCTGAGGTGTGGAGCAAGACTCCAATACACAGCATTAGTATTCAGGCAGAGCCTGCAGGGCCCTGAGCACAGCTCTGCCCAGTGATACAGAGCAGCAGGGATTGGCACCGGTACCGGCTGCTCCCGATGCTCCTGCATCCCGCCAGGAAGAGCCAAGTGCCAAATGGGGAGGGCCGACACCAGGAGCCACTTGAGTGTTGTCAGGATGCAGCTTCTGCACACACTGTGGGGAAGGGAGGATGCTGCTCTGCTCACTGGGGAGATGCTTCCCCATCCTCAGGCAGAGTGGGATGAGTCGCACGAGCCCTTGGGTTTTCTGACTCACTGTAGCTGCATGCAAACATTGGTGTGTGCTTCCCCAAACTGCCAGACCACAGCGCTGCTTGGCAGGGCTTGCCTTGAAAACACAGCCCCAGTGCTGCCAGCAGGGATCATCCCTGACACTGCCTGTCCTGGAGCAGGATAACTGCTGCAGAGAGTGGATCAAGGGACACTGCTGGCCTATGACACCAAACACATCTCCCTGTCCAGCCTTACCCATGCTGAGCTGTGTGGGGAGCTCCCCTTGGGAAGCAGCAGCTTGACGATCTCCAGGTTGTTGTGGTGCACAGCCACGTGCAGTGGGGTCAGCCCGTTCTGGGGAGGAGGACATGGCACAGGAGGTCACACAGAGCCTCTCCGTGCCCCACATACCCCACAGCAGCATCCCCTCACCTTCCCTGCCGCATTGGGGTGAGCCTCACGTGCCAGCAGCAGCTCTGCCACGTCCACCTTGCCGTACTTGGCTGCAACGTGGAGAGGGGTAAATCCTTTCTGAGGAGACAGGCAGCCCATCGCAGCGCGTCAGGGCGAGGAGGACAGCACTGGTGCCACGCTGGGCACAGGAGGATGCTGCCCCTCCTGCCCCAGCCCACCTTGGTCATGCAGGTCTGTGAGGCTCCCTTGTCCAGCAGGGCCAGGGCCGTGTCCACGTGCCCTTCCCTGGCAGTGATGTGCAGAGGTGTGTGCCCTGCAGTGGTGGCCAGGTTGGGATCGGCGCCGTTCTCCAGTAGGAGTTGGACCATTCCAGTGTGGCCGATGCGTGCGGCACAGTGCAGAGGGGTCTGGTCGTCCTGCGAGGGAGGCAGATGTGGAGCAGTCACTTTGCTGTGCCAAAAAGGCCCCAGCCCTGCTCCTGACGTTGCACAGAGCAAAGAAACCAGCACCCGTGCACTATCACACAGGTTCTCGGTACCCACCTTGGCCTTGGAGTTGGCTTTGGCTTTGTTCTGCAGCAGGTACTTTGCCACGTCTGTGTGCCCAGCTCTGGCTGCCATGTGCAGGGGTGTCTCCACTTTCTGCACCAAGGAGAGGATAAAGTGGTGAGGCCACAGGAGGGTAAATGCCCTCCTGCAGTCGTTCCTCTGGTCTGAGCACAGGAGAGCAGTGCCCACAACCTTGTCTGCTTGCTCCCTGCTGCTTCCTCCTGCTGGCACAGAGCAGGGGCCGCAGAGGGAGCAGGGATCCCCATCTCCTGCTGGATCCTGCCATGCCCAGTTCCCAAGCCATGGTGGCACTCACCACATTGGACACGTTAGGAGAGGCTCCACGTTGCAGCAGGGTCTTGACGATGGGCAGGTGCCCCATGAAGGCAGCCACATGCAGGGGGGTCAGGCCGGACTACAGAGAGAAAGGAGCCAAATGAGGGATGACTGCTTTGCCAGCATCAATTCCTGCCCCTTCCTCCCTGTCCCTGTGGCACGCCCCAGCATAGGGGAAAGCTCTCATCCCAGCAGCTTGAGTGGGATATGGAGACCTATTGACTCCCTTTGCAGTCCCCGGCCCTGCAGGGAGCAGCTGTGGAGAGAGGCTGCCAAGCTCAGCATGTCCTGAGCTGCAAAGAGCTCTGAGCTGTGATGAGGAAGGTGCCTGGGGACCAGCAGAGCCAACAAGGCCATCACCCCCTGTTCTGCATGGGCAGCAGCAGGATTGATGGGGCTGGCTGCATCCCACCTACCTCGGTGACAGCATCGATGGATGCTCCCGTCTTCAGCAGCAGCTCCATTACCCGGATGTGGTTCTTCTTGCAGGCGATGTGGAGGGGTGTGAAGCCATTCTGCAGATGGAGGGATGGATGCAGGGTCACTTATGAGAGCCCTCCCTCTCTGCACCCCATCCCTGTGCCCACCCCATGCCACTCACCAGTGCTCTGGAGTTGGGCTTGGCCCCCTTCTCCACCAGCAGCTTGGCCACGCGGTGATGCCCACAGTGTGCGGCCACATGCAGTGGTGTGAGGTGGTCCAGGGTGATGTCGTCGATGTCAGCACCATACTGCAGGAGCAGGCGCACGCAGTCCAGGTGGTCACCCTGTGCTGCCATGTGCATTGGCGACAAGCCGTTCTGTGACCATGGAGATGGGCATCAGCACTGGGCAGGAGGGTCCGGCCACAACACCATCCCTTGCCCCTCGGGCAGGCCAAAACCTCAGCTCCAGCATTGCCACGGGTGGCATCAGTGGTGCACAAGCCTTGTTACCCACCCCATCCTGCCCTGGGACCGGGCACCAAGCACAACCACACAGAGTCTCATGGGTACCTTGGTTTTGGCTTGAATGGGAGCACCGTGGTCCAGCAGGATCTCTGCAATTCGCACGTGTCCATTGCGAGCTGCACAGTGGAGAGGGGTCAGCTCATCCTGCGGAGAGAGAAGGGCTCAGTGTGGGCAAGGAAGGACAAGGCTCCCCCTCAAACAGGGGAGTTAACAGGGACTTTGGGCTTGTAAGATAAGGCACAACAGAGCTTTTCCTCTTCTGAAGGTCCCCCCGCTGCAGCCATGCAGCCTCCTCGCATCTCCACATGAACCTGGTCCATCCCCTTCGTGCAGAGGGCACCTTCCCAGCACACCCAGTAAGGTGCTCACATGCACTGGGCACTGCTCCCTGGGCACAAGGAGCTCACTGAGGGGGACATCCCATGTACCTGCTGCTGGTTCAGAAGCAGTCTCACCTTGGTCCTTGTCTCTATCTGGGCGCCGCGGTTCAGCAGTAGCCGCACCATGATGATGTTGCCCCTGCGAGAGGCTATGTGCAGGGGAGTGATCCCGTTCTGCAGAAGGACAGAGGTCTGTCAGGGGGAGCACTCAATGGCTGGGTTAGGGTCACTCAAGGAATGACCATGAAAGGCATCAGTGGGTTTAATATGATTTATAAAGGTATAACATGATTTATAAAGGTATGCTTGAACAGAACTCGATGTCAAGGCTCCATCTAGTACTTAGTACATGGATGAAGCATACAGAGGAAAATCGAGGTGAAACTGAGCTAAAGAGGGGGCTAAAGGCACAAAGGGTAAGGAACACCCTGCTACTGAGTCACGAGGCTCAGAATAGACCCCCCACTTGCTTTCTAAACTCTGGATGGAGCCCAGGTGTGGCTGGATCTAATGCTACCCTCAGACTTTGTCAGCGGTTTGTGTCTCATGGGATGTATAAAGGAAAACTTTGTAAGTTTTTATAGACTTTTATATAAATATATATGAGTATATACATGTATAAAACTCAGCATCGTCCTCTGGTGCTGCAGCATTCCCACTCCCAGCAGCTTCCCACCGTGTGCTCACCTGGGGTGTGAAGTTGACGCTGGCTCCACGGTTCAGCAGTAATTGGGCCACGCTGAGATTCTCATAATGGGCTGCAATGTGCAAGGGGGTAAATCCAGTCTAGGGGAAAGAAGGAGGGATCAGCCCAGCCAGAATGCTCCCTGCTGAAAGGATGGACAAACACAGCATACCAAGCTGCTGTTCTCCATAGGGACACGGGAAAGCTCCCAGGGACAGGATGGGGAAGGCACGCACCTTGGAGAGGACGTCGGCATTGGGGTCGTTCTGCAGCAGCACTGCAGCTGTACGAGTGTCATCATTGCGGGCTGCGATGTGCAGGGCAGGCAGACGGACCTTCCCCTTCGTGCCATAGTTGATGAGGTGAGCGACCACGTTCTCATGCCCTTGCTGCAGAGCCACGGCCAGTGGCGTGAAGCCGTCCTGTCAAGGACAGGCAGGTTGGAAGGGGAGAGCCGTGGCACCACATCCAGCACTGCCCTAAGGTGCTCCCAAGGGTCTCACCTCTGTGGCTACATTCTGGTTGGCTCCGTTTTCCAGCAAGAACTTGACAACTTCCAGGTGGTTTTCCTGCGCTGCCATGTAGAGGGGGGTGAAGCCTTTCTGCAAGCACAAGGCCATGCGCATCAACACAGCTCTTCCTCAGTTCCTCAAGCTCTTTGCAGACCTACACCCCATCAACACCCACACCCCCAGCTCATAAACTGGGGCAAAAGCACACACAGTGAGGGTGTGAGAAAGGAAGAAATGGCAAGGGTTGAGCAGTCATAGGGAGCTACAGCTCCAGCCTCCCCACACATAAACCCAGAGGATGCTTTGCAGCAACAGTCAACCCAGGAGACACTGCCTTTCACTCCCTGCCACTGCTCTCCCTTGCCTCAAGCTGGGCACAGCTCCCACCATCGTGTGTGCTGGGTGCTTTTCCCACCGCATCCCAACTCACTCTACCTGTGACTGTGCATTGACGTTGGCCCCATAGTTCACCAGCTCCCGGACCACATCCTGTTGTCCAGCCAGGGCAGCGATGTGCAGGGCTGTGTTCCCCTTCTGAAAGACACCATGGGGCAATGCTTAGGGGCTGGAGCAGCCCAGGGTGCTGGGGAAAGATGGGCCTGACACATGGTAATACAGGGGGAAGTCTGTGGGGCTCTGCAGCCCATGCCCCATCCCTGCTGTAGCCCAGGCAGCCACCCTGCACACTTGCTGGACTGAGAAGAGAGTGATTTCATCTTCCCCATGGAGTTCCTGGCAGCCAAAGCTGTATGCGCTGTCAGGCTCCGTGTACCTCCAGCACGGGGAGGGGAGGGAGGATGGGGGAGCTGAGCTGGCAGCCTTCAGGCAAAGCTGCAGTGTGCATCCCAGCCGAGCCGAGGGATGGGGAACCGCAGACACCGGCTCCTCGGTGCCTTTGGGGGGTGCGGCAGAGCACCAGGCACCACGGGGAGGTGCCGAGCGGTCCCCCCCCTCCATCCTGCTCCCGCAGCCCTTCAGATGGTGCTGGAGGCTGCTCGTTTGTCAGCCCCGTTGTGTCGCTTGTCACGGAGCGAGAAGCGCTCCCCGCCAGGAGGGAATGATGCAAGGAGGGGATGATGCAGGCAGGGAATGATGCGTTATTGACGGAGCAGCAGAGCTCCACAGGCTTGCGACACTGGTACCGAGGCCACCTCCGTGCTGCAGCACACGGGGGCTGACCCGAGCCGGCTGCCAGCACCAGGGGATGTAAGGACAGCACTCGCTGTGCCTTGGTTATCCCCCTCCCGAGCTCACAGTGGTGCCCATGGGGGAGAGGAGCCCCCATCTCCTCCAGCAGCACAGCCTGATGCACTGCCCAGGGTGTGGAGCTGTGATTAATGTGACCGGATTCCCTCGTCCTCACCTTGGTCGTGGTCTCCAAAACAATCTCTTTGTGCAGCAGCTCCACCACCATCTTCACGTGTCCCTCCTTGGAGGCCAGATGCAAGGCGTTCAGCCCATTCTGGAGGGAGCAAAGGTGGCACAGGGGTATCAGTGACCTGATGGGGCTCCCAGAGGAGACCCCTACCCCAGCTCTCTTTCAGACACAACTGTGGGCCCTTGGCCCATGCTGGAGAAGGTCCATTGCCTTGCTCCGGAGCACTGACATCCAGCACAGCCACAGTGAGTTCCATGCTGCCAGGGCACTGGAATACCGAGCTGCTGAGTAATGCTGGAGGTTTCTTCATGAGCAAAACATGCATTTCCTATGGATGGGTTGCACCATGTGTGTGTGTCTGACACCACAGGCACTGCTTCAGTCATGACACAGCCCTGATACCAACTCCACTCTGCTCAAGTGACTTTCCTTGGGGGGTGCCTCTCCCTGCGATTGCTTTTCCAGCCTAAGCCCCAGAGCTCTGTGTGTGCACCAGAGCTGCTGTGTAAGTGCACCTACAAACCTTTAGCATTTACACAGACGCAAGTGCAGTGAGAAGCTCTTCATGGGGCAATGATTTTATCAAGCAGCAGCCAGATTTAATCCACATCAGTTCAGAAGCTTCCAGCCCAGCAGCTGGCTTCACCCTGGCTTTGCCCTCCAGCAGCCCCATCCTGCAGCCCATGCTCACGATGCAGAGGCAGCAAAGGATGCAGATGCGGTGCTGGCTGTAAGCTCTGCCAGTGCCAGCGAGCTCTCAGACAACTGAAGTGACTTCTCAGGAGCATCTCTGCCTGTGCCCTAGTTTAGCTTCCCTTTATCCTATACATGGAGCTTGAGCAGAGGAGCCAAGGGCTGCCCGGTGCCCTTGTAGCATCCCTGGGCTGTCAGAAGGAGGTGTCGGCTGCTAAGACAGCTTCTGCTCCATTATTTCCATTTCTTCCACTTCCCAGATAGGAACAAAAGGGCTGGGATATTTTCTGGCAAAGAGGTCACATACTTGCAGGCTATTTCAGATGTCACTGCCTCCCATAAGGCAAACTCCCCTTGTCCCTCGCTTCTCCCAGGTGGATGCACTATGTTTACTCACCCCTATGCAATGCTGTCACGGGGCAGAGAGGTGCCAGCTCCCTGGGAGCACACAGTCCTGCCCAAGCACTCCACCTCCCCACCATCTGTTTCAGCTCCTGTACTGGATGATCCCTTCACAGAATTGCTTCATCCCCACCTGAATGTATGTAGGGGAGCAGAAAATGCCTGGAGGCTCCAGTTCCAGCCCTTAATACTTCAGTTAGAACCGCTTCGAGAGCATTATCAGGCTGGAATAGGGTTTTCCACCTTCTCTCACTCACAGCACCAGCTATGAGGAATCACAGGCAAAGAGCCACAGAAAGGAAATGCTCCCCAGCCAGGCTACACTGAGCCCTTCACCTCGGTCAAGCCCAGCTTCTTTCACTGCACCACCCCATACAGATGGTCACTGACACCCTTACCTTCATGAGCTCACAAGCTGGGTATGTGGCCACAGACACATACCTCTTAGACTCTGTTTTTCTCTGCCCCATTGCTCCCCTCAGCAAGAGATTCACAACTAACATTCTGAATGCTGCAAACCTGGGAGGAATCATTATTCTCTTACAGCAATAAGTGCAATGCCTGCAGAACATTGTTTCCCAGTGGATGTTGCTGCTCCAGGAGCAATAGAGGCTGCTTTGCACGTTTGCTTTTTGGCTTGACAGCTCATCTGACCCAGAACCACCACAGGATGTGCTTCCTTTGAAAGGTGATGCATTCCCTCACTAAGTGCCATAAACACTTCCCAGTAATCCCAGTTGCCAGCTGCCAATGCGACAAACACAGCTGCAGACAGCCACAAAAACCAGGGCTTTGCACTTTGCCTGTACCAAAGCAGGGCCCTGCCTGGGATGCCCATCAGGACTGCGACTGACCACCCCAGCAGAGACATCTTCTGGTACCCATGTGCTAGCACAGCGCTGGTCCCTGCTGGAGGGGTCCTGGCAGTGACATGTGCTCATCCTCAGGCCTCCAGCTCCTCAGGGATGCGATGGGAGCATGCAGGAATTCGGGACATGAGAGAGGTGGCTGATGAAGACACTGATGCAGATGGCAGCAATGGAGGGGATGAAGCGGCAGGATGAAGATCAGATGGCATGTCAAGGTCTCTGCACTTGAGTAAGAATACAGGGCCTGTGGGATAGGTCTGACCACATATATCCCTCTTTATTCAATACAGGACATGTGAGGTTGGACCTTTCCCACAGGTCTGATATTCCTCAGAAGGAAACCCCAAAGTGCCATCTAACCTCAGGGAGATGGCAGGAACCAGTGCAAAGCTGTCACTGAAAGAACAGTCTCATGCTGTTGTAGCCACGTGCTGCCTGTCAAGGTGTTGCATCCCCTCATCAAGCCATTGCTCAAGCCATTGGTGACCAGGCAAAGAGGGTTTTCCCTGCCAGGTTTGCACACACAGAGCATATAGGAACGTGGCAGCATCCCCAGCAGCAGCATCCATCCCTGGAGTGGCACAGGGATCTCCCTGCTCCTGCTTTCCCTAGGGGAGCAGTGAGGACATGGAACACCTCATTGTCCCTACTCGTTTCCCCTCCTCTCAAACCCTGTGCAATAAGCACTGGCCTCTGCAGTGCACACATCAGCCGGTCTGAGCTCTGCTTCATGTGGGGGCTCGATGCTGAAGCACAACAGGCACTGGTGCTGGCTGCTGAGTCAGCCTCCCCAGCCCCGGCCTGGCACAGGCTCCTGTCCCCCCAGCTCACCCCCACAGCCCCGGGTCAGGATGACCCCTTGCGTTTGGCAGCTGCACAGGTACAAAACGTTCCATGGATGATGTGTGAACGCTGCCTCTGTGCCTGCAGCTCTGCTCTCCTGGGCAGACCGGTCCCTGATCCCGGCTGGGAGGAACCAGAGCCTCCTAAGGCATCTCTGCTGGCACCTTGGAACCGTCCCCTGCTTGTGTCAAGGGGAATCTGAAAGCCCGAGCATCACATGCAGGGAGAATACCCCAGGAGGGGTTCCTGCAACATCCCAGCCCCTGTGCTGTTTGCTCTGCCCTTTGATAAGCACATGAGCCCCTTTCATCTGTCCCAGTTACAGAAGCCTCCCTCTCTGCTTACCTGTTAAGACCCTTTGCTGTGCTCCAGCCAGGCTCCCAGGTCCTTAAAGCTATTGCTGCCCTCCCTGCCCCACAGACAAGGGGTCCAGATGTGCCCTTGGTGATCCCTTCCCCTCCCTAGCACACTGCTCACTGGGATCAGGGGATGTGCTCCTATCAGCTGTGCACATGGGGAACCTCCCTCCCTCCATCCTATGGGAGCAGCACAAGGAAGGGGTGCAGTGACTGTCACTGGGCCTGGGCAGCCACCAGGGCACATTTTCACATGAACCAGAGATGGTACCAGAAGCCCTGTGGGTTTCACCTACCTGGTTACAGGTGTTAATATCTACCCCATTCCTGAGGTGATCCAAGGCTTTGTCCAGGTTCCCGGATCTTGCAGCTCTCAAGAAACTGGTCGCAGCATCGGCCTTTGGGGAGAAGAAGACAACGAATAAGACTCAGGGTCCCTCTGCTCTCCCCCATCACCAGCACAGGACCAGCTCTTCATCGGTCGCAGAGAACGTGCCTACAGAGACCAGGCAGACGAGGCAGAGCCTGGGCAGGTCAAGGTGGGACAGACTGACAGGACCCAAGTCAGAGAGGAAGCGGCATGGTTGGGACCTGGACTTAGAGCATCCATTAGCAGGAGAGCCAAGGGAGGGCTGTAGCTCATCCCAGCCCTGTGGATGGGGTAGGGAGGGAGCTCTAAGGGGCTCCTGTAACCCTGGCAGCCTCCCTTGGCCCAGGAAATGCCCATGTCCTGGCTGAAGGACTGGAGCCGTGGTGAGCCCATCCTGTCCTCCAGAGACCGCCTGCATCAGCAGTGAGCTCGGTACCGGCACCCCCAAGGCTGGGGAGTTACGGTGTTCTCCTCCATCAGGAGCAAGGCAATGCCTCCCGGCACCACTGGAACCCAGGCAAGGCACAGCAGTACTTGAAGCATCGCTATTCAGCAGTGTAAGGCAGCAAATGAAGACCATGGGATGGTTCACCAGATGCTGGAGAACAACAGGATGAAAATGCAGTGATGTGGGGCTGTGAGGCTGGGACCTTGTGCCAGTGGATGCCTACTAGTTCCAGCCTAAAGAGCCATGAGACATCCACAGCAAAGGCACAGGATACCCTCTTCTGCCTTAAGCTCCAATAGCAAATCAGAACCCCTCTTGTACTACTCAGGCTGACCCTGACCAGGGAACATCCTGTTCTACAAGAGCCTATCCCCTGCCATCCCAGCCCATCCTGTAGTGCCACAACCTGGCTACAGTGGTGCACCAAGCTTAGAAGTGGCCTGGTCACAGAAGAAGCAGACATAGGCAGGATGATGCAGCCTCAGCCATTAGAACCCAGGCTTTGAAGCAGCACAACAGCCTTCTGCTGTCCTCCATCCGCCTCCCTTAGCCCATCTGCCTGAGCCTCCTACCCCAGAGCAACAGCCACATCCTGGGACCACTGCCTTACTACCTCCTGCAGGGCCAGTGCCTGGCACTTATAGGGACAGTGGTGGAGGCAACACCTCCATGCACGTCCTGGCGCAGCCTCCGTGTGCCGATGCTCAGCCTCCTGTGCCAGTTGGCTCCATTGCCAGCAGCCCAGGGGATAACCTGGTCCAGTGGGGACGTGCCCCCCAGTTCACAGCAGTGCTCCTGTCATAGGGGATGATGTACAGAGGGCTGCACTGGTGCTGTGCTTAGCACTGGGTGCCTGCCCTTGGAGCCCTGCGTGATGTCTATAGCAAGGAAACATCAACAGGCTTCAAGCAACAGGTTGAACACAAAGAGCTCTTCCAGCTCCAGACCCTGCTGGGAACCTCTGCATCTCGGGTCAGGATCAGTGACAAGGCAGCACCTCAGTTATGCTGCCCGCATGCCAGCCCCAGCACAGACCTCCAACAGCAATGCCCTGTGGAAGCCAAAGCGCAGCTCAGCCAGGCTCTCCCACCCTTGGGACACACATGGAGCTGTGAGGATTAACGTGGTAATGCTCTGCAGAGGCTCCGGTCTCCCACAGCCCCAGCAGCAGAGCAGAAAGCAGGCAGAAAAGCAAAGCAGAGGTCTCTGCGGGCATGAAGAAGAGCGGTGGATACTCACAGCCACGTCTGGACCGGACCTGCCCTTGCGTGCTGCCATAGTCCGGCACTTGAGCTGAAACCTGAGCCTGACGTCCCCCTTCTCCCTCCTTGGTTATCTACTCCCCAGCTTTGAGACAGCCAGTGAGTTGCATTGCATTCTATCTAAAAATACAGGCTCGCTGCTCGCTCCGGCGCAGACCCTGCAGGGATCGCCAGCCGCTAATGGAATTTGTTCATTTTCTCTCCATTATTGTGTCAGACAGGATATTTAATACCAAGCCGCCTCCGGAAAGCAAATGACTGCTGCCAAGTGCAGGGAATGGGGCAGGGCTGCCTCGGGAACAGCAGAGAAGGAGCAAGCCCCACAGCTGTGCCCTGGAGCCAGCACTTCACAGGTAATAGCTGCCACTCAGGAGATGGGTCCCAGCTCCCTCTGGATGCTGAGGGTCAGGGCCATGGTGGATGTGTTGGGGCTGCCCTTCTGCTCCCCATGCTCAGAGGTGCACAGAGGGATGCAGAGATCAGACAGCAGTAGTCAGATGAACACATGCAACCAGAAGAAGGGGTAGCTCAGCTCCAAAGGAAAGAGCCATGCTACCCTTCTGATGCCAGTGTGCATGGTGGGACTGACCTATAGCTCACCAGAGAGATGGAGGCATTGGGACATTGCCATCTCCCATGCAGAGACCCCGTGGGCACAGGTAGATGTGTGGATCAGAGGGATACACACACATCCCAGTCAGCACAACACCAACGTATCTCAACACAAGCATACACACGTTGCTGTTACCATCTACTAATAAGCACCAAGCGCAGCATGGGCATGGTATATGTACCTCCCAGTATATCCGTGTGCCCCAGGATACACAGCAACTGCTTCCAGAGACTGCCTCTACTGGTTCTCCTTTTGGAGTTTGTAGTATTTCTTCCCATTCCCCTTTTTCTTCCTAGCAAAAGGAGCTATTCCAGGGGGGAAAAGGAGCTGCCTCACTTGCCGTGTACCTCTTGCACTCTTATATGGCAGCTTACCCTTATACACAGGCTTCAGACATTCAAGATGTGAAGTGTCAGGAGGCTGCTGCCAGCAATTCCCTAAGGAAGACGCCTGGGATCTGGATATTGCAAGTGCTACAAGACCTTCTAAGCTGAAAGCCACAGCACAGCACATCAGGCTGTGCTTCTGTCCTCTTTCCCTTCCTTTTCCATCAGGAAAAAGCTCCCTTTGCCTGCTACCTTTTCCCCTTTCCCTCTCCTAGCCCTGATGAGTGTCTCCTCTGCTCCTATTCACAGGTAGGAACAGGAATAGAAGAGCCTTGCCCTGCTCACAGCCTTGTCCTGCAAAGCATTCCTGCTGCTGGACCAATGTCCTAGCGCCTTCCCCAACATGCGAAGCCTGGACCTGACCAAGCCCATCGCATCTGTGGCTGAGGCAATGAGCAAAGGGAAGCGGTGCCAAAGCAAAGGCTCAGGCTGGATTTCAAGGGCTGCATCACAGGCTCAGTAATCCTGCTCTGTCTGCTGGCTGTGCTCTAATCTCTTGTGGCAGCGCCTGGCTCTGGCTCCCACTAGGGACAGGCTCCATCTGCGCAGCGCTGATAAGGGCAGGGAGGGTCTGTGCATCACTTCCTTGCATGGAGCCCACTCTGAACACGCTGCAAGTGGATGAATCCCAAGTGCCAAAGAGGCTGGGGACTTGTGCTGCTCTCACGGTGTTTTCTGGGACACAAAGGCAGGAAGCGAGCAGCCACGCTGCTCCACATTGCTGGAACGCACATGTGCATCCTGCTGCGCTGCCCTCTGTTCCCTATCTGCCCACTGCTCCTGTCTGCAGCCTGAGCAGGGACTGCAACTCCTTCACATACAGCACCCGGCACCAGGAATGGCTGAGCTGGCTTCTTGCTGCGGAGCTCGAGGGGAGATGGGACCCTCCACACACAGCTCCTATGGTCCTGCTCTGGACAGGACCAAAGATGCCAAAAGAAAGGGCCTGGGTGCCCTTTCCAAGAGGTCTCTGACCCATGCCACACCACCACATAGCACCAAGGCAGGAGATGGGCAGCATACCCGCTCAGAGGCTGCTGGTACCCATCAGACCTGCTCACTGCCTGCAGAAGCAGTGCTCTGATGTTGAAAACAGCCCATTCCCTGCTCAGCTGGAAGAGATGCAAGGACTTCTTACAGAGAGGGAAGAGTGGGGGAGATGCAGTCACTGTGAGGGTTTTACATGCCTGTATTTTCTTTGCCCTCTACCCAAAGGTATCCCACAGCCAGAGCTGCCCTGCAATAGAACTGTGCAGAGCCTCTATTCCCAGTTCCATCATTCAGCCCCTGCCTTTCCACTTCCCTGCTCTCTACCTTCAGAGTCTCTGGTCTCACTGTGGAAAATGGCTGCTCTTACACCAGAGAAGAGGAATCCCAATGCAGACTTCCAAACAACAAATCCCTTCCCATGCCTTGGGGAGCAAGATGCTCCCTGCCCCATGGCAGTGAGACCTGCTGGCTGGGAAGCCTGGCCCACTCTGCATGGAGCTGTGTGGCAGCTTTGCCTTAGTCCCTGCATGGCAGAGGCAGAAGGATGCAGACCAGGCCCATGCAGCCATCCTTGGGGCAGGCAGCCAGTCCAGGCACTCATTCAGTTTTGTTTCTTCCAGGCCTAGCTACTGGAAAGCATTGTCAGTGAGGAGCAGCAGGCTTTGCTGCATGAACAGCTTCCTATGGTTGCAAAGGTCTGGAAAGCAATCACACCACTACACAGGCTCCTTGCTTTCCCAGGAGCTTGGCCATGAATGATAACTCTGCATCTTCTCTTTTGTGTTCTTTGGAAGCTGTGTGCTCCTTCCAACAGGGAGTTTAGCAGCTCCTGCTCTGTGTGCTGTAGACATCTGTTTGCTGCTCCAAACCCCTTATCGAGAGCCACATGGGCCACCCTTCATCTGGGTACGAGGAGCAAAGTCAGCTGAGGCATCTTGCAAACAGGGATGTGCAGACTGTTGTGATCAGCACAGAAACAGCAACGGGAGGGCCACAATCTCTCCCAAGAGCCTTTCCAGCAAGGCAACACCCAGCAGGCTGGGCAGCACATCATCACCCCAACAACCAAAGAGCCCCAGGACCAGCAGTGAGATGCCAACCTAAACCCTGGCACCAAAGCCAGGTGTTGCTATGGGTGTCCTACCTAGAAGGTGTGGGGAAAGGTCCAGCTCACACCTAGGAGGTCATCCGGTCCCTTCCAGTTGCTAGTGCCAGGGTGCTGGCATCCAAGGTCAGTGCTGCCAGCTGGGGAGGTGGAGCAAGAGCCCCTGCAACAGCCCCTGATGTTTGCCTTGACATTTCTTGCCTTATGTGGGCTTGTGTCCAGGAATGGGCATGATCCTCACCCTTGAGACAGCAAAACCCTTCCCAACCAAGGGATTCCTCTGGAGCTGGAGCTCATTTGGACCTCCCTGCCTTGCAGGCATCAAGTGCTGGGTCTGCAGGTGATAACCTGGATCCTTTCTCATCAGATGAGAAGGATAAGCCAGGCCTGGAAACACAATAAAGCAGCTGCAGAGATTAAGAGCAGTCAAAGATGGCACCCAAGGTCTGCCTAAGATGATAGGGAAGGTCAGGAAAACCGAACTGGAGATTCACCTGCTCAGAAGCAGCAGTCACAATGTGCCTTACAGGAACTTCCCTTCCTGTATTCAGAGGACCCTGACACTCTCCATGCTGGAAACAAAACCTCCCGGCAGGTTTCTGCCTTCCAAGTGGCACAGGCAGCATTCACAGAGCATCTCCAGAGAGCCCACAGCAGCAAAGCCTCAGGCAGGCAGCGGAGCACAGAGCAGAGGCCACCAGGCACAGGCTGCAAACCCAGATGAAAGGGAAAAGCAAAAGCACTGGGAAAAATCCATCAGATAAAAGGATAAATCCATACACACAGATTCTGTTCTCCCATCATCCTCATCTGTGCCCACAGGATTGAAGGCTGATAAACCCACATGCCCAAGTTGTGTTCTCTGAGCATCCTCACCTCTGCCCACATGATTTAGGGCAGGTTTGCATATCTTAATAGCACTGAGGAGAAGTCAAGACACAAGAGGTCATTTCTGCAAGGCATTGGCTTTGCTCTAATTCCATGCACCAGCCTGAGCCCTGTGTCCATGCTCCTGTCTGCTGAGCTGAGATTCCACCATAGCCCCAGGGCATGTACCAGAGGCTGATGGCTTTTGTGCCCTGCAGAGATCCCAGACCAGGATGCAAGGGGGAGCCCAAGTATCTTGGGAGCATGCAGGAAATGAAGGATCTGCTCTCATTGCAGCAGCAAGGGGTTGTTAGAGCTGGAAGGGAACTCAGCTGGCAGAGAAGTCCCATAGCAAAAGGAGGAGGGAAGGAAGGAAGGCAACTTGTCAGTTTGAGAGCCCTGAGGAGGTCAGGCTTTCAGACCAGCCCCTCCATCATGCTCAGTCCTCCTCCTTTACATAACCACGAGGAACTACCTCTGGAAAGCCCCTTTTGAACACTCTGAACAGGAGAGGCAGCTCTGCACTGTGCAGCTCAGGGTTAACCCCATCCCTGCTGGCCACATTCAGATCCAGACCCTGTGCAGCCGTTTGGTTCCTTCCTTCCCCCCTCCCTGGTCCCCTTGGCTGGCTGCTGGACCTGGAACCGGTTCAGGTCTGTAAGGGGGGATACCAGAAACAGCTTAATCTGTGCTCAACAAGGGCTTGGGAGCTGCCCCTGGGCAGCAGACTGATCCTTCTGATAAGGTGTTACAGCCTCCACCTCTATGGGAGCTCCCAACCGCTGCTAAGGGATTCTCTTAAGTAGCAGCACTAAGACCTTGTTCTGCCATTCACAAACCATCACTTCCCCAGTGCAGTGCGGTGCTGGGTCCAGCAGCAGTGAGTGGAGAGAGGAACAGGGTCCAGAGGTCCAGACAGGGACCTGGAGCCCAGGACAGTGTTCCTTCCACACAGAGCCAAAGCAAGGCAAGAACTAACACAGCTGAGACCATGCACATCCAGGGGGAAGCTGTCACTCTGCTTTGATGTGAGCAGGAGCCTCTGCTCCCTGCATATCCTGAAAAAGAAAAGCTATTTTTACCTTACCAGAAAACACACAGACTGTGACTGAAGACAATACAGCAGCTCTCGCTCAGGCACTACACCATAACAAGGATTACAGCTGCTGAGAGAGAAGCAGCAGCATTGAGCTCCTTGTTGTCTCCTACTTTCCTAATGCACTTCCTTCCCTCGGACCATGACATCCGTGTGGACACCAGGGAGAGCTCTAGCAGGCTGCCAGTGCAAGGGGAAAAGCAAAGATGTGTTCTGACCTGCCTGGTGCAGACCAGGGACTGGAGCACACCTCACACACCAGCTTCCAGCCTGCCCTGGGCAATGGGCATTGAGGAGGTGCCCTGGAGTCCAGCCCATGCCATCGGGGGCTGCACCAGTGCCTCATGGAGAAGCTGTTTTGGCTTTCCTGGTGATGCTTACAACCTGCTCCTCACTTCTGCAGTCTGCTCTGAGTCACTGTCCCTACCTCACTCCTGCAGGGCTCATCCACACGTGCATTGCCTGCCTGCACCGAGCTGCATGCTGTGAGCATCGCAGTGCCATGGCTGCAGGAGATGCACTGCGGCCAGGCCAGTGCTTGGGGTGCAGCCTCCAGAAGCCATGCAGGGATGAAAGCACTGCCAGGAAAGCCCCTATAGCACAGGCCTGGCTGTACAGCTCTGCCTGAGGACGGGCTCCTTGGAGAGCAAAGGGATGTCATCCCATGGGCCCGTCCAGAGCTTCACTGGGTGAAACAGCAATGATGGGAACAAGAAAACCAACATTTACCACTACAGCAGCACAAAGAACCAGCACTTGGGGGCACCTCAGCAAAGCGCTGGTGGGAAGGATGAGGCAGGTACAGCACCAGGGGGATGTAGCCTCAATGCCAGGCTCTGACACTGCCTTCCAGCATCACCTTAGGCCAGATCCCAGCAACCTCAGAATGGCAGCAAGCCCTTCCTGCCATTTATGATCCATTTAGCTGCAATCTTTTGGGGACAAGGGCCATTATCTCTGGACCAGCCTTAAGTCCATGTTACCGGCCAGGACAACTCCTGTGGGCAAACCAGCACCCTGAGACCTGACCTGGTTCCTTCCCCCCCAGTCCCTCACCATGCCCAAGTACTCACCCTCAGGTAATGCAGGCATGGCATCGCTGCAGGAGGGTCAGCCTAGCCTGGGCACTGCGATGAGCCTCGCACCCCGAACGCTGCAGCCAAACCGAGTGTAAGCAGCCCAACCAGAGGAGCTTATCAGCATCAGGACTCTGCCCTATCACCCTTCACACGTCCCCACTGGCACCGTGGGGAGGTCCTGTCTGGTGTCTGGAGATTACACATCTCACGTCAGGGGCTGGGGGGCTGGACAAGGGTGCTGAGGGAGGGTCATGCCTGAAGCACGCTTCATAAACATGCCCCTGGGGCTGTAAACAAGGAGGAGCCCATAAGCTGAGCCCTGCTCTGCATGGGAAGGTGAGCCTGCAGCTACACAGACCAATACAAACCACAGGGGAGCAGCTCCGTGGCCAGAACCACGTTGTGGTTTGTGCTGCACAAAGCAGGCTGGGCCAGAAGACCCCACGTTGGTCACCGGTCTCTGCAGCCCTTGGCTCAGGCATAGTCCCAAATGAAGGACACGGAGATGGAACAGAAGTAGTGAATGAGGTCTAAGTGACAGCAGCTCCAGGTCCTTTGTAGGGCCCGGAGCCCACTGCAATACAATGAACGCGCCCCTTTCCCCCCTTCTACCTGCACAGCAGACTCCTGCTCCAGCATCCCTTCAGGAGATCCTTGCTTGCAGCAAGAAGGCAAGGGGTCCACAGTGGCTGGTGCATGCCCTCTCTGAAAGACACGCAAGGCAGTCACACCAATTGTCCCCAGGAACAGACCTGCTGGAGACCGTTCCCATCCCACCCGCTCCTGTGCTGGGGGTGACACCGTGTGGGGCAGCGAACCCTTGGATGCGGGCGCTGGACTGGGGACACCCTGGCAATGGGAGCACTGGGGGTGCAGGGAGCATGGCTTGGCTCCTATCGCCAGCTGCCATCCGCCCTTTGGGACTGCAGGTTCAGGAAGGACAAGGCACTTCATCCCAGGGCAAACCAGGAAGGTGATCGCACTGGGAAAGGGCTGGGAAGCATAGAGATAAACACAGCTTGTGGCACTCCAGAGGGAGAGAAAACAGCTCTACCAGCTGTGTGTCCCTAGTGAATTCCTATGGAGCAGCATCCCAATGGAAGGGGTACAGGACTGGGGAGCACAGCACTTGGGATTCCCTCCCAGCCTGGCTGAGGGAGGGAGCAGGAGATAGCTGTGGTTCCTGCAGGCACCATGGTGGCACACAGGGTGTTTTGGCACATGCCTCCAGCCCACGTGGTGGGCAGCGGTACAGAGATGCCCCAGGTCCCTCAAGTCCTCATTGCCCCTAAGGCAGAGCCTTTCTGCAGCCGTAAGGAATGAGACAAGTGCCTGACTTCGGGGGTCTCTTTGCCACGTTGATTCCTGTCCCTTGTTAACCTGATCCATCTGAACCCTTCCCTCAGCAGCTTGCTTTACTGGTGCTTTGTCACCTTTGTCTTGCCTCTTACACCCAACAGGAACACCTGGGACACTGCTTATAGCTCCGGAGAAACCAAGAGTACGGGAACAACCCTGTCTGAGGAATCAGAGCCTGGCAGACACCAATACAGCGCGAATAGTTCCTTACCACTTACCTGTTTTCAGACCCAGAACTGATATGGGTTGTGTTGCTCATTCCCTAACATCTTATACCGAGTCCTCTCCTTAGTGACATCCATCTGGATGTCCCCCTAAAGGCCTCCAAGGCCGTACAGGTAAATGTGTTGTACCCACGGAAGCTAACACCGAGTTAAACTGGACCTCTGCAATGGGAACTGGTTCACAACAGACACAATAGGAATGCTCTGTAAGAAACAGCAGCTGAGATTTACAGCAAATCATGGCTGTCAGATCCCACAAAGGCCCTGTGGGCTTCAGGGCATTTTGCAAGCCAGGGTTCCAGTATTAAGTGCTGTTCCCTGGATGCTGTATTATCTGATACCCACAGGAACAGGAATTTCTCCCTCTGCTGTCCTGAGAGGGTTCCTGGGATGAGACTCAGCATCCCTTAGTGCATCCCAGGTTTACACCTGAGATAAAGACATTGAATCCCAGCAGCAACTGCAAGCGAAGTCAATGGGGAGGAGAGAAGCTGCCAGGAATTTCAAAGGAAGAAGTCTCTAAAGGGACCTTCTCCTTCAGCTGCAGAGGTTTGGCTGCTCAGGATACACAGTTTGCCTCTGACCTTTGGAGGAGCTCAACTGCCCTATGATGTAGCTGTGGAGGAATGCAAGGCTCCTTCCTCTGCGTTGTTATCTTCCATGTAACTGGAGAAGTGATCTCCCACTTCTGCTGGTCTATCCTCAGCTGTTCTTTTCCTTTCATTTGAGGGAATGAGCAGTGTATGCAGCAGAGAACCTCAAACACGTTAACTTGGGGAAGAGTAACTCACTTTAACAGTGGGCTCAGGATGTACAGTTTGAGATATGACACCAGGATGCGCACAGGGCTGATGGCACTGGAGGAGAGCAGCTCCATTGGGCACTCGCTGTACCCTAAAGGGTATGTGATGTCTTCACATCACTCCAGCAGTTCCCTTTCTGCTTACCGAGGACAACTCTCCCCCTGTGTTCCTGTCACGTCCTGAGGCCCCACGGGGCTGCCAGGCTCCCTGGTTCTGCTCACCAAGCTGTTCTCTCCAGAACGTGAATGCAGGTTTCAAGCTGTGTCAGCAACAGAACTGAATAATTTAAACCCTTGGCGATTGTGCCACTGCTGCCCAGTCATGGGTAACAGAAGGTGCTCAGACAAACAGCACTGCTGGTGCTGGCAGGAGGCTTCATCCTGCTCGGAGAGAGCAGCAGTGATGTGGGCATAAATAACAGGTAGTGATGCTCTGCAGTGCTCAGACACTGCTGCTCCTCTGAGCCCTGCTTTCCTGTGGCACTCATGGCTCCTGGCACAGGGCTCCATCATTCCACAGGAAGGCCATTGGAGCTGCCGGTGCCTCACCTCTCAGAGGGCAAACCCTGCAGCTTCCAAAGAGCTGGAATCATCAGCCATGAGCCACACAGGAAGCATGGGAAAGGTCCACATGGACACCTGCTCTTCAGCTTTCTATAGCGGAGGAGCTGTGCCAGGTTCTGTGGTGGGAGGGGAACACAGGTTTGCCATGCCTAGAATTCCCAGCCTTTGCTCTCCCAAAATCTGGACATTTAGGCAGCCCTTTGTCCCTCCCTGCACACACACTGAGCACACAAACAGCTTCATAGCACAAGCCTCTCTTGTGTCTTATACATGAGTCTTTAGGTGTTTGCTCATCACTTGGATAAGCCAGGCAATGCAACTGAGGTTTCATCACGGTGATTTATCTTATTTATACTCATTCAGGCACAAAACCTCAGGAAGTCACATTCACAGGCTGAAGACATGAAAGAGCTGCAGAACTCCCAAAGGAAAGGGATATTCATGGCCCATTGCTCATGCTATGGCCTAGTCCTGTGTTTTCCTGGCTGCAAAGGAGATTTCTGCCAAGGTAGTGTTCAGCAATCCAGCTCTCAGATGCAATGGACCAGAAGACATCTCACCCACAGGATTAACACGCACTGATTTGTCTCCCTGTTAGAGAGCTGAGAGCAAAAACCATCACCTAACTCAGCCTGGATCTGAACAATCCCAGTTCTGGGAACTCAGGCTTTGGCTTTATGCCCACAACACGGGCCAAGGGCAAATCACTTCTTAATTACTGCTTCTGATGCAGATTTCTGCTTTCACTCAGGTACATACCGATCTGAAAGACGTAATCAGACTCTTAGGCTGCAGCTAATGCACCCCAGCTATTGATCCTACTGGATCCACTGGTCCTGCTGTAATCACAAGACTACAGCTGATGCCTGAATGCTATGTCTATTTGGGGATCTCAGGATGGAGAGATACCCAGCACTTGGCTACAGTGCATGCCTGGAGGCAGTGCAGACTGACCGCCTGCGAGAGCAGATGATTGCACAGTCCCCACTGGCAGGATGCTCTGCTCCTCTTGGAAAGGAATCTTCTGCTCTGCTGCTGAGCATCAAGCAGGAGAGCCAGGAACTCAGATCTCACCCCATGTTTTCATTGTACCTTTATCCTCAGCAGTCACCTGAGGTCTGCAGTGGACCTGGATGCTATGGTCTGCACCAAGATCTTGTTGCTCAGGTGTGTTAGCACAGGCAGTTGGAGAAGAACTTAGGAAACATTTGTGTAAACCTCTTCTCTTCAGATTTGTCTAAATATTTTCATTTTCTGGGTTTAAACCAGAAAAAAAAGGCTTCATCTTCCAGGTATGCAACCCTGTACCTGCAGGTAGGCTCTGTACCTGCACCCCTGTACCTAGGCAGGCTCTAGTTCAATATTCACAGCAAGAAATGAGCTGCACGCCTGTGATTTGATGTTTTCCTGGAGCTTGCTGAGGGGCTCAGTATCAATAACAGGGCAGGGAGGTTTGCACCAAAAAGGAAATGAATCCCAATCACTGCTCACACCACACTTGGCTGGGATTCGTTCGGCTTTCCCCTCTGGACCGAGCTGGTGCACAGCTTGGCAGGATGAACAGGATGAGGAGCATCACCAAGAAACTTGGTGGAATTCTGAGCCCAGCCATTTGTAAGCAACATCAGTGGCAGGGCTGCAGCTTAGCAGGGATTTGTGGGCACAGGGTCAAGGAAAAGCAAAGGAAAACAAGTCATAGGAAGTCCCTGTTCTCTGCATCTCTCTCATTGCTCTGGGGTGGTGTCAGGGAAAAGAGTTTCAAGGAGTGGAAATTGGGCCCTGAGCATCACTGAGGGCTGGATACTGCTTGTGGAAGAGAGATCCCCAAGGACAGGCCCTCCGCAGCAGCAGACACAGAAAATAAAGGCTGCACATTAAGTCTGGGCCCCTACAATGAGGACAGGATCCCCATTTCCCATGACATTCCTTCCAGGGCTCTGGCGATGCTTTACTGTTTAGCAGAAGCATGTGCTGTGTGCGGGGCTGCTTTTGCCCAGAGGCAATTAATACTGGTACAGAATGAAGTCCAACTTAATGAGACTTTGGAGAGGGATGAAGGTGGAAAAACATTGGGCTTTTACTGTAATTGAAACCCTTTATATGGAACTATTAGAGCTCAAGGCCATGTTTTAAACCACCACAGGAGGCTGCAAGTGAAAGCAGCAGAGCAATGCCCATGCTCAGCCCATACAGCCCCTGACTGCACACCTTGCAGTGTCAGCACTGTCTCAGTGGGCAAGGCACCAGCCTCTCAATCCCTCTGCCCTTGCTCTTCCTGAAGAGCTTAATCCAAGCCTTCTGAACTGAAAGTTAATGCCCTGAGGTCTGGAGTGCAACTGCACATCCATACTCATTCCCAGAGCCCAATTCTGTACAGGCATCTAAGAGCTTGGCAGCCTGTGCCTTTGTTCATCCCCTTGCTGAGCAAGCAAAGGAGCCAAATGCTTTCTTGGATGCATATCCATCCATGTTCTGATGACTCCAGGCAACTTTTCCTCATGGTTAGCTTTTCCAGGTGCCATTTATTCACTTACTGAGCATCCTTGGCCTTCCTGGGCAACCTGATCAGAGCATTACAGCAACAACAACAGCCCAAGCCTCTGCATCCTGCTCACAGCACAACAGCCTGCACCCTTCTCCATTTCCTATAATGCTCTGAAGATGCTTGGCTGCAGAAAAGCCACTTGAATCCCTGGAGCTCCATTTAAGGGTAATTAATGAATGATTCACAAAGGACGTGCACATCGCTGCGTGCCCACAGCCCTGCTCGCACCCATCAGCTTTTGGGATGATTTCATCGCTTCTCCTAAGGTCTGGTTCAATTACGTAAGATGCCTCTGGATGAGAGAAGCAGAGTCCCAGAAATACCCATCCACTACTTTGGGAAGTGAGAAATTCTGCAGAGTAGGAGTCAGGGTAGAGCTCCACTGACCCAGCAGAGCTGACGGGAGCCTCACTGTTGTTCTAGAGTGGAAGGAGATCAACCACTTCATGGCTGTATGTAAGAAACTAATCCATTCTCCCTGCATCCTGCTCTTCACAGCCTGAGGAATCCTCCTCTGGAGAATGGGATCTGAGCAGATCATTCTCCAGCTCTGCAATGGGGTGTAATGTCCCAGCAGGACTAAGCTGCCAATGGTCACCATCACACCAACACAGGCACAGGCATCGACTGTGCAATGTGGCAGCCATGAACCAGCCCTGATATATTGGCAGCAGCTTCACAATGGCTCATTGTAATGCTTTTTGGGATAACATAAGACACGTAAATCAAGCTGTAAATGAAGACAGGAGGGTGGTGAGGGAGGACATCACTCACTCTCACGGTTTAATCTGCTCCTGAACCAGTAGAGTAGCACAGACTGAACATATTCAGCTGCCCCATTTTGCCTGGAGAAGCTGTGGATGTCCCATCACCAAAAGAGCTCAAAGTCAGGTTGGATGGGGCTTACAGCAACCCCATCTAGTGAAAGATGTCCCAGCAATCCCTGGGTGATCATTAAAGGTTCATTCCAACCCAAACCATTCTGTGATCCATGGTTCTGTGATTATAGAGACAGGGAACTAAAGCCCAGGTGGAAGTAAGAGGAAGCAAAAATAGGACCAGTGAATAATGGTTCCTGGATCAGCTTACCCTGACCTAAAAGCTGGAAAACTTGTGCATGTCAGCAGTGGATGACAGCTCCTGCTCTCAGTCCAGCATCCAATTCTGCATTGCAGAGCAGGACCAGGCAGAGTTTAGGGAATAGGCACTGGCAAGTCACCACCCAGGCAGCAGTGGAGAACCCCAATGTGCTCCTATGGATCCATGCTACAGAACAGATCAGGTTTTGTGCTCCCACAGGTCTCCTGCAGCCTGGCAGAGAGATCAGCTCCGAGTTACTTCAGGGTAAATGCAGAAGGAGAAAATTGAATTGATCATAATCACTTCCATGGTCTTTGCTCCACTCCTGTCAGCAGCAATCCTCCTGCCTGCCTTCCTGCACCTCTAATGTGCACCCCAGAGCCTCTGTCTTGTACCTGCAGGCACAGGTCAGAGCTGCCACCACTTAAACACAGCCATGTCTTCACAGGGCTTAAAGCTCTATGCTCACCCCTGGAAATCCACCGTATCCAGCATGTGCAGGGCACAGCAGAGGCACCAGAGGCAGACATCCTAACAGCATTAGGCATCTACAGAGTCAATGCTTGAAGCAGGACTTGCTGTCTCGGCTCCCTGGAGAAGCAGCGGAGAGAAACAGGCATTTCTAAGGGTACAATTCAGCTGACCTACTTCCACATGCGGTGCAGCATGGGAAGGACTCCCTCCTTCTCTTCCAGACTAGAGGGAGCTGAGGTGAGCAGTTCAGATGCAGAGGTCTGCATCACAGCACCCCTAAACTGAGGCAGACCACCCTGTTACAGAGCAGGAGACCCACTGAGCACACTCATGTCCATCGTGGCATGGATGGGGAGCAGCCCTGCTCTGTCCCAGCACACCCAGCAGCACAATCCCATCCCAGAAGCATCCAAATCCTCTCCGCTGGCGCTGCCATGGCAACGCCAGAGTGAGGATGCGCCAGCCTTTGATGTGCTGATCCGTTCAAAGCATGCAAAATGCCATTCCGGAGCTGGGGAGCGGCGGAGGAGCACCTGACTGCCCTGGAAGATCTCTCCAAGGAGCAAGGATTAATGTGTGCTGGCAGGCATCGCTACCATCTCCTGCCATAGCAAGTCATTACCAGCATGCTGCTGTTTCCGAGCTCCGGTTCACCCACTTAGTGGAGTTTAATATTTAACATCAGACAAGTTGCTGTTTCAAGGGGTAATTTGGGTTATTAATAAAAAATCCCCCCCCAAAACCTCCCAGTGATTCAAACATAAGATGCTGTTACTCCAGGTTATCAGTGCTAGCAGCAAGTACCGGGAGCTGAGCACCACGAGAGCACTGGCCATAGGGCAGTGAATGGGGAATGAGGAAGGCCACAGAAAAGCCAGCAGAGCCACGTCACACACAGCATCAAAAAGCAGGACTTTAAAGCAGAACGAATGGGTGAAAGATGCCCAAATATCTGCAATTTACCCAAAGTGGCCGTGGAGGGGCAAAACCCACAGAATAAACATCCCTCATGTGGCCTCTCTGCTGCCTCATAGGATGGTGCTGCTGATCCCTGCTGAAACAGTGTCAGGACACAGGGAATGCTGCTGCCTCGACATTTTGGATGGATATCGAGTGATGTTGTCCATGCCTCAGTGAGCTGCTGCTTGGCCTTAGACAACTCCTCTGGCACATCCGAGGGGCATAGCTCATCATTGGCAAGGGATGAGCTCACAAGTTCTGAGAAGGAGTTTTGCTGATACAGGACGGATGGACAGCAGATATCTTACCCTTCTGTCCTGTGATACTGCAGCTCCTCTTACTGCAGCCTCAGCTCCGCAGCCATCTGACAGTGGGGCTTGAGAGGAAGCATCTCCCCAGTGCTCACAGAAAGGGGTCAGCTCATGGACCAGCCTCTTGCTGTTTAACAGGAGCGAGTTGTTCCGCATCGGTGCGGTGGCACGTCCAAGCTATGCATGCTCCACTGAGCAATCTGTGCTGGACCAAACCTCCTGTCACTGTGAGCTGAGATGATGCTGCCAGGAAAAGAGCTGAAGAATGAAGAAGCTTAGGAAATGAGAGCCTGCAGGCATCTCCTCCAGCTGAAACAGCCCCGTGCCAAAGAGAGTGGCCACAGATGAAACTTGTGTTTCGGTATTACAGATGGGAAGCAGCATCGTAACACTCCCCACTGCAGTGGAAGCAAGTCCAACATCAAAAGCCAAGTAGGTAAGTGTTCCCTTTCTGAGAGCTCTCTAGCACAGCACCAGCCCACACTGGGCTCCCCATGCCCACTGCCAGCTTGTGGATGTTCATCCGCCACAGGATGAATGGAGGGGGAAAAGGAAGGAAGGAAAGGAAGAAAAGGAGCCCCAACATCCCAAGCCAAGAGAAACTCCATGCAGAGACCCACAAGTCAAGGACACCGGATTGTTGAAGTTAGCATCTTATTTAAGAACATACCCTTTACTCCTATAAGCAAATCCATGGAACAATATTACAGTCGAACATTATTGATTCAAATAGCAGAGTAAGAGCCTAGCAAAGGTGTGCTTCTGATTGCAGCACACAAGGAAAGCTCACACTTCAGTCATCAGCAGAGTACAGCTGAGCTTCAGACAACCAAAGGCATCTGCTCTTCAGGTTACCTGAGCAGTGACGTGTGCCATGCTAGGACACAGCTCTCGGGCCTGAAAGGCAGTGCCTGCAGCTGGGGCAAGGAAGGAAATCAAGCTGAAGAAGACACTGAGTTCAACAGCAGCATGTTTGGAGATGGAAGGATCAAATGCTTTGAAAGCCTAGAACAGCATGTCCCAAAACCCTCACCCAAGGCAAGTCTGAGCCCCTGTGTGTGTGACCACAGGCTGGTTCAGTCCACCGGAGCAGGCAGCTTAGTCCCTGTGAGGTGACAGCACAGACACGACCCTCTTCCCTTCCCCAGTGTGTGCCCTAAAGAGATGACAGGCCCTCAGAGTACATCCCATCAGTGCATTAGGATGCCAGGCATCTGCGTTGCCTCGAGGTGCATGAAAGCACCAGATGCTATGAGGGCAGCATTGGAACAAGACCTGGATGGAGCAGTCAGAGCCTTGGCTGCCCGTGGCCAGCATCAGATAACTGTGCAGTGCTCATGGGATACACGCACCAAGGGACAGCATCTTCCCTGTGCTCAGAGATGCTCTGTGCAAGCCGGGAATGACACTGTTAAAGCTGACGTGTCCTCATCTCACCCCACACCTGCCTGTCTCACCCACCAAACCAGCACATTCTCGTTGCATTTATCTTACTCTTTGCTTTGTGCTGCCATCAGCAAGTCCTGGGGAAAACAGAGTGCTCTCCCCATTCCAGGCATGGCATCCTGACAGGACTAAATGGACTCTGAATGCACGATGCGTTTCCTGCTGAGCATCTGGAAGTTTTCTGGATAAATGACAACGTACAAAGGTGGAAATATTTACAATTCCTTTGCAGAGACCATCACATCAGTTAAGAACCTAACACAGTTTATACCCTCTGCAAAGGGTTTCTGCACTGTTCCCTGCATTCCCCATTAAAGGTCCAACATATGCACATGAATGCACCCTACAAGCCCTAAAAGCGCAGTCACCACAGCACAGTGAAGAACCAGAGCCTTGTTGTCTTGCTGCAGTACTTGGTGCTTAAACAGGAGCCTTCCCAGTGACCTGGGCACACACTCACAAACACACACTGCCTTCTTTCCTCATCTCTCTCTATATATATAGAAACCTCATCTGTTTCCTAAATGCTCTCCTGCTGCTGCATTCTCTCCCTCCGCCTCCCAAGACACTCCGGTGGGTACCTGCCGCTGTGTTCCTGCCATTCTCACTGAGGCTGCAGTGTATTGAAGCCATAGATTTAACACAGTCCCTTATGTCTCAGCCCCTGTATGGCTCTGCCTGAGCTCTTCACCCAGTCAGCAAGATGGGACTCGCAAAGGGGAAGGGAGCTTGGATTTTGCTGCTGTTTGCAGTGTGGCGGCTCCAAACATGACATAGTTGGGCTGAAAAGGAAGCGTGGGTAAGGTTCTGCCCTACTGAGCAGTGCTCTGGTAGAGAGAAGGTGTCAGGAGCTTCCCTGCACCAAGAGGCTGCCCTCCACTCATCTTGGGTCTATCCAACCCAAGGCTAATGTGTTCAGCATCTGCCCTCATGGCATCCTGTGTGCTGGACGTGAGGACTGCTCAGGAGACGTAAGTAGGGCAGGGAACCCAGAAATGTCTGCAATCCTTGACCCATCCTTCCCTCACGCCCCCAGTGATGCTGCACCTTTGCGGACCAGCATGGAGAGGATACATTGCTGAAGAACCTTGACACACTTCAGACAATTAAACCAAATTAGCATAATTCAGACTAAACTTCTAATTTTAGCCCTCTGTGAAGCTGCTTTCCTTTGAGCTCAGATTGGGCTTGCTGCACCTCAGCTGCAGCACAGCACAGGCAGCTCCTACCCCAGCCCCACAGCCTGTCACAAAGGGCATTGTCCATTGCTGCTTCTCCTGAAGGTCTTGCTCTATGGGGCTCGCTCCCTGTGCACAGCAAGAGTCACCACTGCCAAGACACCAGGGTAAAGAACTTGCTCCCGAAGCAGATTCCTGAGTGCTACAAGGCTCCAAACGTGGCTCCCATCATTTCCCAGACACCGATAAGCGGTGGGCTCCGAGCACATGGAGATGCCATTAGTACCTGAATAATTGAAGAGCCTGCAGAGCAGCAGTGCAGAATGGCACCAGCCTCCCCCCAGCAGCAGCAGCAGGGGCTGCTCTGACCTGACATCCCTCCCATCCAGATGCTGTATTCTGCTCATGCTCCAGCCGCTCCCCCTCCCAGCACAGCCTTTCCCTCCTGCCTGGAAATGTCATGGAAGGACACAGGCACAGCCTCCAGAATGCCTCGCTCCCTGAGCACTGTACAAGCTGTTCTTCACTTACAACTGACGTTAGTGCTTGTGGACAACTGCTTACTGGGAAAGGGATGCACTTCCCAAGTCAAACGTGGTGTGTTATGTATTAGGTCGCATTAGAGATGAAGCTCTCGTGGCACCACATCCTGCGAAGGGCAAGGCAGGTAGATGAGTTCTTTCCAACCCTAACTATTCTATGAATCTATGACAGTGAAAGAAGAAGCAAGCAAACACCAGAGGTACTTCTACCATATAAATGTTCTGATTTTTCCAATGGGGCCATTGATAGGTCTTGGTCTGTGCCCATTGCAACAACACAAACTGCTCAGCCAGAAACTCCTGCAACCTCCCCACTGGGAAGGAACTTTGAGCAGGGTAATCTCTGCATTGCCATTTCCTTCCTGCAGACAAAGATGCCATTAACACAAGCACTGCAAAGAGCACAGATGCTCCCACTTTAACCAGTGCATGCTGCATTGCAACCTAATAGAATCATGCTAGAGAGTGATTGTGAGCAGCAGCGAGTGAAATGGGCCAGAGTTTAGTCAAAGGTAAGTTTGAGACAGCCTCTTCTTCCTGCTGATTCAGTACCAGACAGAGAGGGATGGAGTGGAAACCTTAGTGGGCTGTGAGACTAAAGCCTCAGACAGCAGAGCAGTACAGCACAGCGTGATGCTGGTTCCCATCCTGACAGCATCCCCATCGGGACAGAACTCCAGCGGCAGGTCAGGCAGCCTCGGAGGAAGCATTGTCACACACAGCCCCTGTGCTCCCCAGCCCAGCCGAAAGCAAGAGCTAAATATTTATTAAGCTCCTATGAATCAGAGGTCTGAGTCTCCTGACAGTGCAGGCAGCTGACGTAATCCTCCCCATGTCCTCATGGGGCTTGTTTCCCAACAACCTTGGAGGGTCACAGCTACCTTGGAGTCACACAAAGCAGTTCCATGGGGTGTGCTGGGCAGAGGGGGGTGTGAGTCCTCCATCTCTGAGTGCATCGCATCACCTCTGATGGAGCTCAGGCTTCACCCCACTTTGATAGCAGCTATGTAGGGAAAACACCTTCCCAGCTTTACACAATGGACATTTGCAGCAGGGAAGCTGCTGCTTTGGACCCAGCACACACACAGCCCACAGGAAGGTTCAATCAAAAAAGCCCTTCAATCCAAAAACCCTATGGAAAGCCTACACAATAGGCAGCTAGCTAACAATCGAGCCTATTCCTGGTCACACAGTGCGATTCTTTGCCTATGCTGGCCCTCCAGTTAAAAGCTAGGGTCTTCCTTGAGTCCTAAAGTCTTTGGCTTTCCTGATATCCTGCTCCCCTTCTCCCTGTCTGCAGCATCACATTCCGGGTACCAATTCCTTTGCAGAGCTCTGGAGTCCAGACACCCAAGGCAAAGAGGTGCTGGAGCATCCGGTATCCTCATGAAGGTGCCTTCCTAGATGACGTCCTGCACCACGAGCCAGCCGGCTCCTCAGGGAAGGTGTCTGCACATTCACTGCTCTTGCAATGCAAGGAGATGCAGGAGGAATTCAGGCTGATGGGACCAACAAAACTTGCACTGGGAGACAACAGAAGTTACAGGCAGAGGAAGGGACAAAGCAGCTCAGACTCTGCAGTGGCATGGTCCTGTATTGTGCTGATGAGCTCCAGCCTGCAGGTTAGATACCCAGCAGCTGGTGAAGTCCTGGGTGGATGAAGGCCATATCACATCCTCAGGACATACAGCCACTGAATGCAGAAATACAGGTACCCCAATGCAGTCATGGTACCAGGTCTGACATCCAGGGAAGGAGAACACAACGGTGCTCAGGAGCCTGGTTATCCTGGGGATGCTGCTGAAACCCTTCCCTCTCCTCCTGTCCATTGCTCTCTTCTCTGCAGCCCCACTACATCCAGTGCAAGCTGACAGCTCCTGCTCTGGGGCAGCCCTTGGAAAGGATGGCAACAAGCAGAGGGAATAAGGGAACAGCCCCAGTGGCTCCTTGGCCACACTCCAGCAGCAATTTCTCACCCCAGTTTCTCTTGTGCTGATTGCATAATTCCAACAGAGGTGCCTGGATTTTCCACCTCAGAGATCCCAAGCTTGGACTTCAGTCCCACCCTGACACAGCAAACAGCAGGCGAGCGAGCTCTTCTGCTTGTCACACAACAAGCACAAGTGTGGTCACCCTATGTGACTGTTCCATTGTCCTTCCATGGAATCCTCTGCCTGGCTGAGCTTGTGGCTGCTGTTCCAAATGCGACTTGACTGGTTCCAGCTCCCACATTCCCTTTGCTTCCTAACACACAGATGTTCCTTCATGTGGAAAGCATCCTTCACATCACCTTGGTATCCTCAGAGCTGCCCATCCGGGATCCAGCCCCTCTCCCAAACCATACATTGCAGCTTCGGGTCTCTTCTGACAGCCCATGTCAGCTGCCTATCATCACCCATGCTTGGGTCACACTGAATCCTTTGTGCTCCCTTTCCCACCATGTCATTCCAGCTGGTGGAAGAGCTTTCTCTTCCACAGCTCCTGTCACCTTCCCACCTATTCCCCTTCCCACCTATCCCAAACCCTTTTGCACACATTCCTTGTCTCCTTTTCCCTCTCCTGCTGGGATGCAGTTCAGTGCAGAACAACGGGCACTACAAGATTCCATGCTGCAGCGTGCAGAAGCAGCGCTGCACCAAGCATGGTGCCAGCCTGTACTGTGGAGGGTCCCAACCTCACACTGATCTGGGTGCTGTTTACAGGGAATGGGAAATTAGGGGGTGGAAAAAAGGCAAGGAGCCTTATTGAGAGAGTTTCTTATCAGGAATCCTTTTCTTTCACCATTCCAGACTGCACTGGGTGAGATGCTCACGAATCCATAGAAAAAGACTTGTCTTGGACACTTGCAAAAGAAACTAGAGAGAAGTGGGAAGAGAAAAGCAGTTTGTTCCTCATTAACCCCCACAAAAGAAGTGGTAAATTCAGGCAGCTTTGTCTTCTACTCTGCTCTATTCTGTCCTATCAGATGCCCAGGCAAAACCTACATCCTCTCACTACACTGAGAGCACCACATCTTTCACACTATTAATGTATCATTTAAACATTGATAGCATTATCATAGGAATTTCCTTCTGAGCTTTTGATTAGGCTGTTATTTAATCCAGCAGCCACAGTTATGCTGCACAGACTGCACTCCTATGAGCACTCGAGGAGCTCTTTGGACATTATTGGCATTGCTGCTGTTACTGAAGTGCTGTTTCTCCTATTTACCACATAGCAGGCTCGTCATAGATGGTTTAGAGGTTCCAGCTTCCTGCTCCATGAATTCCACATGCCAACAGAGGGGGATCTGCCTCTTTGTACTCCTCAGATGAAGCTCTCTGCCCCTCTTCAGGCTTCACTGGCTATTTGGCTGACTTTGGTACCACAGGAAGTGTATTTCAATGGGAAGAAAGATTGCCATGAATGTCTGAACCTGGTTTTTGTCATTAGCCTCAGTCCAAGCTGGTCAGGTTGCACCACAGGCACCACAACCTGTCCTGAGGCACTTTGGTACAGCTGCACACTGCTTGTAGATGCCAGCAAATGGAAGCCAAGCACCAAGGGCCCCATTTGGGGTTTAGACCTTTAGGGCCCTTTGTAACAACTGCTGATGCTTCCAGAATTCCTGGAAAAGGCTTTGGTCCATTTCCTACCTTTAGTAAATAACCACAATGACAATCCACGTGCAGCTCAGGAAGGGCTCAGTGACAGTGTGTTCACATCCCAAGTTACAGACCTGCCTCACAAACTGCATCCAAACATCACACTCACAGTGTTTTGTGCTCACCCTGCAGAAGGCAGGACCTTTAAGTGCTCTGGGTGCCTTCCAAGTGAGGGTTCTCTGCCTCCTGACCACAGCACACGGGCTCTTGACCATCACTGCCTCCCAGGACTGCAGATAAGGGGCCAGAGAGCTGCAGCCAAAGCAGCCATTGCTACTACCTGTCCCCTCTTGCCTGGCAGTGCAGCACAGCAGAGGCCCCACACGCAGCCCAGCAGCTGTACTGGACTGGTTCTGGTCCCTGTGAACTGGCCACTGGAGTGAAATGCAGTGATTTGAAGCTGGGGTACTGCGGCAGGAATAGCAAGAAGCCAACCTGGATGATGCTTGGCAAATTCCCTCCTGGCACTGAACTTGTATTGTTCTGCTGACACCTTCCTTTGCTCTGGGGCTGCTTCCCTAACCTTTGGCTATAGAGCACCCTGAGAATCTACCAGCACCTTATGCAGGACCTCATAAATCCTCCTCATTCAGCATAGCACTTAATGTGGGAACAGACTGGGCTATTGAAAGCTTGCTCCCTGCTGTCATCCTTAGGCTGAGGCAACCTCCAGCCATGCTGCAGAGCCCATGGAGCAGGAACACTTTAGGACATGTCTGGCTGTTTAATGGGCAGCTCAGCCCAAAACACAAGTGCGGCTGCACTTGTCCCAGGGTGAATGACAAGATCCCATCCCTTCAATCCTTGTGCAGCCCCTCTTGAATGAAACACCAGCTCTGACCATCTGAGTTACCAAGGTTAGGGGCAGGGAATACTGGAGGTGATAAAGCTGGGCTGTCCCTGTGCTGAGGGACAAATGAGAGGCACACAGCATGGAAATGGACAGTACAAGGTCAGTCATTGTTACATGCACTTGATCCAGAAGCCAAGAAAGTGTCGTGGAAACTAAGAAGCAATAAATACAATTATGGTCCAAGGAGAAGGCTTTTGGGCAGCACAGCATTAACTAACAGCACTCACTGCCTCCAGGTATCACAGGACACAAGGTCCTTGCAGGATTCAACCATGGGAGCACACAGAGCCGCACAGAATGGCTGGGAACACTGAAGGGTGCAAAGCTCTCATGCCCCAAGACATAACCTCAACTTGCATGCACTGAGAAGAAACTTGCTCTGGGGCAAGCATCTCCTTCCTCTGGACACCTCCACTGTGTGCTGTGATGCCAGCCCTTCCTTGGCTGTAACCCACACATGTAACCCATAGGTTACATCCTTGCTAGCACCTTGCATTGCAGCGGTGCATGGTGGGCTCAGTCATAAACCAAGACATGCTGCAGTGTCCAAACACAGAGCAAATCAACAGCCTCTGCCCCAAAGAACCTGTATTTGTATGTGGAGCAAGAGACAACAACAGGCAGGGGTGGAGGAGCCCAAGGATCCAGTGACAAGTCTGTGGTCTCAAGCTATTCCAGGGACCAGGAGCCTTTTGCATCACCATGCCATGGCTCCCATGCAGGCTCACAGGGCACTAACAGGGGTTAAACCCCCCAACCCCTGCAGCAAAGCAGAATGAGAAACTACAGCACATTGGGACTGCCTCCAGACTGGCCCCAAGGAGACTTCAACAGTAAAGCACTACCACCGGTGATGCTCAGGCTTTGAGGACAGGGAGAGATGGCTGGATCCAAACTGTCCAGGTTTTATGGTTCTTCACCCCAGACCCCCTCGACTGCCCTTTGGCAACACAAGAGATGGTCAACCTCGAGTAAGAGTGGCCCTACAGGGAAAAGCCTTGCAGTTCCCATTGGAGAAGGCAGCACTCAGTGTGAGTGTGGCACCTGAGAGACCCCACACTCAACTTCCTATCTGTCTGCAGGCTCCACATCCCTCCTGAGTGTGTCCATGGATGACCCCTGCAGACACAGACCCCTCCTTGGTTGCCCTGGCATGAAGAGAAGCAAACATCCTCACACCCAGCTTTGGTCCCAAGAGGAGCAGGAGGTAACCAGGGGCTCTGGTTCCCCACTTGCAAAGGGAGAGCTGAAGATCAGCTCCTCAGTGCACCAGAGCCTCCTGATTCCTGCAAGGAGACCTTGCTCCATGCTCCCCATCCCAGAGAGGATCCTAGTTCATCACTGTAAAGGATACCAGACACCTCTGGGTGTACTGAGTGGTGCTTCTCCAGCTCCCTTGCTTGCACCACAGCTTGGGTCTCCCATAAGGAGCTGGTGGGAAGGTGCCCTCTCCGGTACCTTCCGCATGAGGAAGTCCAGACATTGTGCAGGTATCTCTGGATCTCCCAAACCATCAACAGGACACACGGACACTGCTTTGGGGTGCGAGGGGAGAAGGAGGAGGAGGGTTCTTCCAAAGAACCACAGAGAAAACCTTCACCAGAAACAAGGCTGAATGGGATCCAGGAATTCCAGAGGCCAGGACCAGCCCAGGCAGCCTGACCCAGCACTTGCCCAGCACTGTGGCAGGAAGCTGAGGGCTGCTTGGTGCTGCCTGACCCCAGCATCTCAGCAAGATGCTTCCCAGGACACAGCTCTTGAGATGCTCCAAGCAGCAGAGCTCTGCTCGAGGCTCCTGCTCACAGGGGGACATGGGAGTCTCCAAGTCTTTTGCTATAGGCAGAGAAGCCCAACTAAGTCATCCCTGTAACAGTGCCTCCTCTCATGGATATCCTTGATTACCCTTGGTGTCACCTCCCTCCTCACTGCTTCCCTGTGCTGGTGCATAGCACAGACACCCTTGGGCCCTGCTGTCAGGAGAGCATTCAGGTCAAGAGGTCTTTAAGGGGCAGCAAGGCTCTCTCGGCACCAAACCTGCTCCTGGTGGCAAGGAACCAGTGGCACTGACTTGCCAGAGAGGAACAGACCCCAGGCTCCAGCATGGTGCTGTCAGCAGAGGGGAAAGACCCTCTCCTTGCTCCTGACGGAGCGTGGCTGTGCCGGGAGGGATGATGTGTGTCCCACTCAGGATGCAGCCTGCTCTGAGCAGAGCCCAGCTCACACACATACCTCTGCTCCTGCTGTGCCTGCATCCAGGCTCTGGCAGGGATCAAGCAGGGCATGGAGCAGGCATTAAAGGGGTAGGGGGCCCTTGCCCCCTTGCTCTGCAGACACGGAGCAACTCTGGGAAGCTGCATGGAGCTGGAAGCAGCAGCTTTACCTTAGAGATCAATGTTGTTATTGAGCAGAATGAGGCTCTTCAGCTGCCTTGACAATCCCCTCACTCCCTTCCTTTTCCCACTACCCCCCATCAAGCTGTCAGGGCACATTCCTGGCCCCAAAAGTTGTCCTCTGCTGAGCAAACTGCTCCTCGAGCTGACTGCACATAGGTTTGTACAGGGACCGAGCTGCCCCTCTGCCACCTCCACCCCACTCCCCCATCCCCATAGACACCAACAGCGCTCGTGGGCATGGGCAGATGGATATAGGGCTGCTCGCCCCAGTGCCACTGACCTTTTTCTTGCGGTCCCGAGAGCGGTTCCTGCGCTTGCGGATGGACTCTTCCTTCTCCTTCTGCTCCTGCAGAGCCTGAGCCTCAATGTCTTTGATTTTCTTCAGCTGCTTCGCTGCTTGAGCCATGGCCGGTCAGGCTGCAGGTCCCTCCAGAGTCACACCTGCACCTCCACACGCAGAACCCTCCGGTTCCTGGCCAAAACCAGTCCCTTCCCTTAGCGCAAACGCTGCCGACCCAGATGAGTGTGAGCCCAGTGAATGAGAGGCAAAGAGAAAGCAGGCAGCAAAGCCCCAAAGGGCAGCCGATGTCTCCAGCTAGTTGCTAGATGGAGTCTGGGACACCTTTATAAAGCATTAGTAATCCTAAATCCAGCTGTTCCAGAGGTTCTGTGCTCCATTGCAGCAGCCCCTGGCTGCACTGGCACATCCTGCAGCATCCCCCCTGTGGGACAGGACACCGGGCTGGTGCTGTGCTCTTCTCTCCCTCACTGTCTCTTCCTGCAGGACGAGAGGAGATGCAGGCAGGCAGCCACAGGGAGGAAAACAACTCTCGGCAATTAATGCATGTTGACAATAGAGGAGCAATGAGAAAGGAGGCTGGTGCCTTTCATCCCCACTTCTGGGTTCTCTGTAGCAATGCATAAAGAACAGTAACCTGCATGTTGTCCGTCAGTGGCTTCACCACTGCAGTCAGTGCTGCTGAGGCAGGCACATATTCCAGTCTCTCCAATTCCCTTCCTCTCAGTCACTCTCTGTGCAGCAGCCGCATCAGTCGCTCACTCCCCGGGTTATGATTCCTTTCAAGGGGAGCAGTCGGGAATCACTGCATCGGCTCGGAGGCAGGCAGCATCTCTGCTCAGAACACAGCCGGTATTGCAAAGGATGTGCCAAGTACTGGAGCAAAGTGCAGCTTAACAGCATCCTTTCCTCCTCGCATCTCTCCACTGAGTGAGCAGCAAGGGGAGGGGAGGGATCTTGGCTGTGAATGGGAGACAGAAACCAAGGGCTCAGGCTGCTCTTTGACTACGCAGCACCAGCAAGGTAAACCAGAGCCACCAGCTCCTGCCCATCCAGGCATCAGCAGAGCTCGAGTCCTTTCAGCCAAGGCTTCTCGGGAGTCACTACCCCTTTGCCACACACACATCTGTGTATTCCCCCTGAAGCTGCCTTCCAAAAGCACAAACAATCCCATGTTGGCAGCCAGGGTCAGGCCTGGAGGTGCAGCTTTGGTTCCTGTATATGGCATTAGTATGGGAGGATCAGGGTAAAACCCGGGTGGGCTCTTTGCTGGTGACCACAATATGACAGTGTGACCTGCAGCAAAGAGGCTTCACTCTTCAGGCACTTCTGAGCAGCACAGATTGATCAGCTCAGTTCTGGTCCCCCAGAAAACTGTGTGTAAACCCATGGGCACAGCACTGGATTACCTGTCCAGGTAGAAGCACTGCACTCCCCTGGCACAGTTCCCCCCAGTTCTACTCAGAAAAGGTCCCTTTGGTGTCAAGAGATGATGAAGCAGGGAATAATGACCACTTCTACTTGTCAGTCTTACAGCATACTTACAGGTTATTTAGCCTGGCAAGGAGATGAGATGCAGGCTGAGCTGCACAGACTCTTGTAGGTCACTTTCCTGTCCAAATCAGTTTTCCTGCATTTCTTTCCCTTTAAAATTCCCCCAGTTCTGTTGCCTCAGCCACAGACCAAGGAGGGTGCTAAACCCAGGGAAAACACTGGTGTATCACATAGCTGTTAAAGAATATGATGACTGAGAATATAGAGAGAAGGTCCTAATAAGATATGAAGAATAGGAAATCATCACATTTTACCAGGCTTTTCAAGGACAGCTTTAGCTCTGTGTACTGCACCCACATGGATAAATAATACACTCAAGTCTAGATACAGCTGCACATCTTTATATAGCAACATCCTATGAACGCCCATGCAGAAAGAGATCACAAAATGCGATTGAAGCTGTCAGTGAATGGCAGGAGGTGCCAGGACCTAATGGCACCTCTCACATAAGCAGGACAAGGGACACAAGACTGACCTGTGCTCAACAATAGGCACACAGGAGGCAGAGCAGTTGCTGGCTGTGACACTCCTCACTTCTGTGTGTTTGGCTTCACATCCTGACCCAGCTCTGCACTAATTTGGAATGCTGAAGAATTCCCTATTTTCCAAAACAGGGAGCTCAGGGGTGAAATCAACTCACATCCGACAGCATCAGCTCCCACCACATGGACTGATTGGTGTTTGGGCACAACCTTCCAGTGCTGGGGGGTTCAGGAGCACTGAGCATAGCAGCAAGGCTCTAGGGAGGCATCCGTGCATCCCTGCATCCCTAACTCGGGTCCTGCCGTTCAGGTTCCAAGGCTTAAGCTGGGTCAGACTGCAGCCTGCTCCATGGCAGGGCCTGCACTGCTGCACCCAGGGCAGAGCTGCTGCAGCCACAGGCATCCTTTTGTAACCCTGATGTCAGCAAAGCATCTGCTACAGACACAGCCAAATGGCATCAGGCAATGGCAGCACACTCAGACTCTGTTTGCCTGTAGGGCACTGCCTCCTCCTACAAAGAGATCCCACCTCTTAACTGCTTGTAAGCCAGAACAGAGCAAGCACAAAACGAGCAGTGATCACTGTGGGAGAACCGGGATATGGGGAAGAAGATGCGGGAGGGACTGGAGTCAGCCACACGTTTGGTGCTCCAGGGGAAGGAACTGAAACCCTTACACAGGAGGGGGGAGATGCAGCCACAGAGGAGCAATGAGAATGTTCTCATGAGCTCCTCAATTCTGAATTCAGGATTTCGGCCTGACATATCACAGCCCACAGGCTGAGCCCCTCCAGGCAGTAAGCAGAGCCAAGCCAATCCACTGTGGATCCCCTTACATCCTACCTACTCTTACATCCTACCTAGTGTTCCCCTTACATCTTCCCTACTGTTTTGCTGCAGGAGTCCTTATGGATGCCCTGATTCTCCAAAGCTGGTGGATAAGTCTACCACACAGATCCCAGGCAGACAGGGAAGGACACAGATGCTCTCACCCCCTGTCCCTCCACTCAGGCTCAGAAACACTGCTCACCTTGTGTTCCCCTTACATCTTCCCTACTGTTTTGCTGCAGGAGTCCTTATGGATGCCCTGATTCTCCAAAGCTGGTGGATAAGTCTACCACACAGATCCCAGGCAGACAGGGAAGGACACAGATGCTCTCACCCCCTGTCCCTCCACTCAGGCTCAGAAACACTGCTCACCTTGTGTTCCAGCTTTATTCTCTGCTTCAGGCAAAAGTCAGCTCAAGGCCCCATAAGCACAATCTTCAGACCAGTCTTTACCAGTGAGGACCATCATGAAGGTTTGTGGAGCAGCACAGGGCTGGTAGAAAGGGACCTAGAGATGTGCTGTGCATGAAGAGAAGCTCATCTTCTGCATCATACCTGCTAGCTCAGAAGGACTCAGGACAGCACGAGTGGGAAATGGACTCGGGAGTAATTTCACTGAACTCACCACGTTTCTCTTTGTCCAGCTGTGATTTTTCTCTTGTTTGGAGAAGTTGTTTGGGAAGTATCTGGTTCAGGAGATGTGTCCTGTCTTGTTGCTGCTTGTTCCTGTTGGATAAAGCAGGGAAACAGAGGATGACAGAACTGCACTAAGCAGACCCCCTCCTTCAGCTGAAGGGTACCGTGTGTATGCAATAGCCACATGTTAGGGAAAAAGAAACTTGTCAAGAACCTTATCTAATGACTTAGCACAAAGCACCACGTTTATCACTTTTACCTTGAAAATACATTGTTTGTTCTATGATAACTCTTTCATACCTCAGTCTCAGACTGGGATTCTACCATATGCTCCATCCCTTCCAGTGTCAAGGCCAGACGGGACATTGAGTGACATGGTCTGGTGTAAGCCATCCCTGTCCATGGCAGGGGGTTGGAACCGGATGAGCTTAAGGTCTTTTCCAACCCAAACCATTCTACATGACACAAATGACAGACATAGCAATGGAGACCTTGGGTTCACAGGGCAAAGGATCAGCAAGGGAGAGCAAACAGATCCTGACAGGGAACCCTTAGGAAAACAACCCCACAGAACGAACAGTCATCATGTGCTGTCCTCAGAACAGAGCCTCCATCAGGAAGGAAGCACAGAGACAAGTTCCTGACTGTCTGCAAGGCACTGCAGCTGCTTCCAGAGGTTAAACACATCCCTGGAGCTCGGCCCTGCTCTGGGTGCTTGGGAAGTTGCTGGGATTCGATGCTCGGGGCCGGAGGATTTCACATTCCAGGCTCAGTTTCAGGCAGCTATATATAGGTGAATTATTCCAGCTGACAAGCTGCAAAGATAAAAGATGCTGCAGGCCCCACCTTGGCTGCTGTAAACTTGGTCTGCCTCTGTCTATCTGCATTCCTGTGCTACTGCAGAGGGAAGATCTCAGCAAGCAGCTCACTCCCCGGCTTGGGAATTAATGAAGATGGTTCTGCTCTTTTTAGCACTTTGTTACTCATCTCCCCGATGAGCTCCCAGAACTGTCAACCCCCCTGAAGATCACCCTCCTCTCAGCGAGCATCTTTACATCACCCTCAGCTTCCAGACAGTGGGTTATTGCTGTGGGCTGCATTCAGACTCTTGCCTGGGTGTTAAGGGTTGGTAACAAACGTTTTGGTCCATATTAGCAATTGATTTAGAGCAAACCTGGCAGTGCTGGGTGGTACCTGCCCATGGCAATGCAGAGCCTGCAGCAGCGGCTGCTCACACCTTGCTCTGAGGCACTGATGGTTCTTGTGCTTCAGGACAGTTTGATTTCAACCCTACTCTGGACTGGGAAGTGTCTCTCTCCCCCTTCCCCTCCCCTATTTGGTCATTCCCTAAAGCAGGATTTGACAGCTTGCACAAGAAGATGCTAAAAAAGAGGTCACCTCGTTCACAGCTCCGGAATGTGGTTATCATCAAGTTAACCCACACAAACAGGGGCTCTTCTTGTTTTTAAACAAGCAGAGGCCATTAACAGTGCAGCCTATGTGATTAAATAATGTTCTGAATGAACATTTCTTAAGTAGCAGTTCCTGTTTATAAACATTAACTCCAGAATCACATTCCCATGATCTTCTTGAGAGGTTTCCATAACCACTCACCTTGTTCCTTGGCTGACAAAGCTAGAAAGTTGTTATAAATGCTTAGAAGTCATGTTCCTATCAAGGCAGTTTGTTTTGCTTCTTAAAAGAGTTCCAACTTGCTGCCTAAAGAACTGAGAAAGGCACAAGAAGCTTAATTCTTATTGGCACTGACCCTGCTCACCCCGAGCTTGTAATTGAGCACCATGAAGATGTCAAACATACCAGCATGTGTAACCATAACCTGGTGCCAGGGCATCAGATAAAGACTTCGGATTGCCCCTACTTGCTACTGTAGGATACAAGGATTTTAGTAGAACATAACTCTGCTGGTATTTCATTGATTTGCCTTGACCATTTCTAATTCTGGAGTTAATTAAAAGCAGAACTATACTCCAATATAATCACCCAGCACATTAATTGTGGGAGTCAGAGCCAGTTTGAACTGAAGGACACACACCTCAATTGGTATTTTACTTTCAAACCCCATAGTGTATCCCAAACATGAGAGCTGTTTCTGAGAACTGGTAATACATCAAAGCTGACTCCAACAGCATCACTGATAGGTAACAATTCAACCCAAGTACGTGTTAATGTTCAAATGAAATCTGCTAAATTCAGGGTACACAGAAAATAGCAACCAAAACCCGAGACCTCAAACCACAGGTATGGGGAAAGCAGCACACATTGGGGTGGCATCCACCTTGGAACTGTGCTACTGGACAGTTCTAAACAGCTCTAAAAGCATCAAGGTTGGCTGTGACTGAACACAGCTTTCTGGCCCAGAAAGTCTTAACTCCAGCCCTGACTATGGGAAAACAATACACACAGGATGCAGATCTGCAGAGATCCTGATGACTCTTACCTGTAGCATTGCTGATGCACCCACATCATGCTGCAATTCACAAGTGATTAAAGCAGTGACAACCTTACTCACAGGTCAGCCCGTTTCTCTCTCCTGCAGGCTTGAATAACATGGGAACTGTTGTGAGAGTAGATGAACCAAACAGCCAGGAGCACCCCTGTACAATTAACTGTTACCTGTATCTTGACAAGCTTGATATGAAAATTCAGGTGCCTGAATGAAACAAGGAAGATTGTACCAGGTTGAAGGAAGATGCAGCATCATCCTCACAATCATCATCATCATCATCAACTTACATTTCATCTTGGTGAGGAACTGGAGATAGGAAAAGCAATTCGAAACTTAATTTTACTCATTCTCAAGCTCCTTTTCACTTATCCCCTGTGACAGACAAACACACTTGAAGACATACTTGTGACAGCCACCAGGCAGCCTGCCCTTGAACCTCCAGAGGAGGCTGAGCCAATGCTACAGCATCTATCACATGGAATGCGGGCAGTGATTGCGGAACGTTGCTTCCATCTAGTGATGTGTGAGCCATCAGCTTGCAGGAGCACAGTGGGACAAAACCAGAGCTGCCGATGGATCCAGTTCTGCCTTGAAGCTGCAGGGTGCATTCTGCTGGGTAAAATCTCCACTTCTCCTACCCCAAGTGGTAATGACACAGATGAGAGCAAGTGAAGGGGGGACTTCAAACACACAATGGCTTCTCAAGCCATTGTGCAAACAAGCAGGCAAAAAGCAGCTTAACGTGTTTTGCTTCAGCTTTGGGTAGCGACGAGTTTAAACATGATGATTTCTGGAGATGCCTTCAAGTGTTTTTTCTTCATCTTTTTCACATAGAAGCTATAGATAAAGATTAACACGGATGGAGATCTCACGATCCACCTCGCACCCAGATCAAAAGGGAATGATCCCATTCCCAGGCCCGAGGAGCAGTTCACTGCTCCAATGGCAATAAAAGACAAAAAACCCACATGCACAACTGACATCCAAAATGGCTCAACATAATTTATTTTTTATGTTAAAATGTACAGAGTTCTTTTGAAAGTACTTGCTAGAAAGGGGAAAAAAAAGTGATATTACATACAAGGAGAGGAAGGGAGACCATCCAGCCAGGAGCGTATGACATGGAGAATTACAAAGGCATCTAGGCACCCCTTCCCCTTAGCTTACAAGTCACCATGAACAAAGTACAAAGAGGTTACAAAACAGGAAAAGCAAATATAAACAGACAGGAATAGACTCAGCTTCATTTGTACATGCGGCTTTTAGAGGCATCTGGAGCTCCTATTCACACACTCTAGAGATCTCTTTAAAGAGAATTTTTTTATCTTTCTTAAAATAGTTTTTAATATTCTACAACAAAGATAAAAAACTTTAAAGATGGAATGAAATGAAAAAGCTCTTATTTCTTTTAAAAGGCATCGAAGTCACTAACAGTGAGATTTTTAATTTCTTTTAGAAGATTACCCAAGTTATCTTGCTAAAAATACATATTTTTTTTTATCTTAAACAGAAGTGAAAAAAATGGTAGGTACCAAGATTACTGCGCTGGATAATTCCTTTTTTTTTCCTTTTTTTATATATATAGAAAAGAACATTATTTTTTTAGCTTTTTTCTTTTCCTCTCTACAATAGTTCTACAGTCACAAAGGCTTGTGGAAAAGGGAGCTGCCCGATTGGTAAAAAAAACATACAAAAACCAAACCAAACTCAATCCACTGCCCTCATTCCCACAGCTTCTCCTCCTCCTGTCTCAGACCCCCCCCACCCACCCCAAATCAGGAAGCAGTGACCCAGCTGAAGATCTAGGAAGGAGAGGGCAGCACAGTGCGCTTTCTACATGGGTTATTTGGGACTGGAATAGTATATACAGAGAAATGGGGTCCTACACAGCCTTGTACATGCTCAAAACTAAACAGAAGTAAAAAGTGGAAGTCCTTTGAATTCTGCCTTTTCTGGTTAAGCAGCTACTGGAGGAAAGTCTGGTTTAGTGCATCTGAAGAAAACCCCAACTTTCTTTTTATACTCTTTTGGTTTAAAAACAAAAGAAATTAGTCTTATTAAGGTGTCTGTATTTCTACTTCATATACAATAAAAAAAGAACTTTACATTAAGGGGTGTCCCTTTTTGTATTGGGTGACATGCCAGCAGTGTAGCCAAAGAGAAAGTCAATTGGATTACGCAGTAATAAACAGCAAAATCCTGCTGCCTGCATCCTGCTATGGTGTTTGGACTGTTTCACTCCAGTAAAACAGGCCCATTTCCCTTCTTTTCTCACACTAGATCCAAAGTGTGGCTACTCCTATAAAATGGGTCTCCAACATAGTGGCAGAATCGGGGAAGAACATCCCTGACTCCCCCAGAGCGCGGCACATTCAGCAACTTCCTACCCCATGCCAGGAATGGAAAAGGGACAAGGACACCACAGGGCTCTTTGTCAAGTCACAACATACACGTTATCTTCCAAGATGACTCAAGTAAAGAGACTAAGAGGCAGACCACTGGAAACAGCTCCTTCTGGGCTCAGCCTGACTAAAAGGCTCAAACCAAGACCCTCAGCACTTCCTAGGACACACTAGAGGAGTTTGGGACCTCAGCCTTGTGGCTGACTTGCAGTTCACCAGGAGAACCTGCAGCCGTTTGCTTGTCCTAAAACCCATGTCCCACCCTATCCCCCTTTCCTTGTGACTTGCACAAGGGATGCAACATTCTCCCTCGAGATGCTTCCAGTAGTTCAGTGACAGAACATGTGTGCATGCACGCACAGGTGTGCAACATGCATGTCTGGGTGGCGAATGGGATCAGTTTTAAGTCACATTACACTTTTCAGCGTGAAACATACAATTTCAGTTAATTCACCTACAAAAACACCAAATGTGAAGAGTTTATTGTTTACACGTAACTCCAAATTCCACTGCGGGTGAGGGAGGCAGGGGAAATCCCAGATGAAAGATTTCCCCTGACCTGCAGAAATCAAGAGCTTCTTTTACCCTCTGTGTCCCCTTCCACGTCTCCCAATAAGTGCCTCCTGCTAGGAAATGCCAGGTGGGTTTTTAGAGGGAAGGGTTGTTATTCTTTGAGATGTCAAACGTTACATGACTGCAGCACTAGAAACTGCAATACAGAGGGGCACAGGGGAGGGGAAAGGACGTACATTGAGATAAAACAAATTTAGGAAGATGATGTCACTGTTACACGTATTCTGTCCACATTGTCAGCAAAGTAAGGCTCTTTTTAAATTATGAAAGATTTTGTGCATGTTTTCCCCTCTAAAAAACATCTGTAAATGATTTTTTTTAGCTGTAAAATGCTTCAGGATTGTGAAGAAAACAAAAACGCAAAACAAAAAACAAAACAAAACGAAAAGAACCTCCAAAAAATAAAGACCAGGCTTCCTAAAAAATAAAATAAACCAAAGAAAATCCCTCTAAATCTACAGCAATATTTTAACTGGAAAAAGGTCCATTTTCTCTGGTTCGTCAGTATAAAAGGTTCCTTTATTTATATATATTTCAGTTTTTAGGATGCAAGTTCATCTTGCTCATCTTCTCATGTATGGTCCATTGAGAGACTGCTTGGGCACCCCAGCAGCGTTCATGTAGCTGTGATGGGAGGGGCCAGTGTACATCATGTTTCCATGAGGATTGGGCTGCATAGGCTGCTGGGTGTAGGCCTGGCTCCCCATCATTCCCATCTGCATCTGCATAGGATACTGTGCTGTCTGGTTCATGTAGGCAGGGTTACTATGGTAACTGCTGTTCATCATGGGCTGTGTCATTCTGTAGCTGTTCATGGCATTCAGAGTGTTCATATTCATGGAGTTAACATTGTACGGGGTGGTTGGCATTAGGTTGACCCCCATGTTCATGCCCCGCTGGACAGCCAATGCCCGGGGCCCGGCCTGCATGGCAACCGCAGGGGGACTGCGCCCGTAGAGCTGCTGCTGGTGTGCGGTCGCAGAGGGCAGTGGGGCTGACTTGGAGCGGATGGAGATGTGCCCCTTGACTGGCATCTGCCCCTGCAGCCTCTGGGTGTGTGGAATCCCTATGTTGGTGGCAGACATATTACACTGGAGCAGAGGTGACGTGAGGTTCATGGTGGTGGATGCCAGGTTCGGTGGAGGTGTCATGGTGGCTTGTGCTTGTGGCGTGCCTGCTAAGGGATGAGAGGGAGCTAGCTGAGCCAACCCTGTGTTGGAGAGAGAAACGCTGGTTGCATAGGAAGTCACAGCAGGAGAATGGCTGTAAGGCATGGCATGAGGGTCCATAATGGTGTTTGTCAGCTGCTGCAACTTGGCTAAACTGAACGTGGCTGACGGTTGTGAATAGCTCCCAGCACCAAAATCCCCTGGGATCCTCTCATAGATACTTATGTTACCAGTGCTTCCTGATTCGGGTATTTCCATGATCATAGGTGCTGGGGTGAAGCTGTTGTTCATGCTACACTGCGACAGCGGAGGTTGCTGCTGGGGTGGAGGTGGTGGCTGTGGCTGCTGTGACTGAGGCTGTTGCTGTTGTGGCTGCGTTGTTGGTTGCTGGTTACTCGGAGGCCTTTCTACTACACAGCTCTGAGGTGACTTGATATTGCAGTTTGCTGCAGGCTGGACAGTGTTTTGCTGCATCATGCTGCAACTGCTGCCAATGTTTGCCATTTGCTGAGTGACAACACAACTGTTCTGAGTGAGGCTGCTAGAAGAGGACAGTCCTCCATAGGAACAGCTGCTCTGGGAAGAGTTATTTCCACAGATGCTGCCTCCCATAGTGGAGTCGTAGCTGCTGGGGTTCTCATAATTCTCTGTAGTGCTCTCAATGCTGCCAAGGTCACTGAAGCCACTATCCACCACCTGCTGGGAGTGGTCCGATACTGAAGGCACATCCATCATGGGGCTGGTCTCCATGTTCTGCATAGAGGGTGCGGACAGGGATCCTTGTTCAGGACTTATCTGGGTGTAACTGCTCTCCAGAGCAGGCACATTTGGGCTGTTGACAGAACGTACAGACTGGCTGGGGTGGGACTGAACAGAGGATATTGGACTGTTGTGTTCTGAGGCCTGGCAATCTTCAACCATGGATATCTGAGGATCCTCCTCAGTCTGGGTGTAACTCTGCAAAGTCTGACAAGCTGCGAGAGTTTCTTCACAGTCCTGGTAAGCTACATCATGCTCATTGCTCTCCTCCTGTGTCAAGGACTGGACTGCTTGAACAGTTTCAAGATCTAGTTCACTATGAGGAATCTCTTCTTCTTCCTTTAACTCAATTAACCCTTCTTTATTACTCTGCTCTTCTTCGTGGTCATCTTCAGACCCAGGGACGTGCTCTGAGCCTACTGATGTCTCATTGGAAGCCTGCTCTTCCTCAGAATCTGCCTCCGTTTCATCTTTTTCTTTTGTATCTTCTCTACTGCTTGGTATGCTTGTTTCTAAAAAACACTCTTGCACCTGAGGCTCCTCCTTCACCCCTTCTCTAACAGGCTGCTCCTCCAGCTCTTTTTTCTTTACAGACTCCAGATGACCGTCATCTTCATCATCAGCATCATGATCTTCATTTTGATTTGTTACTACTGCAACTTCCTCTTCTTCTTCATGATCATGCTCAGGTTCGTCTAGTTCTTGCTGTTCTTCTTCTGATTGCCTTTGCTCTTCTAAAACCCGTGGCTTCTCCTCTACCTCCTCTTCTATCTCAGGCTCTTTTACTTCTGGCACTGGACTGCTGTTGCTGTCCACAGGAGAAACTGCTCTTACTTCACTGCTGGCTGTATCTTCCTCTTCTCCCTCTCCTACCTCTTCTCCTTCCACATTCACATCTTCCTCTTTCCTTTCCTCAGTAAAAGGCAGCTCTTCTTTCTGCTCAACACCTTCCTCTTGATCTGAAAGTCTGGACTTACGCCCTGCTTTTGAATTAGCTACCACTGCACCATCTCCTTCATCCTCAACCGATGGTGGCTCCTTTTCCCGGTTCAGTTTAAACCCTGGTTTTCGACCAGGTCTTTTCTTCCAGTGGACTGGTTTTCGGCTTTTCCCTTTTGGCCATCCCTTCTTCTTTTTCATGGGTGTAGAAGTATCTGGCTCAAGTGAAGAATCCTTATCTTCACATTTTCTCAGCATAGATAATGGTTTCAAAGGGGGGTTACCTGAAAATACAAATTGAAAGACATTGTTCAAACATATTTGTTTGACCCGAGCATTCCCATCACATTTATCAACTTTTTGCATCAATACCAGCTTAGAGATTTACTGTGAAGGGTTAACAAGAAAGATCAAGGGCTGCTTGTCAGCAATCCCATTACATTCTCAAAGACCACCAGTGCTTTCGAGCACATGCACGGTCAAAGCCCTGAGCCTTTAACACACAATGCAGGGGAAACATCAGGCTGTATGATACAGTCCTGGAAAAACTCCCCACACTTGACAAATGTTACTTATACAATAGTTCACAAATGAAAGTGTTCCAGTGTAGGGAAACACATGAAGGTGAATTAAAACCCTGTTTCTATTTAGATCCATACCCTGTGCATCTGCTGAAGAAAGGATGTATTTTCACTTTTTGGGGGGCTTTATGCTTTTAAATGCTTTTAAAGAGAGACACAGATAAGTGAATTGGGCCAGATTTATTTTGCACAACTGCTGGTAAACTGCTGCAACAGTTAATCACTGACACTAGCTGATACTCACCCTTTACCATCTGAATTTCTGTCTTCAGACACTGGATTTACTTAATCTGCTTTTGTATTAATTCTCCTTTTATCTGCTAGGCAGAAAATCTCTCTTATCAAATAAGTAAATCTCCTTACTCACCAAAGCAATTTGCAACTTGATCAAGTCACTCTTTTGCCTCCGCTTTCTTTGAATCTATTATAGAACATTTGTTCTAATCTCTTAATCAGCCCACGACTGTTCTTGTGAACTATTCCAGTCTATCAAGTGTGAATAACAGAGTAAAGATGGTTGTTTGCAGTTTCACCAAGACTAAATAAAGAGATGACAGAATGTCTCTACTTCACTTGAGATTCCCTGGTTCATGTATTTAGCATCATCTGAATCTCTCTGGCCCCTAGGCTAGAAACCCATGCTAATTACTGGACATGAGCTTCAAACACTGTCACAGACTTCAGCAGTGAGTTGCCCTTCACTTCATTTACCAAATCCCCCTCTTTTCCTGGCAGCTATTATGTTATATTTTAATCTATCCATAGATGGATTAATTTTCCCCAGTATTCAGAGTACATTTATTCACATTTCTGCCCCTTCCACCACCATTGCTCGGACAGGCATTTACTCCAAGTATCTCTAATGAGAAGTGTTCTGAAAAAATGCTGCGTATTAAAAAGTTAATTTAAAACAGATACTGAATTCAAAATTGAACAATTTCATCCATAAAACAAATATTTGGAATGTGAATAAAGGAAAGAAAGGATCTGCCACACTCAGTGTATCACTGGGCAGGAAAAAGGAAGTGCTGGTTTCACAGTGTTTGGTAAAACATTAGCACTAAAGCCCTCCAAAAAATGGGTAATTCCACTTAAAAAGATAAAAAAAATAATCTACTATTTCCCTTCCCCTTTTCCCACATTTCTCTATGTCACACTAGAGAACAACTTATTATTCCTCTTGTTCTGGAAAACTGAGGGCTCTCCAGTTCATTTCTGGTCTGTTTCTGTAAGTGACCCTGCCACAGAGGTTTTTTCATAGACATCAATTTCAGTAGGAAAGCTGAATCAAAAGGATTCAATGACCTCTGATCAGGTCATTGCTAATAAGACAGTTAAATGCATGCACCGCATTTTCATAAGACTTGGGAATGTTTCATGCTGGTTTGACTAGTAATTTATGCCTAACCCTACATTTTGCTTAGAAGTTACAAGACAAGGGAAGCAGCTTCTTTTGTCATGAGCTAGTACCATCTGACACCCACTGGCACAGCACCTAGATCAAACTTCCAACTGCATACCATCAAACATACCATTAGTGTCATCAGACTCCTCCTCATCTTTGGACTTCCTCTTAGAAGAGGGTCTATGCCTGAGTGTATCTGGTGGGGTTAAATGCCGAAAGTAACCACTGGGCAAAAGTTCATTCTCCTCCTCATCATCCTCCTCCTCCTCTTCCTCCTCCTCAATCTCAAATGTAGGCTCTAATCGGGGCATTGGTCGTTCGGAGTCTGAGTCCTCAAATGGTTCATCCAGCACTTCTGTAGTCTCTGAGATGGTTTCAGTGACAACACTGCTATTGTGGTGCTTACGCTTGCGGACTCGCCTCTTCCGATGAAGAATTGGTTTCTGAGAGTGGAAGTCAGGAGAAGACATTTTAACACATCCAGTAGGAATAAGACACTGATAAATAGAAAATGAGCAGCAGAGTTTAACAGCCTAAGCAGGAGCAGAAGATTCCCTTCTGGAGGCCAGACTACACTAGAAATACTGATGGGGACCTGCCTTCGGTTAGACAGATGTGAAATACTATTTGTGTAATAGTATAAACCATTTAAACAGCTGACATTAACAGCTCATCCATTACAGCTGAAAGCTCATTAACACTACAACATAGATGTGAATAAAACTGCAAAGATGGTACAGAAGAGAACTTCTCAGTGCAGCATTCCATGAAGAGAGTATCTTCTTGGTACATTGACAGCATTCACATCTCTGGTAAACCATTCCAAAGACTTTATGCTGTGATTTTAGCTGTTTAGATAGCATTTGTATTTTGTCAGCTTCTTTTAGACTATATCTGTTTTCTATTTTGCATGACTAAAACTTTAATAACCACTTTTTAAGGTGGAAAAATCAAAAGCATAAGGCTTTTGTTAAAAAAAATAAAACCAAAATCAGACCCCACATCAACACACTTATCTCTGATTCAGCCAAAACCACCACTACAAACAGGTAGCAGAAAGCACCCTCCAGAGCTCTGGAAAACTGAGCAGATGCTATCTGTATGCTTAATACACCCACCACGAATTGCACAGTCCTTCAGAAAGCACCAACATAATGACAAAACAGATCGCATGGTACAGTCAGAGACAACAAGAAACAGCACACACCTTTCTTTTCAATGTTGGCTTGGTGAGAACAGGCGGAGAGCTCGATCGAGGACTCACAGGTTCATCATCTTCCTCTTCACTGCTCTCACTAAAACACCTCAGAAGTGCCCTGTCACTATCACTGTAGCGGCGGGGTAACCTGTCACAGTCCTCTGGGAATCTGCTCTTCAGTGGCTCCGTGTTCTTTTTCAACTGCCCTCTCCACCCTTCCATACTTTCGCTGTACCGCCGACGGGGAACTGCACATTCTTCCCCTTTGCCATACTGTCCCTGGGAAACTGCACATTTTTCCTCCTCCTCAATGTATCGGCTTCTTGGGGCTGGGGACTTCTCCTCACATTCACCACACCTTCCTTGCAAGGCTGCTGACTTCTCCTCACAGTCACTGCACCGGCCTTGGGAGGCTGCTGACTTCTCCTCACATTCACTGCATCGCCCACTGGGAACTGGTGGTTTGTCCTCAATGGGCAACATTGGCTCCTTGTCACAAAAGGGCTCCCGAAGTTTCTTGCTCTTGCGGTTCCAGCGCCCTCTTCGTGATGGCTGGCTGTTTGCAGGAAGACTATCCAGGGGGAAAATGTGCTTGTTTGGCCGTGCAGAATTGGCTGGAGCAACAATGTCTGGCTTTTTTTCACTCTCTATAGGTGAGTAAGGCTCTTGCTCTTTCTTCTCCCAGGACACAGATTTTACCATCTGATTTAAACAAAGATAAAGAGATTTCACACTTCCTATTTAAACATGCAAGTCTATCCTGAATTTGAATCCACAAAAGCTTTTTGAGAAGAAGTCAGAAAAACTTGCATAAGAATGGCTTTTAAGAAGCTGAGAACAAAAAAAGCAGTTGACCTTTTTGTGATTCTAATAGTGCTAACTGCTGCTCCTTCCCTCCCAAGTGATAATGTGCCTTAAATAGTGACTTCAGTCAGCTGCAGCCTGATGGAATGCAAACATCATTTTGCTACATTCAATCACAAGATCTGTTTCATTTTCATGTTAAAAGCGAGACAAACTCGAAGCTATTTTGTGAAGCAAAAACCTTTGGTGAGAACCATTAACACTTTTGGTTCATTCATTTCTATTTATGCTGTTTGTCAAATACTAGGTCCTTCAAACCTAAATCTGTTTCAATAACCTGATTAAAGACAAGGCTTCTTGAGAGTGAGAGGCAGATTTTGTGGTTGTTTGGGGTTTTAAACATTGCCTCTCCCCCAAACTGCCAAAGTCATTAAGGGCAGAAAAAGCCTTTCTACTATTTTCAGCAATACCCTTTAACCTCTCTCCAGACTCAATGTTTTCCCTATTTTTAGGTTCTATAAAGACCCATGAACTAATCACAACTGTACTGGTTTTTACAATTACACCAAACGCCCATGCTTGGCATCTGCAATCTTGTTTGCACTGCCTGCAAAGGCACCGAGTGTAACGTAGGTACCACAAAGAAGTAACAGATTCACTCTTACACTGGTCTCTGAATCTTTTTCTTTCTGCTGCTGTTGCTCTTCATTTTCCCCATCCTCTGTCTCGTCTTCTTCATCTTCAGAGACAACTGAGTTGGAAACTATAACAGGCGTCCAACGCAGACATTCTGCATCCACATCTATAGGCCGGACATTAGTTCTGAGCTTTGCCATATGTTCCTGGATAAGCTTCTCCCGACGAATGATCACAAATCTAAAGAACAATAACACTGTCATCAACAACAGGCTACACACAGTATGTGCTGTCATGTGAAACAGACACAAGGTATTACAGGTAAAGCTGTATGCTCTCAATCAGTGCTGCCATACAGAGAGATGACAGAAAGCTCCTTAAAACTACAGTTTGCAGTACCAGACTACCAGAGAAAGCATCTGAGAACTGTGAAAATGTTAAACTCCTTCCACTTCTTGTTAATGGTGAAGCCATTATCCTTCTGCAGGTAATATTCAGCTGCAGGCTATCATTATGTGTCAAATGGACAGAGGGCATGCCATTTGGAGAACAGGCAACATAAGGTGAAAGACACTGAATGGTAGTAAGAGGACTGCTTTAAGAAGTTATAGCCCTACTACCAGAGTATGTTTTATTCAGTGGCTGGGAGTAGTTATCACTGATTAAAACATACTGTGAAGTGAGGATATAAAACTGTTCTCAAATAACTTTAAAGTTTTCCAAGTAAGTTCCAGGTTTAACACAAAATATGACAGGATACAACCCCACTCCTCAAACTGCTATGGTCTGAATCAAGAATAATTCCAAGTATTTCACTTGAATTGTACACTCATTTGGATACTTAAGTCTTAAATAAAAGCAAGCTTATTACATGAGATTTGTCTCCAAATGCCATTAAATTTCATTCTAATACATTGGAAGCTATTTGGAAATACAACAGGACTCCTGTACTCACTGATCACTACGGAAGTCAAGCATTCGTAGGTGATGTAAAGTGGAAGTGATATCTTGAGGGCAGATCCCAGTCAGCTTACTCAATTTCTTGATGCTTAATTGCTTGTCATGTTGATGATAAAGGCACTCCAATATTACACTTTTCCAATAAGCCATATAGGAGAGGCGCCCCAGGTCTGAGAGGGGCTTCTCTGGTGATCCTGCTTGACCCTCACGCTTTGAAAGCAAATAGCCTGAAGATACACAAGAAATGAAATACAAGAAGTTAGCATGTACAGCTTCTGTTTCCTTCCCAAGAAAGACATTTTTGTCCAGAAAGTAGCTGACTGTTGCCTACAAGGTCCAGATTCTAATTCTGAGGGATAAACAGGTTGGGTTTTTGTGGTTCGAAGTCCTGTTCAATGACAGTGATGGAGATTCCTAAACTGCATCACCATCACTCACTGACTATGGGGCAACGCCACGAGATGGCAGCAGCTCTCTACCTAAGTATACAACCAGGCTGCTGAGTATCCTGCAACTACAACAACGAATTTGAAGATGACAGAGGGAAAGCATATTTTAGCCATTTAAAACCATTTACTTGAGTATTTTCTCCTGCCAAACTTCAGGGCCATACTGGAGAGCATGGGCTACACTGGACTGCATTTAGCATAACGACAGAGACACAGTTACAGAGGCAAGTTTCCCTATGAACTTGCTGAGATCCATGTACGAATGTGAGAATTGTTTCAGTATTCAGAGCCTCAGTATATCTGGTCTTATTATTCTCAAAGCTAAATTAAAACACAACTATGACTACCTTTTGCTTAAGACACTCTTTCACTGAATCAAGATGTCAAAGGTTTCAACAGATTGTGCAGTTTTAGGGCTGGATTTCTGTAGAAAGAACTACATGCACTAAAAAAAGTGAAGAAAAAGTTCCTTACTGAAGTCAATTAGGAACCTGCCATAGCCCTTACGCTGGTATTGAGGAAGAATCATTATACAGGACACATTGTACTTCTGTTGGCAGTGTTTCTCCTGTTGGAAAAACAGCAAATTAGGACAAAACAAAAGAGATAAGTGAGAAATCAAAGCTGTTCTGTACAAGACCCTAATTATGGTTATGGCAAAAACTGAGACAGAAAACAAGAGTTTCTTGGGAACGACAAGGTACATGAGTCAAGGTCATATGTCGAGTTCATAGCAGAGAAAGTTCAAAGCAGAAATCTGAATCAGCTAAATTCACTGAAAAAAATTGCTGTATTGCAGTGAACCTTCAAATGGGATAACCAGAACATCCTAAAATCCAACCTCAAACGTCCTGTTCTGAAGACTGGAAGGAAAAGCTTCAACTAAAGCTATTTGAAAATAAGTAAAACACAGACAAAAACCTTGAGAAAACCTGTCTGAAATCTTGGTCCTGTTCTGTCAAAAAACCTAAAAGGTTTAGGACAAGAGGTAATGGGTTCAAACCGAATACTTACCTTGGAAAAGTAGCCAACAAGATGACAGCCCTTGACATCATTCTGTGTCAACACGTAGAAAAGAAATGGCTCCACATCGTAATAGAGTGTCTTATGGTCCAGGAAGAGTTTGGCTAGCAAGCATAAATTCTGGCAGTAGATAGTGCTGACATTGCCATCAACCTTACAGAAAGGAGGAAAAGGTTGTCACTCCATTTGCTGTCATACAAGGACGTGCTTCATCTGGCTATACCTATACATTTTAAATGTCTAATATGAGAAGACTTCTCCAGCACAGATAGTGTCTCAAAAGACTTAAAACTTCCACAGCATTAAAATGCTGTGGCTAAGCCACTGTTACATTCATTAGTTTAAGAGAAAACACTCATTTTCCTAAAATGAAAAAGCATTTTGACACAGTGAGCCTTCTCCTGGGTTTTGTGGATAAATAATCCATTCACGAGGTCAGCTCCCACTGGCTGCTTGTAGTTCACTCTTTGCAACTGAACCTTTCAAGAATCAAGATCTTTAGGGCTATGGAAAACTCATCACACGACTGGGTGCTAAAGACACTATGCTACAGATAAAAGGGAGTGGCTTAGTCTTCTTACTTACCTCAAAGACTGAAATATTGTTTTTTCTGTAAATTTCATTGGCTGGAGGATGAAACCAACCACATTTTTTCATATGCTGTTGGAGGATAGTTCTGCTTTTCATATACTTTAGACAGAACTCACAAAGGTACAACTTGGGTAACCTGTAAGCAATGATAAAGAAAGATTAGAGACTGAATATATAGACTTTAGTATAAAACTCTTCACTCCTGCAGAGACCTTGATGAAAACAAAACCAGTAAATACTGATCTAGTGCATGTGCTAATTGGGCCAAAACCACCTTACCACACTTAAAGTCATGGCACTCATTTGTCCTATAAGAAATGTATATTAAAAATAGGTACTCAACGTCCTGAAAAATCACTTTTTCATTATTATGTCAGAAGAAACATCTGCAGGGATTAAAATTCTAGAAAAAACAACAAAACCCCCTCCAGTTTTGCACTAGTGACATTAGGATGGATTAGATAAATAGTTCCTATTCTCTCCCTTCCCTCCTGGTAACAGACAGCTGTATGTACCCCTGAGCAACGGGTCACACCACCATCTGTTTGCTTTAAAGCTATTTTACATACTGCATTGACATGAACAATTTGAATGCAAGTGTCCCACTATTGTGATTTAAGTTCATTTACATACTCTAGCTTGGATAGGGATGCTGTTTCCAGTTACCTTCAATGCCTCTAGTAGAGCTACAATAATTCCTCATGACAGACCACATGCTCATATTAAATGACAAAGAGTTTTATTTCATTTTCTCTTTGTATTTATAGCCCTTAGAAGTTATTCCTTTTTCTGAATCAAGCTGAAGTTTGGAGAGTTTGCAGTGCAGACAGTTTGCAAGTTCTTAAGCAAGAGAACATCAAACCAATTATATGTACACCACAGCAGAACAATCTTTCAGATGCCAAAACTTGCAACATTAAACATTTCTTCTTTAGCTGTGCTGAACTACATACAGTATTAAAATAGTTTTTAGGAATCAATCTCTATATTCCCATGGCAATTCAAACGCTCACAGCAGATGCAGATTGTTGCAGAGAGCTGATCGACTTTTGACTCAGCCTAAAACCACCTTCAAACATCTATTAACTGCCATGAGAAGTATTGGGATTACGTGTACTTTGCTTCTGGCTATGTTCAGATAGAATCTTCTTCAGATTTCTATACCAGCTGGGGCACAGCTTTGCCACAAACACTGAAGCAGAACAAAGGAGAAGTATGTTCAGCCATACTCTTTACCTTGAGTATTCCTGTGGATATGGGGAGGAGTACCACGTCTGGATTTCATACTTGCCAAATTCGATGACAGAAGGGCATCGGACTTGTGGATCAGGAGGCCCAGTCACCCCTACTTTCTATGCAAGGGGAAAAAACAAGTTGCCATGAATTTCCCCAGGAAAGGCTTCTAAGCTGAATTCAACAGCCCATCCACACAAAGAATGAGGTGACACTACAACTCAGTACCAGTGACACTTCAAGCATGTGATTCACAAGAAGAAAGAATCAGTAAGCATTGTCATACCATGTATCTCCACTACCTTCCACACTGTTGCATGGTACACAGCAAAACTGAATACAATCTTTTTCAGTCATATTCCTGTTTCCTTTCTTGTTATTTCAACAGTAACTGATTCATGTTTCCTTCTGTTTTACTCAAGCTAAACAGAATGTTTCACTAGTCAGCCAAATAAGATCTTACAGCACTACCTGCATATAATCCACAACCATTTACTACTTTTTTTTTCTCCCTCATCAGTTTACAGATTTATTCCTTATCTCCTTTCATCTTAGGCTACCTACTAGAACAAGCCTAGAGAGTTTGCTGTTAGTAAAGTATCCAGTATTTTATCAATAGCCCACACATTTTAGCAGCAATTTATCTATGTTTTGACACAACTAAAGCCATAGTTCTCCAGGCATTTTCTATTTCCACCTTAACCTCTTGTGCTCACTTTTATATTGTCCTTCAGCTCTCCTGAGGTCAAGTCCCCATGACTGGGAAGCAGCAGAAACCAAGCACACTGGCTTCTCTGACAGACCGATTCACCTATTTCTTGGGTTTGTTCTTGGGCTGTGGTGAGATTTGGTACCTACTGCCAGATACTGAAAGTTTCCCTTTACCTGCAGTGCTTGTTCCTGAATATCTCTAAACAGCTCCATGTCCTTTTCAGTTAAGACATCCTGGGTCCCAAAAAAACGGTCTTCATTTTCCTGTTTTCCATCCCAGCCATCCTGATTGTCTGTAGACGAGAAGGAAAATTGTCTTCACCTACATTTACCAAGGAGTACCTGGCTTTTAGTGCAGCAACAAATAGCATCTGGCTGCATTCAGGCACTTTGCCAAGTTTTTTTCTTATTGGATTTTCTATTCAGATAAACCATTAAGGAAGAACCAGTTCTGGATTTGTGACCAAACTGATCAAGAAATATCCTTTCCACAAAACACGCAAACTGAACCCACAAGATATTTCACCTCACCCCCAAAGCATTAAGATACACCATTGTTCTTGCAGCACCAGCCAAGCTAATGCATGCAACTACTCTAAAGCTTTAAACCTCATAGATTATTGTGAAATATTTTCCACTGCTTCTTCAGGAACAATTCAAGCTATGAAACTCCTCAACAAGACTATAAGGACCTCAGTGCATCAAACGTAACTGACTGCATTAACTTTCAGCTCAAAGTTTTTATTCTAGCAATTTCAGCATCCTAGCCTTTGAACATGTTCTTGGTGTACAGGATACTTACATTGGCAGGGTGAAAAATCTTTACCTGTGGGCCATTCTGAAGTGCTAGATTTCCTGGCACCCTTCTTCCTGATCCTATACTGCTGAGAATAGTCTACCACTTCCCCTCGAGCTTTTCGTCCATCAGGGGAGGGAGTGAAGAATTTAGTAAGGCCATCTATAAGCCCTTTGGTTTTCTTGTTAAACTTCAGGGTGGTGCTGCCATCTCTGCAGAAGTCCAAGACATCTCCCTGCTCCAGGTATCCTCCCTCTGATGATGCTGACTGGCTGGACAGGGTGATCTTACGCTTCCTACCCCGACCAGGGCCAGTCCGAACTTTGCTGAAAGGACCTTTTGATCTACAGAATGAGAAGGGGAAAGATATTGTCAGAAGATTTGCTAACGTGGTAAAAAACAAAAAACCTGGAAAAAAAAGAAGCACTGAGATGAATTCTATTATTTCACAGCACTTTAGAGAAATCCTGTATTAAAGAATAATGAAATTGTGCAAGAGATCTTCTCAGAGTAGACCAGGAATACCCACTGCCCTACTGAATCTCACTCCTTACTCCTCCTTAGAGACTTACGTTGTATTTTGATTCTTTAACCTGTTTTTGGGACGTCCTATTGGGTTAGCATAGCGTCGTTTTATCTGGGCTGCCTTCTTGTGTAAGAGTTTCCTTCCTTTCTTCCGTGGCCGACATATTTGACATATCCACATACCTACAAGACACAAATCCCCCTCACTGAATGCAAGTGACTTATATAGAGAACATGAAGGAGAAAACAGGCCCAGAAAGAGTACAAAAAGGGGAGGAATGGTAACAAAGGCCCCAGTTATCACATATATATGTAAACTCTTTTCATCACAAAGTCCTCACCTTTTGGCATCCTGGTAAGAGGCGGGTCACAGCACTCCATGTGAAAGCCACGGTCACATGAGTCGCAAAATAGCATGTTATCCTGTTGAAGACAGATAAAGTTAATCTCTCTTTAGATGTGCATCAGCATTAAGCCCTCAATTAATTTGTCACCATCTCAGAGAACACATACATAGTTTCTAACTACAGACGTATCATGGTATTTCACAGGTATCAAAGACTACAGGACTCTCACAAAAGCTGCAATTATTTGACTCTAGAATTATTTTATTTTGTAGTTTAATAGGACATCCACAAGCCCAATGTCCTCTTTATTCAGTCCATATTCCACTGTACTCACAGCATTTTTGCCCTGATCTCGACAGGAACTGCATGTTTTGCACTCAATACACTGCCATCGCAAGGCTTTCACTCGAACTGTCAACTCTGGAGAGAACTTTAAACAGGACGGATGACCTAGAGAAAGAGGAGAAAATCCTACCTGTAAAACCACAGAAAGCTCACAAATTACTTTAGTTATTACATAGTCCCATGCATCATTTTGGTTATCCAGATACTCCTATTGTTAAATGCTTCTATTCTTACCCACTTACAAATACAAAACCAATACATTAGATAGCAAGTATTAGGCCCACAAAGAACAGCATCTCATTTTTCAGAACTGAATGGAGAAACATGATAAAACTGGTCATCATTACCACATTTTCAGAGAAACCTCCAGCAGCCACACGAACTATTTGTGTTAGCTTAACTTAACAGCCTCCCCTCTGGGAGCACATGATTCAGCTGAGCTAATCATATTATATGCCATAGATGCATACTACTCATACTTCTGGGTCAGCAGTAGTCACTATACTAGACTTCTATACTTGCCACTTGTCTCAAGTGGCCAGGTTATTATCAGATGTATACTCCTCATATGTATTGGGTCAGTAGCAGTCATTATAGCAAGCTCTTCTGTCTCAAGAGGATGGCTTATTACCAGCAGCACTGTGAATGGGCACTTACCACTGTTGCCACAGTCAGCACAAGAGATGAGTTCTTCAGGTTTCTTCTCCCGATTTTGCTCTTTTGTACCAAGGCAGAAACTGCAGATTGGAATTGGTTCAGCAACCGGCTGAAGAGGGAAACAGACAAGAAAAGCACTGAGTGTAACAAGGGAGCAAATCATAACACACAAAATCACAGACACGTTTATATAACAGGTAAACAGTGTGTGATATTGCCTCACAGATTTCAGTTGGTCCTCACCACACAGTATTAACTGCAGAGATTTGATTTCTATTCAAGTTAAAGACAAGACACATACACCCAGGTACAAACGAAAAAAGAATGGAATTCCAGGGCTAGGGAAAACTTAGAAATACAAGCTTGGAAAGAGAACTCAAAATTAATATATAACCCAATGCAAAGATAGAGAGAGCTGGTGCCTTAATCTGGCAACAAATGAGGTGATGCAGTGGTGGAAAAAAGGCACAGATGACCCCAGAGCACAGCTGTCTTATGACATTCCCATCAGGTACCCAAAAAGTGGTAGTGCAGTTGTCAAAAGCATTTGCAATACATTACCTGGAATAAAATGTATTCTAGAGCAAGTGCAACAACTGTGCCACTATTAACTATTCTCATAAGAAATGATGTCAGTATGCTGCAGACCGAAAGGTTTGCTCTCTCAAAAAAGTACAGGAGGGTTAAAAAGATGGGAAAAAGATGTAAAGATGAAGCAAAAATAGGTACTAAGTAGCCAACAATACCTTTGGCCTCAAATAAGCTGGAGGTTTTGAATCAAATGACTGACATCTAGAACAGCCTCCTCAAAGAAGTAGCAAGTACAATAACTGGTTGGTTTAAAGTGGCACTTGATCAACTAATGAGAGCAAAAGGAGAGTCTTCAGTAACATCAAGTGCTAGATTTCATAATCTACCAGATTCTTTCTACTCCAATTTTGTAAGCAAAATTTCATTTACAAGTGTAAAAAAAATCTGCTAAAAATCACATTTAAAACATTGGAAGCACAAAATATGATAGATTATGGTAAGTTTTGAGACACATTCTTTGTATAGCTGTACCATGTGAATGTGTGATTTCACACAAACCTTTTTCAGAGTATATTATGCAGTTACATATGCACATAATTACTGTATGGAAGCATATGCCAGAAGAACTTAAAAGGAATCTTTACTGTGGCTAAGCCAAAGCAAAAGCTACACTCAGAAGAGTTTCTTGCAGAAAACAGGTTGGTTTATAGTACAGTAAAATACAAACTGGAAGTTTCAAGCTCTATATTTACTTGGTGTACCAGCCCAGTGTATTCACAGACCAAGGTGTGTTCCACACTAGTTGGAAACAATCAGAACACCCTGGCTTATTTTCAGATAAGGAAATGCTCAGAGAAAACTCCTTGAGTAATGTCAACAAGCAGATTGGCATGAGGACTAAAGCACACAGTGACCCGTCTGGCATCTCCTGGTCCTCTCTGAAACAAATGCAACGACCTGGATTCACCACAAAGTTGCAGTAAAAAGGTTTAGAATCCTTTTGAATGTAATTTGGCATGTTTAGCCATCCTTTGGATGTGGTCAGATATTGGTTGTAAGAAACTACCATGGCTCTTGGAACAATACTCTCCACTGGTCTCTGCTTTGAAGGAGTCTTCTATGACTGTTTCACTAGTTCTAATGTACTTCTTGCATTAAAAAAGCAGCCCCTGCAGACTTGTATCCAAGTAATGGGGAATTCATTGTATGAGCAGTTCCCATCTAAATTGGTTTAGATTCAATGATAGCTTCATACAGTTAACACACAACTATGTGACTGAGGTACTTCTAAAATGCTTCATAATAGCTGCCTATTCCTCATGAAACATTAGAAGACACGAACAATTGTATTTGTTATGGTCCTCTCTCTGTCTTATTTTTCTCTAAGTCATTGACTAGCAAAGTTCAGCAGTGAATCCCATTGCCTGTCTTGCAATTTATTCTGCCTTGAATAAAACGAACAGGAGGACCAGAAAGTACCAGAAAGTGGCCCTAAATGGAGCTAGCCTCATCTCAGTGGCCATCCTGCATCCTTTGGGAAAGCAAAGCTGGAACATTCATGCAACTTTTCAGGGTAGATGTAAACCATTGCCCCAGTCCTTCAAATGTGGATGTCCCCATGTAAAAACTGTTAAGCTTTGGAAGAACCAACTCACAGATGATGCTTTAGAATAACTTATTAAATACGAATGACTTTGAACATGGAGATGAGGCTGCTCCTCCAAGGCTGCTGCATGAGGCTGCGCTAAGTACGGAGCGATTTCACTGCTGCTCTGTTTGTTCAGCAAAGAACATCCTGGCAAGTGGAAAACGCAAGCACACAATGAGGGAGTCGTGAAAACAAGCCTGGGAGCAGCCAGCTCACTTTCATACTGCACATTTTTGGCAGCCATTCAACTCCTTCTGCTGTTTTTCTCGCAAGCACATCTCTGTGTGTGATGTCACCAGATTCAGCGAGGGAGGGAGCCAGAACAAATTGGACTGACAGTGCGCCGCAGCCTGCCAGCCTCTCGGCACATGGTGTTACTATACAAAGGATGTCTAGAAACCAACCGTGCTCCCTATGGATTCAGAGGCTGTACCCCCTCCTAAAGATGGCTACAGAGAAGTGCCTATGGAGAGGAGGCAGGCAAGAATGTTTAAAGCTTAGTTTTGGTCAATCCATCTGCTTTGTAGTCTTCTTAATTCAGGAAAGTGAGGTAGGAAACTCCTATTCCACCGCCTCACCACCCTCACAGTAAAGAACTTCCTCCTTTTATATCTAACCTGACCTTCCCCTGTTTTATTTTGAGCCCGTCACCCCTTGTCCTGTCACTACAGTCCCTGATGAAAAGAAATATATGAAGGACTATTACAATGGAGGAAGCATCTGAAATGCTGCTACAGGAGTAAAGTGGTGTTACAGGTAATAGCTTAGATATTAGTACAGTATATAAAGGCTGAATTCTATGCAGCTGTTATGACATCTAAAAAGCTACCAAAAAAAGGACTACTACTTGGAGCTGACACTCAAACTGTCTTACTATTAAACATGCACATGCTAAGAACTTCAGAGAATGTCAGCTGGCAATATTTAGACAGTCAGTTGTTAAATAACCTTCCCAGAGCTAAGAAGTCCTTTAATCAGAGGATTAAAACAATTTGAGATCTGTACGTCACAATCAGAATCACATGCCAGGACTTCCTGCCTGAAGGGGGGGGCAGGAGGGAAGGGAGGCTCCAGCTTCTTTCTCTGCAGTATAAAGGAACTCCCTTCTTTTGACACTGATTCAGGAGCTCTGCAGCTGGAGTTCCTGAAGTCTTCTCTACCCAAAGCTGTATTCTGGAAGCCACCCATACAAAGATACCCAGATTTAGCAAACCCAGGTGAAGTGAGGCAGTCAGGCACTGTATTTTTATGAATGCATATTTAAAAGAGAATAAGAACCTGGTAGCTGTACAAAGGGAGTGCAGCTGCTTTGCACGAGATCATGCTCAAGATTTTACATGCACCTTCATGATCAGCAGCTTCTGAAGCTCAGTCAGTGCAACACAGTGACTAAGAGCACCAGAATTATCTTTCCCCTAAAACAGGGAAAGTTCAGGTTGGAGATAAGGAAGAAGTTCTTTACTGGGAGGGTGCTGAGGCCCTGGCATAGGTTGCCCAGAAAAATGGTGAATATTCCATCCCTGGCAGTGTTCAAGGCCAGGCTGGACAGAGCCTTGGGGGACAGGTCTTGTGTAAGGTGTCCCTGCCCATGGCAGGTTTCCAACCCTATGATTCCGTGTATAGCAAACATACCTCTGTTGTTACTTCCCTCAGTACATAAGAAAGCTAACACTGAAATCAAGTTGTTTATTTAGTGATGTTTTCCAGCTTCCACCTTCCTCCCTACCTGACTACACTTTAAAGCTCTGTAATAAATAAGGTTCCTTTATTAACCAAACTTCAGAGATGTGCCATTCCCTATCTGTCAACAGTCTCCAGAACAGAAAGTACTAACAATGGGGAACCAGCCAGCACACTGGATTAGTCTCCTTCTTCTTAACCACCTATCCTATCCTCAGATTTGCTGAAACTATTTCAGAGAATGCCAGTATAAACCACTTCCTCCACAGCAGTATGCCATTGATGTAGGTATCCATCACAACCCTTATGTCTTCTCACACTCACAAACATTGCCTTTAAGTTGCCATTACTCTGAACACTGTCAGAGACCCTCTTGATATCATTCCATACCATTTCACCTTAAGTTCACGGCCATGGTCTCACAGCATCCTCCACAGCTTTCATGACTTGCTTATGTTTGCTCCATTACTAAGAACTACTTTACCTGTTCCCTAATCAAGTCCAAAGAAATCCTTCAGCATTTGAGTTTCCAGAGTTACAGGGAGTGCAGATGGAGGCCATCTGTTATCAACAACGACTTGTTTCAGACAACTATAGCCTTCTCCAGAACCAGCTGGAAGAGAGGGAATCCTAATCCTCCTCCAGCCGAGAGCCAAAGCTTGAAGAGCACCCTTGGAGTGTAAGGGTGAGCTCTCAAAATGTAATTACAATGTTCTGGTTGCAGATCATTTATGTACTCCACCCAAAACAAACCAATCCACAAATAGCTTCCTTACCAGCAACAGACAGTTCTTTGCTTTAAGACATGGAATTAACAGTTATTAACCTAAAACGGGCACAATACAGCAATAGCTGTTGCATGCTTAAAGGCCTCCAAAACAACTATAATGCCCTCAAAGCATAGGATCTCTCTAAACAGATAAAAGAAGTTTGTCTTCATGTGCTACGCATGAGTGCACATTGGGATCTAGAACTATTAATTGCAAGAGAGAAAGCCTAACGGATGCTGCATGTATAATAACCCATAGTTAAAGTGATTGATAAGCACCACCAGATATAAATAACACCACAAAAGCAGGAAACGGGCCATAAGGAACACGTGAGAGCAGCACAGGCAATCTGCTGTAAATATTCCTCCTCTTTTTCAGCCTCAGAAGTTTCCCTTTTTTTTTCTCAGGAAGCACTTTCAGAATAGTGTTTTTATACCATGAGCTCTACTGCAGGACAATAGGAAGATATTTACTTAAAGGTTGCTATAGCCATGCCCAGGTTTAACTGACATAAAGGAGTTTCAAGGAGAGTGCAATGAAGATCAGTTATTACTATCCATATTCTTGCTTGGAAAACAAGCATCAACAGAAGAAGAACAAGCTGTCTTTACCAAGAACTTCCAGCCTTAACACCTGTATCTTACTATAGCTTGGTTCCTCACAACAGTGTACCTAGAAAGAGCTCTTTCCTCTTCAACTGCACTAATTACTGCATTGTAGCAGCCTTGTAATAGTGCAGTAATCCTTGCACTGTAATAGTACTATATTAACTACTAAATAGTCGACTTGGTTTCAGTTGGGACAGAGTTAATTTTCTTCCTAGTAGTCAGTACAGTGCCATGTTTTGGATTTAGAATGAGAATAATGTTGCTGCTCAGCAGCGTTTACACCAAGTCAAGGACCCCCATGGCAGGGGGGTTGGAAATGCATGATCTTAAAGGTCCTTTGCAACCCAAACCATTCTGATTCTACCACTTTTCAGCTTCTCATCAGTGAGCAGGCTGTGGAGCACAAGGAGCTGGGAGCCAGCCAGGACAACTACCCCAGCTGGCCAAGGGATATTCCAGACTATAGGACGTCATGCTCCATATATAAACTAGGGGGAAAGCTGGTCAGGGACCGCAGCTCAGGAAGTTCCTGGCCATCGCTCAGCAGGCAGTGAGCAACTGTATTGGACATCACTTGTTTTGGTTATTATAATTATTTTATCATCACTATTATTCACTTTCCCTTCCCTGTCTGTCCTATTAAACTGCCTTTAGCTCAACTCACAAATTTCACTTCCTCCCCCCTGCCATCTCTCCTCCATCCCAACGCACTGGTGAGATTTGGCAGCTACCTGCTGGCTTAAACCACAACAACACCCCTTGTTAATTGTAGTCCTACTGCAAAACCCTCATGCACAGACTACACAAGTGATAAGTTTCATTCTTACTTGTTAAATACATTATTACTGGTTTTGTTGACAATGAAAGGATACCCAAGACATGCAGAGTAGTGCATACCATAACAGTGTTAGCATTTATCAAGGTAACCCAGTCTGCCTGGACTTCTGTACAAGCACTGTTTTCTGAGCTAGCAGGGGTTTCAATACAGCTAGTATTCAAGCTGTGGCTGGGTTCCTCCTTTGAACTTCACCATCATACTATGCAATTTTAAAATCATGGTGCTTGCCTCCAAAGGCAGATACACCCTGTAGTAAGTGCTGCCATCATAGTCATGACTTTCTGTAATCTCAAACCCATAAATGTATTTGTTTAGGAATGACTAAAAGACACAACTGAGATTTTCAGCCTGTAGCTAGTATACCATGACCTTTATTTGTTACACAGATAATGTTATGCTTTGCTCTCGAGTGTTGTCTTATTTCACACTAAATGCCAACTTCCTAAAACAAGACACTTCAGTTACACTTTTGTACAGTACCAACACGGTATGACTTAACTATTAGGTACTAGAGCCCTATAAAGACTACTGCACCAATGCGAACTGCTCAGTAAGATGATCCAGGGCTTTCTAGACCAGCACAGATTCAGTGAGCTCTTCTGATTCAACAAAATAGCAGACAAAAAAAGGCACAAATTTATTTATTTCAAAGTTTCTAATCAAAAAAGACCTAAAATATTGCCAGTCACAATCCTCCCCAGCATTCTGAAGATGCGACATGCTACTGCATAAGGAGTTTCTCACAAGTAAAGACATAAATATGCATTTGATAGCCATATGTAAGCATCAGATACTTGCTACTTTTCAGGCTTCAAACACATAAATAAGAGTATTTCAGACTAAGTGCCTGCAGGAGAGAGAAATCAGTCTTTCTTGTCTGGCAATGAAACACACCTCTTGTGCCAAAAGGTCAGCAAAGAAATGAACACATTCGTGGTCCAGCTAAAACAAGGTCTGGCAGGTTGCAGGGCTGACACAACAGCACACAACCGAGGCACACTGAGAGGAGAGCAGAGGCTCCCTCCTGCCCTGCGCTGCCCTCTCTGCCCTCCAGCAGCAGCTCAATTTCACAACACAGAACATTAACTTAAACCAACAATTTCATTTAATAGTAATAAACTCGGCTGCAAACCGTAGCAGTTGAGGAGCAAAACACCACTTGTTCTATCTTTACAATGACTGTGGTAACCTCTGGCAAAGCCACAAGGTGTCCGCTTGAGGAAGATTAACTTCCTAAATCCTCTCTACATCACCTGCATCAATCATAACCAAAACCAACCAACAGCAAAACCTCCACGACTAAAAACCCAATGAAGTGGTGGGGAAATAGCCCAGAAAACTTCATCAAGATACTCTCAAAGCTTTTCCTGCATACTTGTATCATCCCTTCTAATCCCAATAGCACCTCAATAGCCAGTATATGTTAAATACCATTGTTTATTCTGTTTAGCATTTATAAAGGTGACAAAACCAAATCTGGGATTCATTTAAAGGTAAATTATGGTTTCCAAAGCAGCACTAAAGATTTTCTTCTCCCAGCTCAGAAAAAGCATTTCTAAAAGCAATTAGGAGGAAGTTTCATGGAATAAAACTGTTCCTCTTAACAAATACTGGCATAGAGCAAATTTCACACAAGAAACAAAATAGTTTCAAAAGTAAACATCCTGAGTTTTACTAAATATATATATAGAACATATATAGTATATATACTATATACATTTTTACTATATATATTATAGCAAGTACACTAATTACACAATGAAACATAAGTGATGCTTATGCTTTAAAGAAATCTTTCATGCATATTTAACCAGAAATTTCCTGTAACAACTGCACTGTAGCAGTAGGATTACTTATTTAAGAGTCTAGCCTTAACAGGATCGATGGATGGTGGACTCCACGCTGAACATATATTGCTCCACACCTATTACCTCTTTGGGTAACCTGATGTGGGAGCCCTAACATCTGCATTTCCTTACTTCCAGCTGTGTGGAAGTGATACTGCTTGCATGATACTCAGGAGGCAGCAACTCAACCATCTTCTCTTTCATTACAGTTTCAGCATGAATTCCCTTTAGTTTTAGGTACTGCAATAATTTGCCACCATCCCCCCCCTCTTTCCACGACAGAAGTAGGTACTTGTGAATCCTACACCAAGGCACACATTGTGATTAAAACTGAAATGAAAGACAACTCTTCTTTTGTCAGCCATTCTCACTAACAGATAAGCAAGTTTCAGCACTGAGCTCTGCCCATCAGCAGGGTTTTCTCCTGTTTGCTTGTTTTCATCAAAGTTGTGCTTGTAGGCCAAGGATTTCAAAACCATCATGGAAGCAGCATGTCATTACTACCTGGTAAACCATAACAACTTGCCATTGGTTTTGCCCTTGAACGCTAGAATGTGGCACTTACAGAACACCCAGAGAACAAAAATGAGCTGAAAAAAGGCAAACAGTGTTTCCTAACCATAGCTTCTGTAGTGCAGCTTTATCTTTACTTCATTTAAACCATGTAAGCCTCAACTCTCATAGACCTCCTGCAAGGTACTCATCAGGTTCACAGTACACAGGGAAACAGCCAGAACTGAATGTTCACTTCTAGGCAAAGTGACACTACTATCAAACAGACAGGTAAACACTTACAGCTCAGTGGAAGCTACTTGAACAAATGAAAGGAAGAATTATCACACCTTTAAGATTCATAAACTTGGATCATGAGCTACATGGTGAGTTCTGAAACAGATGTTAAAGACCAAACAGTGCAAAGATAAAAGACTAACAGCAGCAAAGACACAGGTCATGAGGATTTCTCAGGTTTGGGAGGTTGAGTTTTTTCTCATGTTTCATTGCCAAGGCTCTTGTAAGAATCACAAGAAACACTGTCACATACTGCAGAAGGATCTGTACTGAATAATCCCATTAAAGAAAGGAAAACAAACCGAAACCCAAACCAAACACACAAGAGAAACTCACCAACAAAACAAAAACCCTCTCCACTCTCAAGCTCCCAGTAAGTCAAGAAAATGACTACAGCACAGTAAGCCTTTTGCATCTGTGTAATTGGTTGAGATTTAACACAAAACAGTGAAGGAAAATCTTACATGTCTGCACAAACCCCCCCAAAAACACACACACACAAACCCCAAACAAGACCAGCAAAACTGCCTTAAAATTCCTGTAGAACAGGAGCTGAAGTTTTGGCTTCCACTGACTTGTCAGTCAATTAATGCTGGCAGAATCTACATAGATGTTTCTTTAATAGCTTATCTTCAAAATGCTTTAAACTCCCACAAAACTCAACACGGGTTACACAGCACAGAGAGAACATAAAGAGCAGGAATCGAAGATGCTCGTTGAAAACAAACACACACAAACCCATAACTAAATAAAAACTAGCAACCAAATCAACAAAAATACCCCAAAAAGCACAAGCCTAAAAGAATTTATTGAGGAAATGCCTTGTAAAATTTCTGCTATAGCTACTGTGCATCCTAATGTTAGTAACAATACTTTGAGTGCTCAAGCTGCTCAGACCTGAGCAGGTGGAATCAGGGAGCATATCTAACACCCCAAAATGCACATACGCACACATGTGCATGGGTTTATGCACCCAAGAACTCAATGAGTTGTTCTTCCAGGGGACAAAAAACAAACCACAGACCAAATTCAGTATTTATAGTAGCCCATATTAATCACTCACCACTCTGTGATATATCCTATTTTAAGAAAACCCCAGGAAACAGTTCATCTGAAAGAGTATCAAGCTAGTCCCTGGTTTTGGCACATTAGAAGATGACCAAATAGGCTGCAAAACATGCTGCATTAATAGTAATATGCCCAGTTCACGTTTTCTACTGTTTCTACCACTCTCAAGTCAGGTGCTTCATGTGCTAGGCCTCTTCACATCCAGTTTTCATAACATTTTACAGCTACACTGATTTCCTTACAGGTATCACTAAAGTACATAGGAAACACTTGTAGACAGAACACTTGAAAAAAGGATAGAGGAAGCTGCTGGGATTTCCAGCACTGTAATACCTATTTCCTATGTTCCACCAGCTCACAATACCATACTTTAACTAGCCAAGTATTGTGTTCACAGTAGAGCTCCCACAGTTTAATCAGAACTTCTGTAGTTTTAAGTCTAATAGACCATAAAGCAGCCCTCTCACCAGAGAGTGAAGCTCACCTGGAATACCAGGAGCATCACACACTCAACTCATTCCTGAAGTGGATATTTACAACAACAACAAAGATTCGACACTGCTGAAAAATGTACTTATTATAGATAGGAAAAGTAATTTCACATTCTAGAAGCCCTGGAGACCAGCAGTACAAAGTTATGAATTATTGGCAGACTGGCCTTCAATAAACCAAGAGAGACTTCTGTTTTACACTGCCTCTACAGCAACACAAGGACAGGTGAGATACTGCCTGGGTATGAATTTTACTCCAACAACTTCATCATTAGGAATGGAGGGTCAAAGACCTTTGGCATGCAGAAGGATGGAAAAAAGGAGAGAGAAAAAGCATACAAGAAAACAACAGAAAAATACTTTGGTTTGTATAATGAACTATATTTAAGACAGGTGAGGGCAGGCACACAGAAGGAAAGAGAAGTCCATGAGTGCTCATTCCAGCATTTCTACTCTCTGCATCCTCTGACTGCACTTTTCAACTGCTATATCCCATATACCTTTTCTTCTTACTTCCCAGCAAAGCTGTCCTGGGACAGAAAGTGCTTTTTCGATTGTGAACAAAGAAAGCCTCTATGACAACTGCTAATCAGCACGTCGCTATATCAGTTTTGTTCCAATAAGTTTAACTGGCAGTCAAATGAAAACATGAAAATTAGAGATGATCTCAACTTTGCTCTGCAAACCCACCTCACCTTACAGTGAGAAGGCTCACATCCTATGCTTTATAAACATAACCAGATTGAGCCTATCCCCATATATTCAACCCCACTGTATGTATTAAGAGGTAAATCACCGACAATAGTTCACGCACAGTTTTGAGGTACATGTACAAATCCACTATGCTTCCTCTGATCACACTCAGAATTTCAGTCACAGTAGAATCCTAAAAGCATATTAATGATTTCTAACTTACAAGATGCAAGTTAAACAAATCATTGACCTCAAGTTGTGACCCTGTATTGACACATTTCATCGATGACAAGAAAACATGCAAACTGGGTCTTACCTTATCCTTTTCATGGGGAAGGAGACACACTGGAGGGAGACAGGAAAGAGAGTCGAAGCTCTCCCTCCCATCAGCATTAGTGGTTGCTTTAGTGTTGAGTTGGTACAGAGGTCCATCTTTAAGAAGCCTTCCATGGCCAACAGCACGTTTGACAGCTAATCGTAATTGCTGGTGAAAAATGGAGGCAGCACTACCTCCGAATAACGCAGACACATCTTTCTGCCCTTTCAGAAAGCGCTCGATGTTCTTCAAGGATGAGCCACTAGACTCAGCCAAGCCCTCAATTGCCCGTTTGATAAGTTTATTCCAGTCCACATTTGGTTTACCATCCAACTTGCCATGGTTCCGAGGCTTCGGAAGTGCTATTCTCCCAGGATTATCAGGATCCTTGTAGGAGTTGAGACCCTTGTTGGAGACTTTTAAAATAGTTCCATCTTTAACACTCAACTCTAACTGTTCGAGAACAGTTTTGCGGTCCAAACCGTGTGAAGACGACACCGCATTGCATATCCTCTCCTCTGAAGGACGCTGTTTTTGCTTCTTTACCTTTTTGATTGCCTCCAAAATCCACTCTGTATACAGCGGGTTGGCGAGTTTTACCATGGTGAAGGATTCTGTATATCCATAGAGTCGTTATCCTTTATCCCGATGCTGAACAAGTCTCACACGATGAGAAAACAGATTCTCGAGTGACAGGAACCAGCTAACCATAGCATACACGTTTTCTGTTCTGAATTACTCCTCCTTGCTCAAACATTCTTTGTTTTCACACTGAAGACAGAATAGCAAAACAATTAGAAATTTCCTCATTCTTCCCAATAAATCCCATAACAACTTCAGATAAAATTTTTCCATAAACGCATAAAGATTTCATCATATCTCACCTCAGCTTCTGGTCTGCACACTCACACTCGGAAGAACTGTAACATCAGGCCTGGAAGAAAACAAGGAGAGAGGTATTGCCAATGAAAACAAGAAACAGAGGAAAACAAATTAGCAGCCAATATTCTTGCACACAAAGCAGACTTTTAATCTACTACTACAGTTCTGAAACACTGAAGTAATACCTAAGGTTTTATCTTCACTACTAATAAAAGCATGTGTTAACACTGAAATAATTCATACAACCTAGAGAAAAAAGTCTGTCCTTTTTAGTTTCATCTGTAAGTAAGTATAAATTCTATACCAAGTTTTATATCGTTGCTCAGCACAACATAAATGAACATTTGGGGGCCGGGGGAGGCACACAACAAAGATCTTAAAAAAGCAGCAGCTCTCTTCATTTTAACACATGGAAGACACTGCCTGAAACTTCAATAGAAAGCAGTAGGAATACCCAAGAAGCTTGAGAAAACAGCAAGAAACTTTCAGAGCTCTTGCAGAAGCATAATCATAGGTCTGATTCCCTCCTGCTAAGAAAAGCAACGAGAGATGTTCCATCAAGGAAAAAAAAGTGAAGAAATGCAACTAGAGATTGTAATTAAATGTTCCACTTTCAGAGACCATAGAAAAGAAGAGTACAACATTATAATCTTCAGTATAGATGAGGCACACTGAAAACACTCGAGAACTAAGTAACAGGTGACCATACACAATGAAGAAGGGATGCTTATGACACTGCTAATTAAGCATGCAGATGAAGGATGCAAAGCTCTTCACAGCCTTGAGTTGTCTTTGACAAAGACTTTTTCCAAGTGTGATAACAGTACGCTGTGCTGAAGTTCTACTGCAGAAGTACACTAAACGAGGATACACAAACTGCTCATCACAAGGAATAGCGATTTTCTGCAAGGGAAGTTTCAGCCACAGCAGCACAGTCCCCTCATTCTGCTTTCTAGCAAGTACCGAAGAATCTATCACGGCGCAGAACACATCCGCATGCAGACACCGGACCCCACCGCACAGCTCCACGCTGGGAACACTCCACAACTACCGCTTAGAGCAGCGAGGCCGCGGAGCTCGCCCCGCGGACAGACCCACGCTGCGCCCGGGACTTCGGGCCAAGGAGGAGGCAGCGCCCCGGCCCCGCGGGGCTCCGCGCTCAGGGCGTTACGTAACCGCCCGGCCAGGCCGGGGCGACACCGGGACGGCCCCGGCGCCGGGGCGCTCGTTGGCTCCGATCTGCGTGACAAGCGGCCCCTGCACCTGCTACCGCCCGTCCCCATCCCGACCCCGAGCCCCGGGCGGGCCCCGAGCACGGCGCCCAGAGGGGTGCAACTGCCTCAAGCCGAGGGGCTCGCAGCAGCGGGATCGGGAGCAGCGGGGTGCAGGCCGCAGCACCGGCAGCCCGCCGGGCGCTGCGCCGCTCTCCATCCCCACCGGAACGGGCAGCGCAGCCGGGCTCCTCGTACCGGTTCGGCCGGGCCCTCGCCCGCCTCAGCCGCGCTCTCTGTCGCCAGAGCCCGGCAGGAGCTCAGCCCGCAGCCCTCCGGCCTCCGCCGCTCGCCTCATCCGCGCCGCGCTGCGGCCGCTGCCTCCCCAGGGTGTAGGCCCGGCGGGCCCAGGGGAGCGGGCGGCCGGGTCCGGGCCTGGCGCAGAGCGGCGGCGGGGCCGGAACAGGCCGCGAGCCTGGAGCGCCCGGTGGGCCTTCCCTCTCCCCAGGCGCACGGCTCTCGCCGGCCGCCTGCCCCGAGCTCGCCGGCACCAACCGCTGGAGCCGGGCCGGTCCCACCGGCGCTACTCACCGAGGCCTGCGAGAGACGGGAACCGAGAGGCAAAGGCCGGACGGCGGCGAAGCCCGAAACTGACACGGCGGCCATCTTGGGTCCGGAGCTCTGCGGCGGGGGGAGGGGGCGTGGGAGGGGAACAGCCCGCGGCGGGCGGGGGCGCGCGCGGGGAACAGCGCGGCGGGGCGGGAGCGGCCGCAGCCGCCGGGGAAGAGCCGCGGGCAGCGGGGCCGCCATGAGGGGAACCCCGGAGCCGCCACCGAGGGTACGGGCACCGGGGGAGGCCGCGCTGGGGTAACGGGTGGTTGGAGGCTGTGAGCAGGGAAATCCATCTCTGGGGTTTAACTGAGCTCGGGCCTGGAACAGTGACGGGGTTTTTCCTGATTTAAAGGTACCGAAGCGATGGAGAGGCCTGGAGTAACGAGGCCGGGGAGCGCCGTGCACGGCTGAAGGCATCTTGGTGAGGTAAATGTATGTGACGCGCATCTGATACCTTCTACTTTGTGGAGTAAAACACACTCCAAAGCATGAGCAGTTTACCACGTGTGTTCTTTAGCCTTAAAGGACAGCTATTGTGTGAGTTTAATGTGAGCTTCCCAAAAGAGAAAATCTTAATTAACATTGTGGAGACAGGAGCTGGTAAAACAAACTTGTGATGTGTTCTGAATGGCTTCATTTAGTGTCTTGAGGTGAGATACTTCTCTTTTGAGCAGGAGGGGCTCTTTTGATGTTTTAACAAGCTTTTTCAGTGCAAAATACTTATTTCTTGAAGCAAATGGAGCCTGAGATGCTGTTATACAAGGAAGTGTATAAAGAGTTCTGTTTCTGCCATGTAGGTTATAGATGTATGGCCTTGTCTTGTCAGGATTGGCTTGGATTCCCCCTAGCAATGTCTTCTCCCACCTCTTCCTGAGTTTTCAGGTGGTTTATGGCTTCCAGAGCCATAAATTACAAAGCAATATCCACAAAAGCTAATTGAGATATAAACATAGTTTCCAGTTACAAAAGTAAAGACTAAGAGGATACAGTACATAACAGTGAAACCCAATTATATTCCTACAACACACAGTAGACTGTATTCTGTTTCAAAATAGAGAGTAGGTTATCTTTAGTTCCCTTGGAAAATAAATTGGGATTGTTCACTATTATAAATGTTAAAATTGGTCTGGTTTCTTCTACTTTCTTTATTTTCACAGCACAGGGTAACAGGTTAAATCATCAGAATTCTTGCATCTGACAAACTGGAGATGGGAGGAATTGGTTTATGATAAAGACAGTGCATAATTTGGCAACACCACTCTGTAGCCCTGTCTGCAACTGTGCTTAGGTTTCTCTGAGGGCATACACAACACAGAAGTATAAGGCCCTTCAATGGGGAGTTTTCAAGCTACCAGTAAACACAACAAAATTCTCTTCTGGCAGCATCTTCTGCCATGTTCTCCTTTTAGGTTCCAGTTTATATTAGCTCCTGAGCCACTGTGGGATCTCACTTTTAGAACAAAACATGATCTTTGTGCTGACAGCCTGGAAGCAGCCAGGCAGCACTTCTGCAGCAGCAAACACTGGTGTAACTACAGATTGTTCTCTGCTGGTGCCAGCAAGATACTATAATAAACCCCTTTTCTCTCAACAACCTTTTCCTTTGGCGTGCAGAAATAATTACCCTCAGGTTGCTTTTGTATTGACACCAATGTTCTTGATGGCAAAAGAAACTGAAGTAACTGGGGAAAAAATACAGAAGTGACAACATCATAAACTGGGTGAAAAATTAGCAGTTTTGATGATGGGAGCAAGCAGTCAGAGGGAGATGGCAGGTTTTAAACAGTGTATGATACAGTCAAAAGTGAGACAAAACCAAGCTGCCTGTATTGAAAAGACATATGACTGCTGATTTTAAGGTCCAAGTTAAGAACAGAAAAGTCAGAAAACTAAATGTATAAAGGCTTTATGTCAATTTACATATGTGCTGTTGCTTTCCATTTGTGGAATCTGTATGACTCCCATTAATAGTCTCCAATATTCCCATACACTGATAAAATAATCAGTACAATACCTTTAAGTTAAAACTAGAGATATATTAAATTATTTTAAATTTAGTAGCACTGTAATTGAATGATAAATTATTCCCCTTTGTTGCTCTCACATGTGTAATTAATTACACATTAAATTAGGCATTTTTCTCAAAAGCATTATTTGATGTTTTTAAAAAAGCATTTGTTAGAAATCATTATCATAGCTAAGAAATTAATATAAAGACCATTTCTCCTTCATTATTTTCTGCTATGGCAGAAAGCTCAATTAGTGCTTAGTGAATTACCTGATACCTTAAGTAAAGGTGCATTGAAAAGTAATATCAGAGCAAATACACTGATCTCCACCCCTTTTGGGAGGGAAATAGCTACACTGTATGAAGATAAAATAAGATCTATTATAAGCTCTGAGCAGGACCATGTTTTGCACTGACATCACTGGTCCATCCATTCAGGTTACTCATCTTCCACACTCGGAGGTATTTGCCCGCAGTCATAAGGCTCAGTTGGGTGTGAGGGTTCGGTCCCGAGTCCTGCGGTGCTGGGGCAGGAGCCCTGACCACGGGCATCGCCGCTAGCCCCGGTAATGAGGGTTATCTGCTTATCCAGTTACCTAACGGGGCGCCGGGGGCTTTGGCATCGCTCTTGGGTCCAGCAGAGGCGTAAAACTGGAAAATTACCGGTGCTGGCATCTGCCCGGTTCGAAGTCCAGGGGCTCGCTGCTCCCTGACGCGTCCGGTAGCGTGTCCGGTGGCCTGCACCGATGCTTGGCCTACAACGATGCTTGCCCCGTAGACACAAACCGGCCCGTGCTGCTCGGTCCCACACAGTCTGGACCCGCTACGCGCGCTCCGGGAGAGCCCTGCCTCTTCCGGCGCCTCCGCCGGCGGGGCGTGAGTGTGCGCGCTCCCGTCCGGGCTGCCGTTATGGCAAGCTACTGCCCAATCACAGCGAGCCGTTCTGGCACGTCATCACCTCCCCGCCTCCTCTCGGCCTATCAGGCGTGGCTTTGAGCGGACCCCACCAATCAGAACGCTCTCTGCCAGCCCCGCCCACGAGAGGGGTTAGGGTTGGAGGGGAGTCTTTCTCTCCGCCAATCCGCACGCAGGGGGGCGGAGCTTCGCGTGAGGCAGGGGCCGGTGGGCGCTGCTGCGGTGGGCCCGGGGGTGCGGGCCGTGGGCCGCAGCCATGATCCACAGCCTGTTCCTGATCAACGCCGCCGGGGACATCTTCCTGGAGAAGCACTGGAAGAGTGTCGTGAGCCGCTCCGTCTGCGACTACTTCTTCGAGGCGCAGGAGAGGGCCTCGGAGGCGGAGAACGTGCCGCCGGTGATCCCCACGCCGCACCATTACCTCCTCAGCGTCTACCGACACAAGATCTTCTTCGTGGCCGTTATCCAGAGCGAGGTGCCGCCTCTCTTCGTCATCGAGTTCCTGCACCGCGTCGTCGACACCTTCCAGGTAAGGTTGGTCCCTCGGCTGCACCCCCCGTACCCCTCAAACCCCCCCCAGAGGGTCTCTAGGGCTTGCGGTGGGTGCATGCAGCCCAGGGTGATGATGGATTGATTCGAGATGAGCCTGTGTGAGGAAGGAGCTTTTAGCAATCAAGATTGATGTTTCTGGTTTGCAGCCCTGTGTGTTAGAGGAGCTGGGAACCGAGCCCGGGAAGGCCTTGTCCTCACAAGGAGCTTTGGGATTTGTAGCTTTAGTCAATTAGTGACTAGTTACCTGTGTGCTTGTGTCTAGCAAGGCTTCTTGAAAGCATATTTGGTTCCTAAAGAACTGAGTCACAGGAGGTTCCCCAGAGCAGCCATAGAATGATAGAATGGATTGGGTTGAAAAGGACCTTAAGATCATCCAGCTGATTATCTCCTATGGGCAGGGACACCTCACACTAGACCATGTCACCCAAGGCTACGTCCAGCCTGGCCTTGAACACTGCCAAGGATGGAGTATTCACCACTTCTCTGGGCAATCTGTTCCAGGCCTCACCACCCGCACAGTAGAGAACTTCTTCCTTATACCTAACTTGAACTTCCCCTGTTTCAGTTTGAACCCATCATCCCTTGTCCTGTCTCTACAGTCCCTGATGAAGAGCCCCTCCCCAGCATCCTTGTAGCCCCCTTCAGATACTGGAAGTGGCTTTGAGGTGTCCACACAGCTTCTCCAGGCTGAACAGCCCCAGTGTTCTCAGCCTGTCTCCATATGGGAGCTGCTCCAGCCCCGAGTATCCTTGTGGCCTCCTCTGGACTTGCTCCAACAGCTCCACATCCTTCTTACGCTGAGGACACCAGGAACTGCACCATGTTCCCTCTGTGCTGACATAACTGCTGGTCAGCTTAGGGAAACAGTAAAACCTTTTGTTGTGGAGTCTGGATTCCGATTGTCTTGTGACCAGCATCCTGCCAGAATACAGGACATGTGGGTACTTGGTCCAACAAGTATCATGTGAGCTCCTGCTTTCAGGCACCAGTCAGGCCACGAGAGTGGGCTGGATTGTGTTTCACTGAGGCCAGGGCGCAGGTTGGCTGTTCAGGTCATAAACGTCCTGTGTCAGTCACTTGGATCTTGGTTTTCGTGATGGGGTGAGTTGTGTTTGTTCACTGATTAGGAGCTGGAGAAACAGAATACTGGGCTTCTGCTGTTAGTTTCATGCATTTTAGGATGTGTAAGCAGTCTGCACACCCCAGGTGGTCTCAGAATGACAAAAGCACAGGTAGCATGTTAGATGGACTTCAGAAACATTCTTCTATAGGACAAACATGGGCCTGGACAGACTAAGCATAGAAGCTGGGCTTCCCTTCTATTCCACATCAAAATAAATCCTAACAAACCTTACAGAATTGAAGTTAATAATTGCATCATTGTGTTTTTACATGCAAACATTCTAACAAAAGGAAATTAAAAGCTTTGAGGGGCTTGAATTCATTAAACAGCAGTTATAATACAGAGAGCACTGCAGGAAGAGGTGAAGGCAGCCAGGAAGGATTTATGGCACTGGAGTCTGGTGAAAAGCATCACTGTGTGCAAGTGGCTGCAGGAAGTAAGTTGGCTTTATTGATATTGCTGCTCACTTGGTTGCAGCTGAGCCACTTCCAAGCACTAATCTCAGCTATCAAATGTGATCTTGCTACATAGAAAGGAAATAAGAGCATGTGGTGATGTGTTGGTTTGCCAGCTTGCTGCAGCAGTGGCAGAGGTATGATTGGAGCTGTGTGTGTCTGTTGGAGTGATCAGACTGATGTACTGCTACCTGGAGTTTCAGTGTTATTTCCAAGAGGCTTGATGTATTTCTGTGTAGGAGGATGCTGAACTGAATGATCACGAAGACTCTTCAGAGACTGTTGAACCATTATTTCTTTTGCACAGGATTATTTTGGTGTCTGTTCAGAGGTGATGATCAAGGACAATGTGGTGGTCGTTTATGAGGTCCTGGAGGAGATGCTGGACAATGGCTTTCCACTGGCAACAGAGTCTAATATTCTTAAGGAACTGATAAAACCACCCACTATCCTGCGAACAGTCGTCAACACCATTACAGGTACAGAGAAACAAGGAGATAAACTGGGGAGACCATGTGGCAATATTCCTGAAGAAGTGAATTAGGACACTGCATTCTTTTATTTATCCAAACCATGCAGATGACATTTCCAGTTCCACCATGACCTGACTTCCTGGATGAGTCAGTTTGCTGTGGGCTTTTTGTTGGGGTGGCTCTCTCTTTCACTTCTGTGTGCCTTCCTGTGGCATGTTTTAGAGTTGGATATGAGAGAGATGTAAGTTGTAGATTACAAAAAGTGACTCTGGAAGACTAATTGCTCTTCTCCAAAGAGATAGAGATTAATTACAGTTAAGTTACATAATGCCAAGGACTTGTTCTGGAACACTGTCTAACTTCTGTGGTGGTTGTGATTGCCTTTCTTCTTCCAGGAAGCACTAATGTGGGTGACCAGCTCCCTACTGGACAGCTGTCAGTGGTGCCTTGGAGACGCACTGGTGTCAAATATACCAACAATGAAGCATACTTTGATGTGATTGAGGAGATAGATGCAATCATTGACAAATCAGGTATGGAAGTTGCTTCTGGCTAAGATGAGGGTAACTTGTCCTGATAGTGCTTCAGGAGAGATTTAGGTCTTCAAAGAGGAGGTGCCTCATATAAGTTTGGGAAGCTCTATTCCTATTATTACGCTGGAATCTTGACAATTCATAGGGGTTATTTTAGAGGGGTACCAAGCCTTTCAGTTGTCCTTGTTCCTGAGTTCTTGTAAGCAATTCGGTATTAGGAAAATAAGAGGTGAGTGAAAATCATGCATGAAAATAGTGCATAGCACTTTCTCCTCAGTTTTTGTGCATCTTAGTCTTGTTAGAGTTGGGAGCTATTGTCATTGACCATTAAAATGGACATTGCTGGTGTCAGTTCCTGCCTATTGATAATTTTTCTATATGGGGACTTTTTGGATCAGATTGACATAACCTCTTGCATTTACTTTATTGTTGCAGGTTCCACGATTACTGCTGAAATCCAAGGGGTGATTGATGCTTGTGTCAAGCTGACTGGGATGCCAGACCTTACCCTCTCCTTTATGGTAAAGCTCAAGGGTGTATCTTTTCTTAAGTGTATTTGAAAAGGGTTTTCCAGCTCTGCTGCTAGGATCTCAATCTCACACTGATGGATTTCAGTACATCAGAACCCAGGTATGCCAGACAAAAAGAGAAAGAACTGACAATGGAAGCTCATCATGAACTTCAGCAACTTTGAGCCTAAAGGTGTTTAAATTTAAAGAGGTTTGGCTTTTTTTAAAGCATTGTTAGTGTTTGTTGTGACTAAGTTTTTGAGATACTGCAGTGTTTTAGGCAGATAACCTAAAGGTTGTCTTTGTAATGGTGTGCATCAAGGTAATTATTTGACGTGACTAAGCTTCCTAACATAGGATAGAGATTAATAAGTACTGCTATTATGCAGATATAACAGCATCAAGTAGTTTAACGTGTCTGAATGTAGATACTGTTAAGTGGGAAGAGTGCATCAAATGGGAGGTGCATCTTCACGGACGGAAGATTGAGAAGATGGGGTTATATTAAATAGAACTGCCTTCCTTAACCTGGTGTCTTCCTTTTATTTCAGAACCCTCGGTTGTTGGATGATGTCAGCTTCCATCCCTGTGTGCGTTTTAAGCGCTGGGAGTCAGAGAGAATACTCTCCTTCATTCCACCTGATGGGAATTTTCGCTTGCTCTCCTACCATGTCAGTGCTCAGAAGTAGGTGATGAATGTAGTGCTGTGAATTACAAAATTAGGATCTTCCTAGCTAGTAGAAGGGAAAAATACCCAAGGAATTGTTTTTAAAGATCAGGTGGCAAGTGCTAAATGAAGTAGAAATACACAGAATCATAGAATGGTTTGGGTTGGAAGGGATCAAAAAGTGTAGGATTTCCTTCTCTTTTAAGCAGATTGGTTTCCAGTGTTTTCAGTGTAGAAGGCAAGGACTGCATCAGGTAAAGCAAAGGTGGAGGTGAGAGATTGACAATGATTTTCTGTTCATGTCTTTCTTCTAGTCTTGTGGCAATTCCTGTCTACGTTAAGCACAACATCAGTTTCCGTGATAGCAGCTCACTGGGACGTTTTGAGATCACAGTGGGGCCGAAGCAGACTATGGGGAAGACTGTAGAGGGAGTGATTGTCACCAGCCAGATGCCAAAAGGTGTCTTAAATATGACCCTCACACCCTCTCAGGGAACACATGTTTTCGATCCAGTTACAAAGGTGAGAGGAAAGAGAGAACTAACTTCTTTGTTATTATTATGTTGTTATTTATTATTACCTTTCAGCAGATTAAGTTGAGTGGTCCATGGTTATAAGCACATTTCCTTGAGCATTGCTTTTCTGAAGGCTGTCTCTTTTGTTGGGGTGAGAACTTTCTCTGCACAATTGCATACTATAAGTTGTCTTAATCCCCACAACAAATAGCTCAGTGTCCAAGTGGATTATGGTCCTGGTTGCTTGGTGTATGCAGAAAATCCAAGAACTGGTATTGTATGATGAGGCAAGTAGTGGAAATGCCATTTGTGGTAGGCTTTTGAGGAACCTCATGCAGAGAGAGGGACAACAAGCCTGTACTGTGCCTGTCCAATATGAAGGGCAAGATACTAAGACTTTTTCCATAAAGAAACATTTCAAGCTATCGTAGGAGGGGGACTGTTCTTCAGGGGCTGTTCCAGCATTTCTGTTTCACTGATGCATTTTTTTTCCTCTTGAAGTTGCTGTCATGGGATGTGGGGAAAATAAACCCCCAGAAGCTGCCAAGCCTGAAGGGGACCATGAGCCTGCAAGCTGGGACGTCAAAACCAGATGAAAACCCCACCATTAACCTGCAGTTTAAAATCCAGCAGCTGGCTATATCTGGTAAGTGATTGTCTGAATATTCTCTGCTGTGTCTTGCTCTCTCTGCATGTAGCTGAACTAGCTCTGCAGGCCTTCTGAAGTACATTCTATCTGAAACATGGTCTTCAAGTCAAAAAAATGGTGTGCTTTGACTACGGATACATGGGTTTGTTCTCTCTGATGCTCTGAAACAGCCTATCTACATTTCCTTGCATGTCATGCTTAGAGACCTATAAACAATTCTAGGATATAGATGTGTTGGTAAAAAGTGATTCTGACAACTAGCATTTGTCAGCTTTTCTACATTCTTTTTACTGCTTCCTAAAACTTTCCCTGTGCTTTCTGCACTGCTGGCATGATCTGCTGGTCCTTTATCTTGAAGGCCTGTCTGCTTTGCTTGTGGCAGCAGTCAGTCTTATGCTGTGTTTGTTTGCCTTTAGGACTGAAGGTGAATCGCTTGGACATGTATGGGGAGAAGTACAAGCCCTTCAAGGGGATAAAATACATGACTAAGGCTGGGAAGTTCCAAGTACGAACCTAGAGGATCCTGATGGCAAGGAAGAGCACTTTCCTGTTTTTTCTGTCCCCGGCTGTTGGATGCAGCCTCTTACCCCATCCATCTGTCCAGGGTTGCTCCCTTGCCTGTAGTAGCGTGAGCAGGAGAGTCAGTGCTTAGGGTGCTAGGGAACGGGGAAAGGTAAGGTCAACCTGAAACCATCTCATCCCTAGCTGAGTCTGAAGCATTTGGAATAATGGCAGATGCGAGATGTGTTCAGGTCTCTTGGGATTAGTGAGTCAGCTATGTATGCTTGTATCACCTTCATTTTGCTGTCTTCAAGGAAATTCTAGGGTTTTATTGCCTTTTGTAACTCCTCTTCCTTATGTTTTGGTTGGCTTTTAGCCCTCATAGATGACACAAAGTTTAATTTCCCCAAACTTCAACTCCAGTGTGATGGTCCAGCATTTGCCCTTCTCCATCACTGGGCATTAGGGTGAAGAGATCTATAGTTCTTGGCAGCAGAGAGATCATCCAGCCATTCTGCCTGGAAGGGACTGAGAGAAGTGGTAAAGTAGATTGTCCCACCCAGCATGAGAAGTTAAGAAGCCTGAGATTGGGGATGGTGTTACAGAGGGAAGAGGAGAAGAAGTATATGCTTTTTCTACATATTTCATAAGCTCTTTTGGTCATCAGGTGTCTTGAATCTCTGGAGATGCACTGGAAACCCATCCAGATCTTAGGATGGTATCCTACAAAAGGCTGACACAGCACATATGGTCTTGTAATTGATGGGTGGTGACATCTGAATGTAACTCTCCTTCTCTTATTTCATCAGTATTTGAAGGTAGGGATTCTCCTGGTTTCTCTGGGGAGTCAGGAAAGAGACAGGCAGGCATAAGCACAGTGATGGAAATTGAAGCTGTGGTTAAATGAAGACAACCACTCTCCTAGTAACTTGTTGGAACCTCTTCTTGTCTTCTTACCTGCCTAGTACAAATGAAGGTGATACTGCTGACCTTCTGCTCACTGATGTCTGTCTTTGAGGTAATTGTGTCCTGGTACCTTTGTAGTATTTCTTGCTGTCCTACCTCATTCCAGTTCCTGTACCAATCAGCTGCTCTGCAGGTGGATTCAAGCCTACACTGGATTTTTCGCTGGGACCATTTCTTCTTTAGGAGCTCATTCCAGTCTGAGCTGCATCTCTCTACAGCATAAATATGAACTGAGAGGCATCTGCAGTGTTCTATATTGTCTGTAATGTGCTCTTTGGCCACTAGATGCCAATGTGTTTTCTCTGTGGTAGCAGAACTTGTCCCTGGCTGTGGAGTGCAGCATGTACAGTTCATGCTTGTGAACAGATCAAGGTGACTCTAAGCAAAGGGTAACACACATTCTGGTTGTGTGTGATGAATACTTGCAATGGATGAGTGGCACCTTGCATGTGGAATTGCAAGTTTCAGTGCAGCTGATGGAAGCCATAGCAGGTGGCCTTACTGCCGAGCATGTTCAGTGCAAATATAACCTTCAGCAAGGGCATCAATAAAGTTCAGTTTTACATCTCATACGTGTCATTCCAGAGTGGCTTGTGTGGGCTGTACAAAAAATACAGTGGGTATTTGAGGAGGAAGGTGAATTATGCCAGTTGGATTGTAGATAGTGAGTGCCTTAGGGGGTAAATGTCATTATGCAGTTGGGATTGTGAGCTTGGGACTAAGCCACCGTCTGAAAAGCTAAAATGAATTTATCTCTTGGTCTTTTTTCCTGGTGTTTCCTGCAAGGAGCACTGAGCACTTCCTGGAACCTCACTGAAACTGCCTTTAGGACAGCTAAACCATTTCTGTTTACTAGTAGGGTTTTGAGTAGCAGGCTAAGGACTGTGCTTCAGTTATGAAGATTAACTGGACTTAACCACCATTTCTCTGAGGACAGAGAATCAAGCTGAAACCAACTTACATAACCAAAGTAAAGTGGCATAAGGATAGAGCTTCAGCCTGACTGGAATATATTCCAAATTTAAAGTCAAAGAAGTTTTAAGTTTTCAGGAAATTTAATTCCCCTTTGCCTTCATTTCATACCCCTTCCCAAACCAACATAGCTGCTCATAGGATGCACAATGTTGTCTTTTGGTTTACTCTCTTTATAAATTAAATTTGATAGTACTTGTGATTTGATGCAAGGAGAAAGCCTAGGGATGTGGGGAGAAAGGAGTGTTAACTTCCAATAACCTGTAACAAGGAAAGGAGAGGAACTTGAGAATCTGCCCTTCCCACACATTCCTGTGGTATGAAAAGCCATAGAACAAAGGGAAGCACTGTCAGTATCCTTAAAACACCAAGAAGGAAGCTGCGAGGGCATGGCCACAGGGTTGTGGATAGTTAATTTTCCTTTCTCAAGGATTCATGTTGTTCTGAATCCAGTCCAGATAACGATTCACATTTGTATAAACACCAGGTATGTCTTTGCGGCCACAGCCTATTCCCCAGCTGATGATTCCAATGAGATACATCCGATCATCCTTCATACAGACCAGAGGCCCTCCAGAGTCACCCTGCAGAGAAGCAGGAGGTTAATAACTATCCCCTTTTTGGTTGGGTTTGTGTTGCTTTTACCCCCACTCACTGGCTTTAGTGGTGTCCACAGAAATACTCTATGTAGTATGCTAACAAATCAACAGCTCTTAATAACAGCACTTTCTCATAAGCCCTTTTGTGTTCACTGATCCAGGGTGACTTATACTGCTGTGTGTCTTAAAAAGCTGTTTAAATGGAAAGGATGTGGACTGAATACCCTCCTTTTTCCTCATTCCCCACCATCTTTGGTTCTTGTCACTATATTTTCTGCACCTCTCAGTAGAGCAGCATTTGCATTCTCTTACAAAAACCCTGCTGAGTGTTTTGCATTGCTCACATAAGAGAAAATATTAGGAAATGTTGCTGAGGTGGAGTTTCCTGCTCGGATTTGTGCCACTTCCTATATTTGGGATTTTCAGTCTGTGGTGTTCTGGTCAAGTGTGGCCTGCTTTTCCAGCTATGAGGGCCAGGGGAAGCAAAGAGGAGCCAACAGTTCTGTTGTGTTTGACAAAAGTCTACTAGAACTTCCATGCAGCCAAGTACAGAACTTTAAACCATTTTCTGAAGCTTTCTCTTTGCTTAGCTCAGACTCTCAAGGACAGAACTGAGTTTACCTTGCAGGCATCATCAAGGTTCCTTGTGTCTCCTGCGCATAACATGTTGGCTGTAACTGTCCGGTTGCCTAGATGCTGTGTTGTGCACTGACTGGCTGGAAACAGTCTCACATGGCCTTCCTTCAGGTGCTCTGAATAGAATGGAGAAACTGGAAGAAAAAATACAATATAAATACATAAATATGTCTGTGTAGGTGTATATATATTTAAAAAGCCCTAAAGCAGTTCAGCTTCTGTAGTTCAGAGGAGAGTAAATGGAAGTATTTGGGGGCAGAGGGGGCTGAACTATTATTCCTTTGCCAAAGGGTCTAGTTTTAGTTCTTGGGGGTTCTGCTTTGAGAGTGAGAACTGCTTCAATCTAGTTGAGAGAGAATATTGCTTCTTTAACAAGCTTAAGTTCTAAAAACTGCTGGGTTTAATGGATGGGTAAGTCATCCTTGCACAGTTACATCAACCAAAATGAAGTCACAGCAAGTGCTTATGAAAATCACTAACTGTACAAAACAGGATCCTGACTTTTTAGTGTTAGGCTTGCACTAACAAAAAGCGGATGCCTTGTTGTACACAATACTGAGAAACTGGATAGGAATGTACGCTTGTGTTATGCTGGAATGGAAGGGATTTGGTGTTGCTTTTATTCTTCTGCATAGCTGCGACTGCACAAAGCTGAAAGCTGGCAGGGTTGTTGTTTTTCAGTCTAGTTTTGAATTACAATTCCAGCATCCTTTCCCTCTCAAAGGGTGTACCCTGCACTCCCTGGAAGCAATGCTGGGGACTGGCTTTAAGAGCACTTTATGCCACACTTGTATGTTAAGAAGTCTGCTCCAAAACTACTATGGCCTCAAATCATTATTAGGTCTTTTTATGGTAGTTTCTTCACAGTCTCTGTCTCACAGAGGCTACAAGTTAGCAAATGAAATGAAAATTAGAAGAAAGAACCAGTAAAATCCAAGCTGGGGGATTTTGTTTGTTTTAAATACAAGTCAGCCTGTTATACCTTCAGGCATGTTTTATTCCTGTTTGTTGTAGCTCACTTTAGAAACCATTTAGCCAGCCTTTTCAGATATATATTTGGGATTATCTGCTAATACACTATACAGTTGCAGGTAGTTGCATGTGATTAGCAGATAACCCCAGATATATATATATGAAAACACTCTGAGCCCATGCATCTGAGAGAACTAAGATCAATGAAATAACTTACAAAAAACCAAACTTGTTTATCTCCTACTATGCATATGTTTTGTAGTGCTGATCTAAGCCCCTATGATAATTCAGGGGCCACACATTACACAGTGCTAAAGGCTTGAATTCTTTGAAGGCAGGGGACACAAACTTTAATACCTTCTACTTACATTCGTCGTTTTTGCCATAACCAGAGATCTCACATTCGGTCCAGGCAGGAAGGTGTAGTGCTGGTGTTGGGAGGCAGGCAGCACGGACCGTGTCTGTCTCAATAGCACAGTCCTCTGCATCCGAGTTCAACTGCAACAGAGCTGAAGAGGAGAAGCAACTTCATTAAGCACAAACTGGAGCCAAGCACAACCTTTGCAGAGTCACTAGGTCAGCAAAGTTCTTACCAATGTCATTGTCAAAGTTTTCTGAGTTAAATCTCTGGTGCACAGTGTAGCTCTTCACTTGAAAGTTCTGTTCATTTTCCTCAGGACTGGCTCGGGATGTTCTCCCCAGCACAATCTTCAGCTGATTGGCACTAAAGCTGAAGAACAAGAATCTTAACTTTCTTCTCATGTTGAGTGCACCCTTCTCTGGAAGATGTGCTGCTGGAGCTTCTGCTCTTCGTATTTTAGCACTACTACTACTTCATTACCCAGGCAGTTTGACCTGAAGTATCCGATTTGCCTTTGGTTTTGCACTCATTGCTTATAGCCATCATGGCAAAGCTCCTGGGCCAGCCCCTTGCTGCTCTCAAATATCAGATGGATCTGCTTTGTTCTTCACCTGCTTGCTATTCTACAGTGATACCTTAATACCATGCTGTTAGTTGGCCCAACAATTGCCTGTCTGTCATGCTCTGCAACAACTAACTTTACACTCTTTAGTGTACAATGACAAGCTTTATTCCAAGCCTTTTGTAGTAAGGCAAGACTGGATGCTTCCAATTTCAGTCTGGTTGTGTTGGGGTTTGGTTGGTTTTGGTCCCCGCAACAGTACTGGATCCTCAACTTACCCTTCCTCAAAGCAGTGAGCAGCTGACAGAACCCAGCAGGAACTGATGAGGATTCCTCCACAGAGGAAGTGCTCTCCAGGTGCCCGGCGGTACTTCACGAAGATGGCAGCTTGCCACGGGTGAGCTGCAATGTCTGCATAGGAGCCACCCTTAATCCTGTACTGGCGTCCTCGGCGCTGCCGCAAGCCGCAGATGGCTGTGGGTGACAAACCCAGAGACAGGCTTTTTGTTCAGGCCTTCTTGCTTGGAGTTTGGGTTAAGAGCCTGTGAGCTGCCAGTGCATGTTGAGGCAGCCTGGCATGAACTGTGTAGTAACTGACTCATTCCTGTTTCCTAGGAAACTTGTATTCTGATGTGAAAAATACAGTAAGGAAACCCTGCCTTTTCTGTCCTCCCTTTCCTTCTGGCAGAGAAAAAGGCACTTCTGTGAGGCTGGAACCACAGAATCTCTTTCTACTCTAACAAGGACCTGCTGAAGAGGGTTTTAGTTTGGTTCTGGGGTTCATTCTTTTTTTGTAGGGGGGAGGTTCCCCCTCCAGCTCTTATTTTACTATAAGAGGCTCGAACTCAATACAAATGACATGCAGAACGGTAATGCTGCATAGAAAGAGAAGACACAGGAGTGCCAGATCCTTACAGCAAGTAGGCACATTGCAGTACTCCCATGTGAGCTGATTTCCTTTCAGAACATGGCACCAGGGCCTGCTGTCATTGTCAGGATTCCTGCAACACAGGAAAGAGAAAAACTATTTGTATTATCAGATGTGAAGAGAGTATGGGGAGACCTAAATGTGGCAGCCTGTGACCTGAGTGTTCTAGAGATAACAGGGCCCTAGGACCATGTGGCACTTGGATTTATAGAGTCTGATATTACAAAAGCATAGATAGGTCAGGTGGAATAAAATTACTATTATCAGTGAGCTTCATTCCCAACAGTAATGTACTTCCCATGCTTAAATAACCCACATGAAAGAGCCTGGCCTTAAGAGCACCAGAAGGAAGTTTGGTGGGACTTTAATTCTGTGAGTACCTACCGGCAAAAGTTGTGAGTACCAAGGTCCAGCTGGTAAGCATCTCTTCTCCAAGCAGTATATAACTTGTTGACAAGCATTAGGGAATTCCACCTCAAACAGGTAGCTCCAGAGCTGGTAACACTGTGGCTGCCTCGGTAATCTGTGCCTCTTCCAGATTTGCAGTTGCTGTTAGCAGCTTCAATAAGAAAGCTGTATATTAACTAATGGATGTGAATCTGTTAGCTCTTCCTAACTGATTTCTGTCAAGGCTGTATACTAGCTATACTTATCTAAGTCTCTCAGTGTCATAAATATTAAAAGCTTAACCATTATTAATGTTAGAGGTTCAACTTTTCAGGCTGCAGAAATAGCACAAGTCCACAGAGAACCATTAGATATGTAGTGAATCATGGAAGCTGTAAAGTCCATTCCCTGTCCCCCTGCATGTACCTTTTGAACAGGAGGGCACACTGCAGTGTTCCCAGATGTACTTTCCCCCTTTATAGATATAGCACCAAGGTCTGGAATCCTCATCTGGGTTTCTGAAAGAGTTATGATATTATGCATCATTATGAAGCTATTGTTATTAGTCCCATGTCTGCCATCTAGTTTGGTAACTTAATCCTGCTCTGCAGTGAAGACATGGACTAAACCTTCAGAAGTCATTTGGATTCCTATGTTAATTGCAGAGTACATGTAAGTGAGGAGGAAACAGCCAGCAGCTGGCAGGAGTGGACAGCTTGTTTGTGAAGTTTAGTTTATGAGCAGGATATGGAGCTGCAGGAAACTGGCCTACAAAGGGAGTTTTAGGCACTGAAAAGGGACAAGGGAAAGACTATGGCATGAGAGATGCATGCATTTTGTAGTCTGCCATAAGCATCCAGTCTAGGTAGATCTGAAGCTGAGATATATCTACAGAAATTGCAATTGCTGCTCATAGGCTGCACTTTATTTCTCCCCTTGAGATGAGGCTATTGCAAACAGCTATTCCTTTGCTCCAAGCCTTTAGGCTGATTCCTGTGGCTCTGACCTGGGTGCCATCAGCCCCTCACCTGCAATAGTTGTGATTGCCCAGTCCCAGCTCAGCAGCATCCTCTCTTCGGCTGCTGTACTTCCTGTCCATCAAGCCATTGCTATTCCAATTTAAACATTCAGCTCCGCTCTCTGTCGTGCTCCATGTACCCCTGTATGTTACTCCAGCATCTTTGTAGCACTTAACTGTAGTATCTGAACAAAAGGGAATAAAATGTACATCTTCTGGGTATCTCATCCTTCCACACTGCATAACTAAAGCCAGTAGCATTGGTATACTCACCTATTTCACACTGCTTCCCAGAGAAACCTTGGTGGCACTGGCAGACGAAGAGCTGTGGGGAATAATACGCCTGTGAGCAGTGGCCCCCATTGTAGCATTTAATTCTAGTGCAGGCTGTGGAACAAGCAAAAGCCAGAATACTGTTATATTTCACAGAAGTAAGAAGCATCAATGCATACCCATCATTCCTCTCCTGTCAGTCTCCTTTAGGCTGTTCTATCATGTGCTTACAGTCTTTTTGTGTAGTGCTCACATTCTTCCTTTGCTCCGTTCTCTCCACGTGCTATTAGGAGCCTTCCTCATCCTCTTGCCCACTCCCGCTTAGTCCTGCCTAAGTCAGTACATATTAGTATTTTCGTTTCTATCCTAGTCTATTTCAAGCCAAATTTTCTGTGTGATAACTCCTTTCCTGAGAGTGGAGTTCTTTAGAATGCTTAGATGGAAAATCTCTCATCCCCCACCACTTCCTTTCTCTTTTTCTTCCTCATACTCACCTCTGACAGGCACAGTGTGGCAGCGACTCCAACCGCTGTCGCACCTACAGTACTCTACTCTGCTCCCTGAAAGCCTCAGCCAGGTCCCCCTGTGCTGGTAGATTTCTCCAGATGATTTTTCTGTGCAAATGGCTGTAATTGGAGAAAGGAAAATCCTCTTTTAGAGAGTCAGGGAAAAGACCTGGCTGAGCGAAAGAACTCCCTTCTCTTCCCAGGAGAAAAGCTCTGCTATCGACAGCCTCTCTTTCTCTGAGGAAGAACAGAAGGAGGGGAAAACTTTATTCATTGAGTTGTGCATTGTATTGATGGTCTGCTCTTTCGTCTTCTGAATCTCTCATCCAGATAACCGTGACAAACAGCTTTCAGGCTCTGTTCCCTCAGCATCACCTGCTTTCCCCTCCTGTGTTCACAAAGCTCCAGGTAACACAGTTGTAGTTTGCATGGCTTACCTCTGGACCTGGCTCCCCGTTTGAAACGTGTGCGTAAGCCCTGCAAGCAAAGAAGGTTAATTCTGTGAGTAACTGCTCTCTTAAGAAAACAGAGAGAACAAGTGCCTCCATCCTCTTCTTGAGGCCTTGTAAATCAGGAGAGCTCTGAGCAACTCTCTGCCCTCCTTGTTGGACAGTACAGTGAAAAGTGCCTTTAGTGTCTCAGCATGGGTATAAACCATGGAGTTGCCACAGATCTAAGCAGATTCTCATTCTGTCCGATGGAGACAGCTGGAGCCAATGGTAAGGAAGTGCTGCTGAAAACACAGGAGGATGGCAAGAGCATTATTTGATGCATTAGCCTCTTACCTGGCACTGGGCAGTCACAATTGCTCCCACCAGCAGGAGCAGACATGGGACTTTGCCTTCCATCCTGAGTGTTTTCCACATCATGTCCAAATCTCAAGTTACCTACAGAGACAAAAAACAAGATGTTGAACAAAGGCATTTTACAATGTGAATGGAGTTCAAGGGCATAAGTTTAAATACAAGTTTGAAATACAAGCTGAGCCTTTAGTTTCTACTACTGTTGTTATGCTTTTGCTGAAAACGGAGAGTATGCCAACTGGAAGGCAGGCTGGCTTTTGGGCTGGTGCCCTCATTTATCCACTGCACTCCTATGCAGTCACAACTGCTTCTTACTTCTGCTAATCCCTTCAGCATCTTTACACTTCAAACTCCTTTTGCTGACAAAGAAACCTTAGAAACCTTTTGCTGATAAAGGCAGTGAAAGGTTTCTAAGGTGGTCTGCTTCCTGAGGAAGGCAATGTGCTTTGCTGTGGGCTTCCAGCTCCTCTGTTAATCCCTGGAGGAAAAATCCTGGAGGATTTATTTTGCCAATTCTTTTATCTACGTGATCTTGTACTAACTATAGAAGTTGCCCATATGTGTATATACCTATGTACATGTGTGTATGTAAAAGAACTCCAGTAAAGCCTGATCTCAGCAGAACCAGTATGGTAGCTAGCAAAGTCCTATGTTATATTTAGAAACACTGCTGAACTTGAGGACTTTAAATGAGGATTTATTGGTACACCCACAGGACATTGGTGGGGGGAGGAGGCTGTTGTTCATGGCATAATGAATACAGCTGATTGTACAGTGTCAGAGGTTTAGATACAGTGTTTATGGCATTAACTAGCAAGGTCCAATATGTCTTTTGAAAACTGTGAAAGTATTACCAGTTTTCACAGTTGAGTAATAATGACAACTCCAGTCCTTAAAAGCTGTGCAATCTGAACCCTTACAATAAGATAAATAACTTTTAACACAGGTTTTCTGGCTTGAACCCATAATTTTCTTCCTAAAAGTAATAGTTACTCCTGCATGCATAACAGTAGCTCTTTTTTACAATTGAACAAGACACAAGTAATCACCAGTGTGAACAGATTTAGCTTGATCCTCTGTACTCACCAAGACTGCTATAGCAGTCAGCTTAGATGGCTGAAACGATGGCTAGAGTGTGATGTGGATGGAAATCCGCCTGCTTTGACCACGTCCAGCACCACAGTTCCATTTTCTCTCTTTAAAAGTATAATGCCTCCTATACAGACCAAGAGCTGGGAGTGAGGCAGAGCAGCAGGCAAGAAGATAGAATTTCATTCCCAATCTCTAGGATTGCTCTGCAGTTCCAAATATTTGCAGTAATATTCAGGCACTGTCTCCCACACTATCACCTCTTTATCATCTCCATAAGATCTCTGAGCAAGTAGAAAGCTAACCCAATTGTTTGAGAAATTACTTCCAGAAATTAGGAGCTCAGACTCTGTTTAAATGAATCCAGAGAAGGCAGCTGGATAATAGCTGCTGAAATTGGAGTATAACAGCCGAATGAGTCATAAATTGGGATTCAAGGCTAGAAAAGGGAGGGAGTTTCTTTGTGGGTTGTGTTGGTTTCTTTTAAATACTTGTTCAAAGAAAAGGCAAAAGGCACAAATATCTCAGTCTCTGAAGCAGGACTGGGAGTGCAGCAAGATAATTTAGCCTTCAACTTCTCATCATTAGACCACACAAAGAGGAGACTTAAGTTGCAAGTCAGACTAAAAAGATCCACAGGAACAGCTTCCAAGAACCTGAGTTACTCCAAGGCTTATCTTGACAATGAGATCCTTGTAATTCAGAGCATCTCCTGGGGATTTGTATTACTATGCAGATTTTGTAGTGTACTTTTTAATATACTTTCAAGCCCTTTCTCACTGCTTAGGAAGTATCTTGCATTGCATAGTAAGTCTTTTCAAAAGCTGCAAGAGTGGCTTCAAAATAGGCATTTACTTCAGTGGAATCTGAGCTAAATCAGCAGTGGTCTGGACTTGCTCTTATTCCTGCTGCCTCTGTGCAGGCTCTCCCCTCCAGCTTTCCCCCTGTCCGTGGGAGATGCCTGTCCACCCATTGGTGGCTGTTATGCATGGAAAACTGACAACAGATGTTGCCAGATGTTTGTTTTCAGTTTCGGGAAAGGTAAAACTTAGGGCAGGCAATTGGAATGTTCTGAATGATAAGCCCTATCAAATTGAAACCATATGGCTGTTTGAAGAATACCATGTTTACAAGACTTCACTAGCAGTGTGCTTTCTGGAGGGCTCCCCTCAACAGCTCCTGCCTTCTGCTCTCACCCTTTGCTTCCTCTCTGAC